>NW_025335505.1:20366973-20886400 GCF_004798865.1 Varanus komodoensis | reverse complement strand
CTCTCTCTCTCTCTCTGTCTCACTCTCTCTCCCCCCCCCCCCTCCCCCCCCCCCCTCCCCCTCCCCCTCCCCCTCTCCCCCCCCCTGTAGGTCTTAGTAACTAGTTTTAAGGCAGGTGGGTTGTGTTTCAGTGTTGACTGAAACATTGACTGACCTAAGCCTTTGCTCCCCTACCACTTACAACATTTCCTTGTTCAGGGTTACGACTTTTAAAAATATCTTTATAGAGCAAGATAAGTCTATAGAGGGTAATTGGCAAATCAACATTGCTTGATTAATCTGATCAGACCTGAACTTTCTAAGGTGTACTCAGAATTTTAATTTTATGGACACATGGTAGGAATGAAATTTGGAATTTTTAGCTTATAGTAGACTCAAATGATCATACAACCCATGGATCTTCTGTGATCATCTTGTCTTCCCTGGAAAACTGACTGTTCATCTTGCTCAGAGAAGCTTTACTGTGGGTCAGTGTTTTATTGTTGGTAGTTCCTCTTGAGGAACCTGAACATTTGTGAGCAGAAGGTTTTTCTTTATTTGTTTTAATGCTTAAAGCAAACTAAGTCATTGTGGTCTGTAAGGAAAAAATCCAAAATCCACGGTCAGGAAATTTATTTATTTAATTTCCATACTACCCAATAGCTGAGCTCTTTTGAGCAGTTTACAAAAATGCATAAAATGCAATGTAAAATACAAACAATAATAACACCACAAAAGATTACCGTACAAAAATTTTAAACCAAGTTTAAAGCAAAAATAAAAAGCTATACTAGCTTATGCAAATTAAATCATCAGACTTGTTTAAGCAGCTAGGAGGCCCCCAATATAATAATAAACTAATTAAATGTCCTGTGGTAGAGGACACCCTGGCACTCTGCAGGTAGGCAGGCCTTAGTGGGGCGCTTGTTCCATAGCTGGGGTAGCGGGGCTACCACTGGAAAGGCCCTTTTCTTGTTGCCATCCACTGAGCCTCCCTTGGAGGTAGCAGTTGGAAGTAATCCCCAGGTCTTGGTTGTAATGTCTGGGTAGACTGTGGTTGGGAGAGGAGTTCCATCAGCTTCTGTGGTCCCAAGCTGGGTAAGGCTTCATAGGTCAAAACCAGCACCTTGATTTGGTCTCAGAAGAATGTAGGCAGCCAATGGAAGCAGGGCAGAAATAGTGTTATCGGTTCAGACTTTGATGTAGAGGGAACAGGCCCTTTCATGCATGTTGTAACATGACACTGGTTGTATGTGTAGCCATATGTGTCTCTGTAATCATTTTTTAAAGTGATTTCTATTAGGTTGACCATAGGCATATATCTGATTTTCAGAGGGCTAAATGTGACTTGTCCTTACGTCATCACAGCTAGCCTTACTATTCTAACTCCCTAATTTTGGAGGAAGGAATTTCTGAGGGCTTGGCTTTTAGGTATGCTTGATTTAGGGTACCTTTTATAGGCTGTACACGATTGCCATTGACAATTTACATTTTTAAATGTACTTAAACTATCAATGTACTCAAGATGAACAAGGATTAGTAATTAGCTATTTGGGAAAAGAGATACAAGGTAAAGGCCAGTTATAAGTAGATTTTTGTATAAATGTTGTATATTTTCACCTAATTTAAAAATAACTTTACTGGAAATGTGGATATATGTTAATGTGAGGTGTTCAGGATGAATTTTGGAAGGTGGTTTGTGTGTTTGTGCAAGCGTATGCATGAATTGTTAAAATATAAGGGGAAAGATCTCCCTCTAGTGGTTTCTGTGGGATTAACTTAATTCATCACTATGCATGAGTTTAGATTTATTGGCATATACAATTTTTACCTAAAGTAAACCCTGGGTTCTTCAACGATTGCTCTTTTGTAATATAACCTGCATTATGCAAGGCCAGAAAGCGCAGAAGATGGCCTTCCCTGTCCACGTAACTTCATCCAATTCCTGTAAATTCCCACAACATCCTATTTGGCAATGTATGCACTGCAGTCTGTCCTGTGATAGTAATACCATTTTTCCACTGTATATTTTAGTTAACATCAAACAAATCCATCCAGCTAAGTCTGCGGAACCTTGTCTAACAAAATCAATGTGCTTAAGAGTCCATAAACACGTTAATCCATTTTTTTGCAAAGGGATTTTATAAAGGACATTTTGACCTTCACCTTTTTGGCATGTTGCAGCACAACACCCAGCCTCCCGTGGTCTGAAGGGGGAAAGATTTTATTCCATCCAATAGTCCGAAAGAGACAGATCAGATTAAGCTATCTGAAGCACCTTCCATTTCTACTGGGGAACTTTCTGCATGCCCCTAGAAATTCGTGCACTTTTAATTTGTTAAGCAGTGCCCATACATAGTTTTGAAGAAAGAAAAAAGATTGTTTCCTGCTCCCCCAGAGGCTAAGGCTAGACCTAATGAGCCACTCTAGACCTAAGGGACTTAAGTTAGCTCCAGGGTAGAATTTGGTCAAACATTAGGAGATTTTTTTTAAATAGAAAGAATAGTTCAAAAGTGGAACCAATTACTTAAGTGGTCTGGGCAAGCAGGCTTCCCCGCACTGGAGATATTGAAGCAGAGTCTGGATAGCTATCTACTAGGGATGTTTTAGCTCTGGAATCCATGTACTGGGCAGGGAGTGGGACTTGATGACCATCAACAGCCTTTCCCTTCCTGCATTTTTTAACTCTTGGAAGCCTTGCGTTAAGGAATATTCTGTGAAATAGTGACTGATGTTTTACTGCTTGACCAGTTGGAGAGCAGTCTGCCATGCGATGGCCACCAACCAAGTAGATGTACTTGAGCCTGTTACTAAATATGAAGTGCTTTAACACAGCCATCACAGAATTATTTGCTGTACATCTTTGTGGTTTTAAGGCTGTTTCGACAGGTAGAAGTTCTTGTATGTTGTCTATCTGAAATGTCATTTCTCTGTCTCCTAGGTTTGGGAGGCATTTCGAGTCCCCCTTATTGCTGCAGAGCATTATCATGATAATTACAATGTTACTGATGCTGAAACTGTGCACTGAAGTTCGTGTGGCAAATGAACTGAATATAAAACGGCGCTCCTTTTCAGGTTGGTTGAAATAATTTTTAATAATGCTGTTTCCCTCCTTTGATTTTGTAGGTTTACTCTTGCTAAATTATAATTTGGTGTTTGCTGTGTCCAGTTATCTTTTGATAATCCAATACATAAAGGGTTTCCAGTCTATCCAATGGAAATAGTTTTTGTTTATCAAGTGTTTGCTCTGAGCCGAATATGCCATGCTGTGATGCAGCTGGAGCGCTGCTTGCCCCGCTTTTCACTGTTCAGTTATTAGTGTGTGCAGATATTTCTTGTCCTTGTACTGATGGCCTCATTGCAATCTGTGTTCTGCTCAGAGGCCGTTATACATGCAGATCCACATTACGGCTCACCTCTGCCGTATAGTTGCCATGCCAGCAGTGATGAAGCTTTTCTGTGGTATTGGGAATCCACACAACTACCACGCAGTAGATTTTTCTACTCAGAAACCCTTTCAGGAAGGCTCTGTGTTGATGTGGTAACACATAATCCTGAGTAAAAGGACAAGGGGGCACAGTATCACAATTGTACTACATACAAATAATTTTTGTCATTGTAAATAAGTTCTTTCTGGTATTTAAACTTTCGTAAATGTTAATTCTCCTCTAATATTTTTGCTACAAAGGATACTCTGTTATGTGGCTGAAGTCATGATCCTGGATTACCCTTGTATATTTGCAGTCTTGTAAGCAGCCATCAAGCTACTGGATTTTCTTTTTTTTAAGAAGGGAAGGGGAATCACAGTTCTTCTAAGTTCCTGTTTCATCTCATTGTTGATTGGACAATTAGGCCTTGATATTTCTAGGCTTAGGTTGGCCTCAGTCATGTTCCTGTTCTTACATATGCACTGTGACCTATGCAAAAATGCCTATCCAGGCACTTGCATAAGACTCACAAGAGGAAAAACTCACAGGTCAGTGGCAGGGAAAGCAAAGAGGATGTTGAACCTTCAGCCAGTGCTGAATGGAGAATGGAAAGGCTGAGGGGGTTCTCTTTTGGAAAACTAAAGCTCAGAGATAGCATATGATTGAAAGAAGAGAATGTTTAGAATGCTTTCCCTTGAAGAATTGTGTTGTTCATTGAAAACCATTGAGCCTTTCCATACTTTCTCCATCTGATACCAGTTTGAGGGTCATTTCTCACTTTCTTGTCCAGTTTTGATGCTACCCTTATTTAATTTTGCTCTTCCATGGCAGGACAGCTCCCATGTAATCCCTTCAAGTCCTGGTCGTTATTCTTGGATGCTTTCAGATGTTTCCTTTTTCCATGTGCTTTTGTGGACACTTGTCCAGAGTGAATGTTGTGAAGAAGTATATTCACTTTGCCACTCATGTAATTCCACTTAAGTTGAACAGATTCAATTTATTTTAATGTCAAAAGCAATAAAAGAGAATCTCTCCTCCTTCAGAGGAACACATTTGGTGAGATTCAGTGTGGGTCTTTTTCTAGGTTTGCTGTCCTAAGCAATGTGCTGTGAAAGTAAACAAACCTTTTAGCTCAACGCTGTTTGCATGGTCTGCATTTCTGGCTATTTTATTTTTACTGTGTCTTGCTGCATGAGAAAAGTAGTTCACCCTGACTCTCTCTATTAAAAGCTTACTGAGCGTGATAAATTGTGAAATGTCACATTCTACCCCAGAAGTCTCCAAACTTTTTGAGCCCATGGACACATTTGGCTCAAATGAGAAAAATGAAAAAAAGCCTTATGACAAAAATGCTGCAAGTGCCCTCATCTGTGCCGTGCATGAATAAACACACTACTTGTATTGTACTCTTTTTCCTCCTCTTTTCCCTCTTTTCCCCATCACTCTCTAACTCTCTTTCACCTCTCCTTTCTGTTTCTTTAGCTACCCCCCTCATTGGTTCCTCCTTCTTCCTCCCTTGTCCTCTGCTCATCCCCATCTCCATCCCCAACCAAGGGGTTGCTTGAGACTTAAACAATTATCAGAAAACCCATAGTTTGTTGCAGGGTCATTTGAGAACTGTTTTAACCCTCAAACAACCCGCTACCAGATTTGGTCAACATAACAAAGGATGGCAACCCCATTAGTGGCTGAATATTCAGAATGGCCTTTGGGGGACAATGTATCCCGCTGTGGTTTAAATAAGTCCTGATGGGCTGCATTGATTGTGTGAAGCAGCCCTATGTTTTTCTTTCCATTGTCTCACCTCTTCCCTGAGTCCTAAGGCTATCAACACAAAAATGACTTTTCTGAGACTGCTATTTGCATTTTAAGGGAAGTTCCATTGAAGATGTCTACAGAAATAAAGCAGCAGCTTCAGAGAGGCCGTTGTTTTTGTCTGGAAAGTGTTTACATTCCGCTTTCCTGTCTCCCCCACCCCACACATGCACACACAATCCACAGGATGCTCTGGCCTCCCCATGTCATGTCTAGTTTGACCCTGAAAACCCACTATGGGAATAATCTACTTGCCAAAGCAGTCTGCTCTGCTAGCCAGGAGCTCTTATATAGAAATCCCATTGACTTCTGGATTCTTTCACAATTGTCGCTTGTGAGTTTCAAGTGTGTGCGCATGTGCGATGTTGCTCAAGAAAACCATGGAAAGACAACATTGAAACTGCTGTAGATGTAACAAGCAGTAAACTTCAAAATGGTAGACTTTACAGGGAAAGACAAGAGCCAGCCAACATGTGTGAAGATGCAATTCTATGCACACTTTTCTGCAAATAAGACCTACTGAACTCAGTGGGACTTCCAAGATGACACATAAAGGATTGCACTGTGATCCAGGTTCTACAGTAACCAGTTAGCAATTACTGACTATGTTACAATGGGGATTCTGCAAGTTCAGTTCAGAAGAGTTGCCCTGGTTACAGAATTTGGTACTTTACCTCAGCTATAAGGGTGCTAATGTAGGCTTGAAAACCTACAGACAATGCTGAGGTGAATCTTGCTACAGGGCTGATCAGAGCTTAATTCATGGTTGCTCTTTCCAAGACTAGTAGAATCAAAATAAATTCTGGAAATTCTGCAAAATATCTAAATTCCTTAATATATAAAATTTATTCAAAATACAGACCTTTATTTATTAACTCACTTAGTTCATTTCTATGCTGCCCAATAGCTAAAGTTTCTGAGCAGTTCACAAAATACTATTTTTAGACAGATTTATCTGTTGTTTTTAGCCAAAGGTATATACGCAGTCATGGCTATAAGTTCAAAAAAGGTTGGTTTTGTAGCATTCTTGAGGAAGGTAGCCTATATTTCTCAGATGAACTGAAATAATAATGCAATATTTTGTTCCATATATATCTCAATCATAGAAGTTGAACATAGGTGCATTGTATATAGTCATTTCTTGGACATCTCTTGGTTTGATCATAGAACAGTGTTTGTGGCATATCAAAGTGAGCTCTCTTATGCTGTTTTAATTTAGTTCTGCCTTGGAAACACTTTTTTCCCCTCATATGTGTTTGGTTGATATATATATATTAAATATATCTGTATATGTATATGTAGCTCAAGCTACAGACCTGTGTATGTAAAAGTTTCTGGTTTTTCCAGTGTTTTTGCACAATACATTGTGATTCCATTACTCTTATACCTGTCTTCAGAATCCAGGAGAATATCATGCAGACAGCGCAGGAACTAAAAACTATTTCTGGCATGATGACTCCTTGCAAGATATACTAACACCGAGCTAATTTAATACAAACTTAAGAGGGCTGATATCACATGGAGTCAAACTCGTCTGTTTTGTCTTTGCTTTCTCTTCATTGTTTGAATATAGCTGCAGATAGTAAGGATGAAGAAATCAAAACTCCTCCCAAGAGATCCTTTCTGGGTATGTACTTTACAAACCCATGCTGCATGAAATTTCCATTTGGGACGCCATCTATTTTTTCACTGCTTTTTATTTTTTATTGTTTTTGCCATGTTAGACATGAATGCATGTTTGTCATTTCAACAGAAAGGCTACCTGTGCTATATTTTTCTTAATAGCAAATTTTCACTTTTCAGTATACTTTTAAAGATGACCAAGGAAAAAAGATGCATTCAGTTTTGCTCCTCAGACTTCCATGTTCTTTCAACCTCAGCTATTTTTCTCTGTTAATTCTCTGGCTATATTTGAGACCATAGGATTTGCACTCAGGCAGAGCAATCCTGTAAGCTCTTAGACAGTGTCTGGGAATTGAAAGGATGGTGCATAGTTCCTCTTTTTGGGCCATGGACAGAGTTATGACTGTGGATATGGAAATCAGTCATGTATCTTCCCTCCTTTCTCTCACAGCCACCATGGAAAACTTATCTTTAGAGGTTGCTTTTACAACCTTGTAAAAGATTAGAGAGGGAGACTCGCTGGCATGCTGGTGGGTGGGGCAGGGAAGGAGTGGAGAGGCCGGGATGTGCAGGATCCTAAAGTCTCTTCACCACCATCCCAGATGCCAAGGGATAAGCCAGCTAGATGATGTAAGCTGCCCAGGTAGCCTATGTCATATAAATTGAATAAACAAATTTTAAAAAGAGCCAAGAAGTTTGTTTAGCTGTAAAGGAAAAAATGGAGGGGTATTTTCAACTCTGTCTTCCACTTGCACTGTCCTATGTTGCAGGACATTGGATAGACACAGGTTTAAGCATAAGAATATCTATCTGCCTGTTAAGGGGGAAGCCACTTACTTAGACTCTTAATCATCCACTGTTCCTGTTTTTATTGCATTCTAAAGCCCTCCCACCCCCCACCCCCCCTTTGGTCTGAAGTTCAAGTATGGGTGTTCCTATAGTCAGGTTGCATCAGTGTGGCAAATATCCTGCCCTTCTGCTCTTACCTATCCTTGTTTTGTAGTCATTGTCACTAGAATCATTGAATCAGAGAATGGTAGAGTTGGAAGGGATGAAGCAGGCCACTGAGTCGAACCCCCTGCTAATGCAGGGCATGAAGTTGCACTATCCCTCTCAGATGACTGTCCAATTGCATCTTGAATGCATCTAGTGTGGGAGAACCCATAACCTCCCTGTGTAATTGGTTCCATTGTGAGGACATTTTTCCTGATATCTAGGTGGAATCTGGCTTCCTGTAACTTGAGCCCAGTTCTGTGTCCTTATTCTGTGTCCTTAACTTATTCTGTGTCCTGCTCTCTGGGATAATTGAGAAGATCCTTCCTCTTTGTGAGAACCTTTCAAGCATTTGTAGAGTGCTAAAGGAACTTCTATTTCATGGTCGCAACAAAGAATGTGTTGAATTAACCTGTCCCTCATTCTGACCTTGCAGGATATATAAATATTCTTCAATTTTTCAAAGTATCACTTCCTGTTGCATCTTTTTTCAAAATACTTTTGTTTGCTAAACATCATTTTTTTCTTTCATTTTCATCATTAGCTTTTGGAAATGTTTACAGTTTGCTTGCACAAAAAATATACTAACCTACAGAATGTAACCTGAGTTGAAATTCCTTAACTCCATGTTTACATTCTTGCTTCCTGTCTTTGTGGTGCATGGTGTCAAATTGCAGTGTAATCTGTAAATACGTTCATTGTTAGAAGGATCATTCATCTTGGGTACTTGAAGGGTATTGTAAGGAAATATGTAAATATGCTACTGACTTGCTCATTTATTGTTGGATAAACTGCTGTGTGCACATAGAAGCTGAATGTCTGTATGGCACTGAAATGGACTCTTCTTGTGAAAGAGAATTGGCTCCTTTGCATTGAGTTTGCGATTGTGTTGTAAACTAGGAAAGAACACAAGAAATGATTCTGTTTTTTCTCTATGATACAGAAAAGTGGTCTAAAACTGGTTTCTTGGTCTTCATGTCATGTTCCAATGAATATAAACCACTCTAAATAGTTTGGTGTCATTAGCAAATTTGGCTGCTTCACTGCGTTTTCCTAATTCCAGATCACTTTCTCTAGATGTTCAGTTGCAGTAGTAGGTACCTGATAACAAAGGTGTGAAAAACATGGTGTAGTGTAGGTACTGCTTCCTTTAAAATGGGTATGATGTCCACTAGCTGATTCTTGGGACCCATCCCCAGTCCCTTCAATACGCTAAAGCTTGCATGAGTACTTTAGAGGGCTTTAGGAGGGGGGATCTCTGTTTCTGGGTACTTTTAAAGAGTTTTATGATAGGCACACCAAATTATGGGAAAGCCCATGCAGGTTGCAGCAGCTGAACGAGTGGACCAGTAATTCAAACTGCCCCTTTTCTTAATACCTAAACATATCCCTCAGCTTCTCACAAGTGCTGGTGGGTGTGTTTGTTTTCAGTATATACTTCATCCTCTTTGTTATTGGGGAAACAATACTGCTCAACTCATACCCATTGTTTTGTAATATGCTATTGTTCAGAATGGATTCTGGAGGTCAGCCCTGACGCAGAGCAAATCTGAACTGCATCATGGCTAGCCAAGAGTGATGATGTTTTATGAATGATGGGTAAAGACGAAGGAATGCAGTAGTGGCTCGAAAACTGGAGAACGTCTATTTTGCTGCCATGTCATTCAGATCAATGTTAACCATTCTTCTGCATCCTGCATATTACTAGCCACTAACACAAGCAAGTTAGTGGCAGCTTGAGAACGGATCAAGGATGTGTGTTTGAGAAATGACAAGAATGATGGCGTTTGAGAAATGATAAGGAAGGACAATTAAGCTAGTGGACTGCTAATCATACTTCACTGTATTTCTTTCTTTCCCTGTCCTGTGTCTATATCCCACTTCTTATTTTGTCAGTTTTTAACCACACTGAATGCTTGAAGCATTTATTTTACACAAATAGAGGTAGATTTATATATTCTTTATTATGAATAGTGTGGGGGCTCGTTATATCTGTGTCACATTGATGATAGGCATGTTTGCCAAAGTAAATGAACTTAATACCATCTGTTTGCTTCCCTTTTCAAACTCATTAAACCTGAGTTTTGGGTGTTAAATCCTTTTGCAAAGTGATACAGTAAGCTCAGAGAAGTCTGTGCTCTACCTCGTCTGAATATCTGATAGACTTAGAAACTGCTACCACTATTACACTCTAGTTAGAATAATAGAGTGACAATATTACCTAGGGTTTATCTGCATAGAAGTGCTGTAAACTGGATAGATGATACCGAAGCTGTCCTTTGGCATTACATTCCAGCCAGAAACTAAGCTATTTCCCTCTGCTTTTGGGGCTTCTTCCTGAGTGTATTTGTCAGCAATCCAGCAAACTACTTAATGCTACTGATTGCTCTCCACAAGAAAAATTGACGGAAAGCTTTTATCTGGGTACTTTATTATAAAAAGATTTTCTTAGGCCTAACAGGTAGCTTTTTATTTTTCAAATGGAAAAATGATAATACTGGTTATTTGCAGAAAAAGTAAGCCTTCAGCTGCAAAAGTGACAAACCTTATTTATCTATCTATCTATCCCACTCTATGCACCATAAGGCTCCCTTTGAATGCTCAGATTATCTTTTGTTCTCTTAATTATGTACCGAGCTAATTCTGTTTTTTAACCCTGTGAACTGCCTTGATTTTTAACCAGTTATTTAACTGAAGTCAATAGAAGTAATATTTTGAAAATGGTTAATTAAGTTTCCTTTAAATAACCTGTGTGCAGTGTGTTTGGACTATCATTTTTAAGGAAACTTTGCTTGAATCAAAAGAAACAAACTCTTTACAGCAGTGTTGTCAATGCACGGATTAATCATTTGTTAACGCTGTTGTAGTGTAACATCAAAAGCAAGGTAATGCCTTCATTTGATGGCTTGGCATGACTGGTCTAATAGGATTTCCCACCGCTTTGGCCAGCTGCTTAGCTCTCAGTCTTGGGTACTAGATGCTGGTCTACAGCTCCCATCAAATCCAGTCAACACATTGAAATACAGGGTTGGCATGAGTTGTAGCTTGCCAGCATCTGGATACCCAGGTTGGGAACTTCTGGTTTAGTAATTGTCTAAGAATGCTTAAGCATGAGACTAAATTGTGAGAGGCTATCTTTGCTTTATTATGCAGACCTTGTAATTAATGCTTTGGGGCAATCCCAATGCATTTACATTCTGTTGGCTGCCATCAGAAGTCCTCTGTTATGCATATGATCTGCAAATAGAAGTTTGTTAGATCTCTTCTTCCCCCATATTTTTTCATAAATTGTGTTTTGCCTTTGGCAGTTCTATATGGAGGATTCCAAAGGACACCATATAATGAGAGATGTTGCTCTTGTGAATTGTGGGGATTGGAGTCAGTCTTGCATATGCTCCTATACTGCCCATTCTACACTGAATTGCACACTAAATATTTGGATCCAATCCTAATAAATATGAGGGATAGGTCAGATTCTAAAAAAACTTATTTTGTACGATGCTGAGCTTGAAAACTGGGGATCCATCATCTATTTGATGAGGCCTATAGTTGTGCAAAAACCAACTTACTACACATTGCCACAGATACAACAAATGGAAAGGGCTGAAAATTTGTACAGCTAAGCTTACCTGTATTTCTTAAAAATTCTTGGCATTCTTGCTGAAGTATGTTCTTCAGGCTTGTTGAGGAAATATTCCTTTTACTGGGTTGCTAAAATTCCAAGTAGCAATTTAAATGTTTTCAAGCCATTTTTTGCTCATGAAAACCTGTGACAGCAACTGCTGGCAAAGCGATGTCAAGCGTTTTTAGTTGTGTCCTGGAACTAGAATGCTGCCAGGAGTCCAATATTTTGAAAGGCATTCCATCATTTTTAGCATTCAGAAAGTGGGAGGGGTTGCATGATAACTGTGGGAAGGAGGAGGTAATGCTGAAGAGAATCATGATCACTAATTGATAGTGAGAGGGCGGCAAAAAAATGTTATGCTAGCACCTTGTGCAAGTTTTCTCTGAATAAAGCTATTCTGATCATACGGGGACGTATATTGCCTTGTGCACACATTACTTAGTTAATAACTTGTTCGTACATTTGGACTGTGGCGATACTGTGGACATAATCTCTCCTGACTTTAGTTAAGGTGTGACATAGTGCCCCACGGCATCTTGATAAACAAACTAGCAAAAAGTGGGCCAGACGTGTTCTGTTAGGTGGATTCAAAATTGGCTACAAAATTGGACTCTTAAGTGTGCTCGTCAACAACACCTTCTCAAATTGGAGAAAGGTAGCGAGTGGGGTGCTGCTAGCCATGGGCCCAATGCTCTTCAACATCTTTTTGATGACCTAAATGAGGAAGTGCATGGAACAATAATCGTATTTGCAGATGACACAAAACTGGCTGGAAAAGTTAACTCCATGGAAGACAGAAAGATCCAAGGCAATCTAGATGAATTTGAATGCTGGGCTGAGAGCAACAGAATGAAATTTAATAGGGACAAATGCCAAGTCATCCACCTATGGAAAGAAACCAAATGCATCTATACAAGATGGGGAATACTTGGCTCAACAGTACTGCAAATGAGAAAGACCTTGGAGTCATTCTAACCAACAAGCTAAATATGAGCCAACAATGCAATGCGGTTGCAAAAAAGTGCAAATGCTATTTTGGGGTGCATTAATAGAAGTATCACTTCCAAATCACATGAAGTACTAGTTTCCCTTTACTTATCACTGGTTAGGCCTCATCGGTAGTACTGTGTCTGGGTCTGAGCACCACAGTGTAAGAAAGATGCAGATAAGCTGGAAAGGGTGCAGAGGAGAGCAAGGGGGTGATCCAGGGACTGGAAACAAAGCACTGTGAAGAAAAATGGAAAGAACTGGGCATGCATAACCTTCAGAAGAGAAGACTGAGGGGAGATATGATAGCACTCTGCAAGTATGTCGCAAACAGGAAGGACAGGATCTCTTCTCGAACATCTCTGAGTGCAGGACATGGAATAATGGGCTCAAGTTATGGGAAGCGAGATTCCGGCTAGATATCTGGAAAAATTTCTTAACTGTCAGAGCAATACAGGGTGGAACCAGTTGCCTAGAGAGGTCATGGGCTCTCCCGTACTGGAGACATTCACAAAGAAACTGGACAGCCATCTGCGTGGGATGGTGCAACTTGGTGTCCTGCACCAGCAGCAGGTTGGACCCCATGGTCTTCTTGGCTCCTTCCAACTCTACTGTTCTATGATTCTATGTGTTTTAGTTTGATGTTTTTCGTTTTGTCATCATTATCACATTGCATTTATTGCATTTTCTCCTCTTGTGATGAATCCAAGCTAGCTTGCAAAGTTCCATTTTATCATCACAACAGCAACTTTGTGAGCTAGATTGGACGGAGAATCTGTGACTGGTAAAAAACACCTGATGAACTTCATGGCTATGTGAGTATTTGAACCCAGTTCTCTTGGGTCTCCAGTCCAACACTCTGACTACTGCACTATTCTGGCTCTTGCACCATTTGCAGAACATTGCAATGTCTTCCTTTTAAGCTCATCTCCTAAAAAGCTCAAGCAGACATTCTTATCTTGAAGTTGAAAAACTTGTGCTTAGATTCTTTTTTGGGCAGGGACATTATCTGAACTGTCTGCTCTAACTAGCTGCATTTGTGCCTGCTTTAAAATTCCTGTCCTAGAATATGGGGACCAGTTCAGTCATACTCTTTCCATTCCTCCCTATCAGTAACCAGTGTGACTCTGCTCCTTGTGTCTTGCCATGTGGCTAGTGAATATACTGAGGTAGACAGAAGCATAAGACATGGTTTACAAAAAAATGCCAGAAATTTGTGGACAGAAGTTGAAGCCCAGTTAGTTTTTTTTCATGTGAAAAGAACAAGGTTGGGGGCTTATTCTTCTTTGCTTCACCAGATAGTGGTGCTGGAAGAGCTTGCCAGTTGCACCTGCATTCTTAGGACAGACGGGACATTAAGTTGTCCAAATGAACTTCTTTAGTAGACACCCAGCGTAGTGTCTGGGCTTTCCTAGCCTTTCTGCATGCACACGCCATACACAACTGCAATACATAGCAGAATTTACCTAGGTGTGATGACGTGATAACTTACACTGTGGAAAGGGCATTGTCATAGTGCTGTAAGGGCCCCTAGACAGTCTCTAGAGTGCCATCAGATCATTCAGATTCCCAGCCCCAAGTATGGAAAAGAGTTCAGACCCTTTTTTAAAAATTACAATTATTTAACTAATTGTCGTAAGCCGCCATTAAAATGTTAAATAAATAAATAAATAAATAAATAAATGGAGTTTGGATTTCGCCCCCCCCCCCGCCCCCCGCACAATCAGTTTAGGAAGAACCATGCTGGCTGCTTCTCCGAGGCTGTGGGAGTGATCTCTGCAGGGGGGGGGGGAGGTTTGGAGAGTGAGGAAGGGGGGAAGGAAGTGAAAGAAATCGGCGCCACAGGATATGATGCACCCCGGTGCACCTGAACCTCCCGCCGTCCCTCTCCAAAGGAGTGCAGTTAGATGGCTGGTTTTGCAGAGCAGGGGGGATGTGAAGTCTCCTTCTACGCTGCTAAGCTCCCTACAATCTTCTGAGTTTGGCAGCTTATGGGCATCACCATCAGACTGTGCACTTGTTCATTTATTTTTAAAACGCTTTTGTAACTAACAAGTCTTTTTATATTATGGGAGGATGAAATCAGATCTTTTTGTAAAAAAAGGCAATTTGCTATCATTTTATCTGAATGGTTAGAAAAGCTGCACTTGTCGTATCTGACCACGTGAGGGTGCTTGTAGGTTTTTTGAGGATGTGTAAGTGAAATAGAGAAAAGTTAAATAGGGAAAGAATGCAAGAGCAGAGAAAAGACTAACACACCTGCTCTGGTATCCTGGCTTATGATTGTGATTGTAACTGGTGGGTAAAACTGTAGCATTTCAAAAGTTAGGATTACAAAATAGGACAGTGAAGATTGGGGTAGAGGAGAATGAGTTTAATATCTTATGCTTGGAACATTAGCAACATACAGCAAGTATTTACATCACATTGGGGGTAAATATGCCTATATTTAAGATAATTCTACTGGAAACAAAATGCATTGATTTTTGATGTTATTAAATATCATGCTGGACAAACTGGGGAAAAACCAATCCAAAGTATTGTGATTCTACTGTAATATTACCTTCAGTTTAATACAGTGTGTATGTATGGACAGTAATAGTCCATACAATGGCTGGGTTTGCACAATACAGTAAACCCCTTGGGAGTTTTAACCATGCACTGTGGTTAAAATGTCTCTGTGCCTGACAGATGAGCCTTCTCCTTCCCTGTCCTGCTTTTCCAGTCTCCTTGCGGTATCCCAGGGGACTCTAGGAACACCGAGATGTTTCCTGAGCTGCAACGAGCTGTTTAATGCTGGCAATGGCTTGATTTTATGAAAAAGTGTATCTGTGTTATCTGCACTTTGGAAAGTGAAGGCAGCCCAGGGCCACAACTTTAGGAGAAATTACTTAGAGGAAAGAAGTGCTGAGGACTTAACCTTCTGCCTCCTGCTGCAACTCCCCACAGGCTTCAGTACGCTTCTTTCAGTGGGAACCACAGATCTGGAACTCTGAATGTAAATAAGGGGCTAAACCCACTCCCAAAGCAGTGGTTCCATAACAGAAAGCATCTTTTCTGGCTTTATTCCATATGGTTGACTGCAGTAAGTAATTATTTCCATGCTACTTGTTCAGTGCTTAGGATCTGGTATTGAATGTTACTTGCCCGTTTTTCTTTTCAGATTGTTTCATGCCACTTTTGCCCACTAACTCTTCTTTCTCTACATTTTATCCTCACAACAACTCTGTGAACTGTGAGTGGACTGAGAGTCAGTGACTGGCCTATGGAGCTGAGTAGTGGACTAAAACCTGGGTCTCCCAAGCCTCAGTCTCAGTCAGATACCCTAAGCACTACATCGCAGTGGCTCTCACACTGATTGTAAAGAAATAGTTACAAATTGGTGGTTAGAGAGAGTTAGGAATACGCTATTACTCTGATCCAGTTAGGGACATTAAGCATTACTGGAGGATTTAAAATATGGATGGGTAGAACGCACCTGAGAAAAGGAAGAAGCACTTGAGATCACATTGCAAATATCCACTGGCTAGTGGAGCACACCCAGAAAATTCAGGAAAAGATCACTCTGTGCTTTATAGACTACAACAAACCCTTTGCCTCTGTGGATAGCAAGAAGCTATGGGTGGTCTTGAAAGAGATGGGTGTGCCTCAGCACTGGATTGTCCTGATGCATAGCCTGTATTATGGATAAGAACCTACCATGAGAAACAGAATGGTTTCCTTTAGGCAAAGGTGTCAGACAAGGCTGTATTTTATTCTCCTGTCTGTTCAATCTGTATACAGAACATATAAGGAAAGCTGGATTAGAATCAGAGGAAGGAATGAATACTGGAAGAAGCATCACTAATTTAAGATATGCAGATGGTACCACATCTGGCAGAAAGCAACAATGACTTGAAATGACTCTTGATGAAAGTGAGAGAAGAAAGTACAAAAGCGTTACTGCAGTACTGAATATTAAGGAAACAAACATTACAAGTACAGAAGATTACAGAACTTTATGATTAACAATGAAAAAATTGAAATTGTGAAAGATTTCACATACCTTGGTTCAGTCATCCATTCAAGTGAGGAATGGATGACTGAGAATTGGAAGGGCAGTAATGGAGGAACTAGAAAAAAACATCAAGTGTAAGAATGATTCATCGGAGACCAAGGCTGAGACCATCCATACCATTGTATTCCCAGTCACTGTGCATGGGTGTGAAAACTGAACAGTGAAGAAAGCTGACAGGAAGAAAACCTTTGCTTTCAAAACATGGCACCAGAGGAGAGCTTTGCGAACGCCCTGGACTGACAGAAAGGTGAACAAGTGGGTCCTAGATCAAATCAAGCCAGAACTTTCCCTAGAAACAAAAATCATGAAACTGAGGCTGCCATACTTTGGGCACATCATGAGAAGGCAAAATTCCCTGGAGAAGGCAGTGATGCTCGGGAAAGTCAAAGGCCGAAGAGGAAAAGGAAGGCCAAATGTGAGATGGATTGACTCCAGCAAGGAAGCCTCAGCCTTGAATTTAGGACAGCTAAGGAGGGATGCCATGGACAGGACATTTTGGAGGGCTTTCATTCCTAGGGGTTGCCATTAGTCAGAGATGACTTGCTGGTACAGAAAAACATCAGGCTTAATTTTCTAGTACAAGATGTGCAGGTAACACACACCTATCCAAGGGTCTTTGAGCCTGCTGCTTCCCCCCTCCACCCAAGTGCAGCAGCAAAACAACTTGCTACTCCTTTCAAACAAGGTATGTGGTGAGCACACACCTTGTTTTAATTGCAAACCACACTCTTCTGGGTCTTGTTTTAAAATAGCAATGCTGCTGTGCAACCAAAATTCAGCAGCAATTTCAGCAGGGTTTGCGTGCTGTCCCTGGTAGGGTCAGAAAACAGATGGTTCTCCTCCTGCCATTGTACTTGCCTTCAGACTGTCCCCACTGGATTTCACCAAAGCATTGCAGCTAGTATTTGACAGAAAAAGAGAGTAAATTATTTCATGCATTCACTTCATATGAATAAGGGCCAGTTAGTAACCATTTATTGGATTTGCTCAAATGAAGCCATTTCATTCATTGTGAATTGTGTATGCAAGGGTGTGGACATGTGCTAAATGGACTCTTCAGTCATTTAAAGAACCTAGTGAAGATGGGACCTAATGTCCAGAACTGTGAAGAGTTCCAAAATGGTACGTCTCCAGCATGCCCCATCTGTTTTGCTTTGCTGCTACTAAAGTGCTGATCTGGGTGGGCTTTGCTATAGTGGCAAATCATTGCAAAGAAACCATTTCCCCATAAAATCCATCCCTGAGACTTCGGATACTAGCTGCTGCAGGACATAGGATCTATTTATTGCAGATCATGAACTATTACTTGAATATAATGAGTAGTGGTGGGGGAATTATTTGAATTATTGGCTTTTGTGGGTATGTACTTGAAGAAAAGATTAAAACAACCTGGTAGAAGGCAAAAACAGTTCCTAGACTGTTAAAGAAACTGCTGGAGAGTTATTTCATTTTTGTTTCATTCAGTTTCATAATATTAAGTATGCAGTACTTTTTTCTAGAACCTCGGGGCTCTGTGTTTTCTTCCTAGCAGATTAGAAAAAGCTCTTAAACAGATAATGATTGAAAAATCTCAGTGGCTGTCTTTAGACCCTTTGCTCATTCTTCAGGTATTTAAAACACCCCACATGTGACAGTTGAAAATAAATTACTGAGGCTACAGTCCTAAGAAAGCTTACTGGGGAGTAATCCCCATTTAATTCTGTGGGATTTAACTTTTGATTGTACTGTTAATTTCTACACATTGTGCACATAAGATTGCACTGTACATTTCTGCCCTTTCATATTTTTCTTCTCTTGCTTGGATTTTTTTTTGTGGGGGGGTCATCCTGGCTGGACAAACCTTGTGCATTTTCATTATTACTTCTTGTTCCATCTGTCTTCAAAAGATGTCATAAAACAATGTGTTGCTAACATGCAGCAAATTGCACAAATGAAATTTAACACTGAAATGAATTAGTCTTTTTTTCCTCTAATTAAATCCTTGTATACTATATGTGCACAAATCGTTCTTCTAATAATACATCTATGGTGATTTCTCTTCCCAACCCTGAAGCAAATGAAATATGTGTAAGAAGCATAGCAAATTTGTGCATAATTCATAAAAAAGCCCAGTTCTTTCCTCATTAAGGGAGCTACTCAGTCCTTTAAAAAATGTTATTCTCCATTAGCAGCTGTTATACTTTGCTTCTCAACGCACTCCTCTAGAATTAAAACACATGTGTTTGTCCCAGTAAGGTCCCAACCACGTTTTTGTCACTGTAACACAAGAAAACTTTCTGGAATGGAGGTGTTGTTGAGAGTCAACTGATTTGAGTCATTCTGTAACTCTGAAGTGCCAAAAGCTTAGAAGCATCCTATAGCTGGTTGCCAGGTCCATGTGCAGTGCAATCTGACATGTGTTATCCTTTTTTCTGGTGTATGTGGGACTGTTGATTGCAAAGCATTTCAGGGGACTGGTAGTTAACCCTAAGAAGTAGATTTGTTCTTTGTTGCGTTTCTCAAAACATTCCAGTGGTCCTTTCGTGTGCAGCAGCAGCTGAGTATTTAAAGCTTCTGTCAATTTATGGACAAGATCTTGGGCTGTACAAATGACAGCTAGAAAATTGTGAGACCCAGGGTGAAGGTCACTTGCAATAAGTGTGCAGGCTTTGTTTAACTATGTTATCATGGGGATGTCTGTGGTAATCTGAATAAAAAGGATTGCTTCTCTGGGAGTAGTTAGATGGCTTTTATTAGGTCTCACAACAGCTCACTCAGTTTCAGAATTAGGGGATAGGACTTCGAAGATAGGGGATAGTCCAGGACAGTGGTCCTCAAACTTGAGATACCCAAGGAACGTTCTCAGTGTGCAGAACCCATTAATAAATACATTTTATTTGAGCAAAATGGTACAATTAATTTTGCAATAATACAGTTAATACAATGTAAACACAAACTATTTATAAATGCATTGATGAATCTATTTATTACTTAGCAATGAAATAATACTAAATTTACTGAATGAATACTAAATTTGGTATAACATCACTAACACATAATATGAAAAATTAAACTTCTTTTTAATGACATGGATGTGCTTGTTTTTTGCTACAAAGAAAATCAAAATTTGGTGTTATTGTTGATAGTAACAGGCAAATTTCTGGTTCTGCATTCATTTTATTATTATATTAAGCATGTGTGATCATTATTCCTTGCAATTTGAATCTACTCAAATGAAACCACTTTGGTTTAAAACAAATTAATCTGCTTTGAAAGGCTCTGAATTAAAATGAATGAAGACCTTACCTTGTCACAGACTTCTCTCTTTGAAATGAAACAAAGGAATAAAGACCTTACCATTTTACTGTAATGATAGAAGTAAACCCCTGAATGATTTGTGTGCAACCCTGGGGTCTGGAGAACACAGGCTGAATACTGCAGGTCTAGAAAATGCGAAGCACAGCCTCACCTGCTTTTCAGGCTTGTGTGCTGGCTGCTAATACTTACATTTGTTTCAGGTATTGTTATGCCAAGCCAAATGACTTGATGAACAGATGATAAGTCTGTTTCTTCCTTTAAACTTGTCTGGCTCCCCCCCCCCCCCCCCATACAGTTTTCATATTGCAAACTGATAGATCATTAAATGTATCTGGACAGGGGCTCCTGGATAAAAATGTTTACCCATTACCAGAAGGCAGTCACTATTGTGTTAGTCAGAAATGCTATCCATAGGAATTCAATTAATTCAGGAAACATTGTAATTTGCACAGAATTACATTGTTCTTTATTTTTATTATTTTAAATAAGGAATGAAACATTCTTTCTTTCCTTTTCTTGTGGTCTCTATGTATCACACACATGAGCTCTGCAGAACTCCATTTCAAGAAACTTCTATAGCTAAGGAATTTTGGATGAGAATCTTGCCCCAGCATGCTAGCGTGTATGCCCCCCCATGTTCCTGCTAGTTTCTTTAGTTCTCTTTCAGCCACCATTGTGGTTGCCTTATGGGGAACTTCTCTGCATTTTGCTAAGGTTTTATTCTTTCTCCTTTTCTGTTATTCTCCTTTTGACTTCGTATTTGCTATTTTAATGTTTTCCTTTTGTGATTCCCTCCAAAAGGTGCATGGTCCTCTAGGTACCTTTTCAGAAGTGTACCCATTGTAGAAGCCAAGTGCTCCAAAAGACGTAATTTCCTTCTGCCTCTTTTGCTTTGGAGAGGGTGATAAAGTAGATGTCCTGTTATGATACCAGGTGTTCACTAAACAAACCCAAAAGAAAGTGTTCTATGAAGTTAGGCAATGGGAGGATTTGCTGGCTCAGGCGTCTCCTAGCCCTGCAGAGGATGTGTCTGCCTCCCCACAGCTGATCCATGCTGGCAGAAAAGAAGACAGCCTAATTGCAGAAACAGGAGGCCGATCAGAAGGCATGAGGGCAGAGTCAATGGCAACACATATTACCCTTACTGCCCTTTGGTGGAAGTGCCTAACCTTGGCCAGGAAGTATTCTTTCTTGGCATTGGAGCCTGCTGTTGAGATACTTGTCCCTCTCCTGGTTATTGGCAGGATGCCGTGTTATGGGGAGGCAATGCCAGTAGTGTTGCTTGTATTGAAGAGAAAGTGTTTGGCTCAGCCTAATGCACCATGCTATATTTCACACCTCTTGGGCTGAATCCATGACAGGGCTCCCTGTCTCTTCTGAAAGGCTAGTAGTCTGGGTGATGCAGGCAATCTCCCTGGTTTATGAACTTGCTGGTCTACAAATTTTGGAACCTCTAATCGCTCACTCTACTCGAATGAAATGTTTAATAAATAAATAATAGAAATGTTTTAATAAATAAATAATAAATAAAATGACAATGACGTTCACTGCTCTATACACTGGGATTCCTCTACCAGACCTCTGCAGAGCAGGCCACTGGTCTACCTTATTGAGCTTTGTGAAGCGTTAGAGGCTCAATGTCCATGCTGAAGTGAGATGGCACCTTTAGTTCTCCTATAATTTATTTATTTAAAACATTTCTATGCCGCCCCCATTGCAACAAAGCCTCGGGGTGGCTCACAACAAAAACAAAAACATACAAAATTATACAAAAACAAAGTTATACACTAAAAATATAAAAACCTGGTGCATCTCGGCTTAAATTTTTTTAAAATTCTACATAATAAATTAACACTTAAAATAAGTTTTAAATAAAAAGGTCTTAGCCTGGCGCCGAAAAACAAATAACGACGGCGCCAGGCGGACCTCTCTGGGGAGCGCATTCCATAGGTGGGGCGCCACCACAGAGAAGGCCCTCCTAATGACACCGACCATTCTCCAGAAATGTAAGCTTGCTAATTGTCCATATGTGTGATACACAGATACCATGAAGAAGAAAGTCAGGTTGCTTACATGTAACTGTCATTCTTCAAATGTTCACCTGTACATTCACATAACCCACCCTCTTTGGTGTCATATACTGACATGTTTACTTGTAACTTAGAGATTGGTTTTGACCAGATTGACTTAGAGATTGTTTGGTCTCCAGGATTCTTCCTTAGTTCTGAGGCCACAATGTCAGTCTCACATGAACTGAGAGAATGGGCAGGAACTTCTCCTATATGTTGCACTGAAGGTCGGGGAAGATTTCCTTCCAAAACACTTTCTGCTGTAGGATCTTCATAACATGTTCCATGCAGGTGCAGAACCCATATATGTGATGCACAGATGACCACTCAAAGAAGGCAACCTGCCTTTGTGAATTCTGGTACAAGTTGACCTTATTTGCACCTCTCAGATTAATGTATGAATTAGAACTTAGTTATTCACCAAGTTTCATGCCTCCAGTGTGGTTCTTGGCTCAGAACTGCTTGGCTTATCCACTTGCATTTAAAAAGTCTCTTTTAAGGTATTTAAATACATTTTGGCTGGATTGTAAAAATGTGTGGATTAATGCAGAAACAGAATGGAACAGACTTAAGAGTAAACACATATAAAAGTAATGTGGCCTGGAAATAGACAGATTCATGCATCCCTACATAGAAGTAGTTACAGTGATATACCTGCAGGGAGCTCCAATAATACAGAGGGTAATTCCCATCCGCATTTCTTTAAAGTGGGCTGGTGGTATGATTGTGAGACTTTGATAAAATGCATTGCTGAGTTCGCCTTTTAAGATTACATTGCAGAAAAGACTTTGCACCAATCTGAGATGCTAAGGTCATGCAGACCGTCGAACTTTAAAAGGCACTTCAACCTAACACTGCTTCCTCCCCTAAAAAAATGGACAAGTTACTATGCCTGTTCCAACCTGTGTCACCTCTCTTACATAGCAGGAAGGATGTGTGTATTTGCAGAGGGCATGAAATGATTTTGAGCAACTCAATGGCAAACCCTCCTGAGGACCCTGCACAGACAGCAGTGAAGGAAAGATGTCACCTCTTCTTTTCCATCTCTGTGCAATGAAGTAAAATAAGTATCTTTGTATGTTAAGGGATGTTAGAGGTCCTTTTCAGGCTGTTTATTGTGCAGCAATTTAAGCAGAATCCCCTCAGCATCCTTTGCTCATAGCAAAAAGAGTAACGAGGAAAATTGAAGAATTATGCATCTTTAATAACACAACTGTTTTTAGCATTGCCATTTTTAAAACCTCAAATGTTCATATTTTATCTTTCAGTATAAAATAATATTAGGATTCAGATTATCTATTCACTGCATAGTATACATGGTACAGTTGGACTGGAAAAGCAGCATCATACAAACGTATATTCGGAAATCATCACTTTGCACTAGCTGAATCTGCAGAACATTAGTCCAGAATTGGCTCATGGAGGCTGGAGTAACTGACACAAATTAAAGTAGGAGAGGTTGGTGATGTTATTACTAACTTCAGGGAGGATATTTATTGATGTCAATATACCTTCTATATTTAGCAGATATATTACTAAACACATCTGGCAATTCTGCGAGAAATTGATTGCTAATTTTTTGATGGCTGGAGCATTGGCTAAATAAAGGACAATATTCATGTTACTCAGCAGTTTCATAACTGGATCTTCTGATTAGCCTTTTCCTCTTTTACTGTTTTCCTAATCTGGCTGCTGTTTGTCCTGTAAAGGAAAACAAATAGGTATCAGTTTTTAAAGGCAGGTAAAATTAGAGGAGTGTTGTTTATGAAAAGAAATGAAAAGAGGAAAAAAATGAAACTGAGGTGGAGGCTTGTATAAAAAGTCAGGTATCTTTTAATGCAGCATAAGCACTAAGGTTCAGAGATGCAGCATAACCTTCCATGCACAGCATCCCCTTTTTCAGACACTGAGCAGGCCTTTGAACTTGTTTCTCCATGGTTCAAATTCCCCGATGGATACCTAAAGTATTTTCTCTCCCTGCCCCACCATATGCTACGCTTAGTATGCTTAGGTTTCTTTGTGGTGGATGAGCTGATTAATTCCATCTACGAGTTTGTATAAGAGCCTGTTTTTTTGGCGTCACGCACTGCGAAGTCATCTCTGTCCTCTGAAGTGTCCATGGCCCTGCTCAGCTCTTGTGTGTTTAATATAATAGCCCTCTTATATGTGTCCATCTTTGGGAGAAATGACGTGTGTTCACAGAAAATGTTTGCTATCAATGTATAGAGGCTTTTCCTTAGATTATATTTGCAATGAAAAGAGTGGTGTTTTAGTAACCTCCTAAAACAATAATCAGATGCAGTAATGCTTGGGATGAAGATTGCAGTGCCAGTGCAGTTTGCTCCTTTTCAAAAATGGCAAGTGCATTGCCTCTTTCTTGCATCTGCTCCCCACCCCCTTTCCTTTTTTTCTTTTTGGAAGTACAAGTACATGGCCGTGTGTTGAGCATTGCTCAGACCGCTTGGCAACAGTTTGACTGGTGCTTCACCAGACCCTTCACGCCTGGTTTTCTATTACAAGCTCACCATGTCTGGCATATTAACTTTCTGAAATATTGCTACAGTAGCTAGCCAGCTGTTAACTGGACTCTTACAGGACAGCGAGTTTAATTATTGCTGTTCTGTGAAAGCTAATGCTCATCTATGTGGAACTGCTAAGAGAGGAAAAAATAGAACTCCTTCCATTTTTAATGTTCTGAGTTAATACCTTTGCTGCAATATGGGATGTGACAGTACAGGGTAGTACTCTTCTGTCAGGAAATATGACGGTTAATAATCTGTGAATGATGGTTCCACTGCCTCAACACATGGAAGCAATTGAACTTTTAAAATTTCCGTCAAAGCAAGAGAAAAAGTCCACATTCATTTCTTTGGGGAACATTTTCCTTACCTACTGTAATAGCTGGCTCAGTGCAAAGTTTCTTCTTTTCAAATATTCTCTGTTCAAAGGAAAGGTGGGAACCGCCGCTCCATCAGCTAGCACAGCTGTGTGCCCCTCCTTTCCATGCTGACTATCACAGATGTGGAAATGAAGGATTAGCCAAAATGTTGGTAAGGGATTATTCCAAATGTAGACAGAGGCATTAATTTTGGATGTTCTTAATGAGTACTGGTTAAGATTTGGAAGCAACATTTCACAGGATTATTATTTATCCATAATGTTTCCAGGGCCCTTTGAAATAATTATTTGGCAAGACAGTGAGTTTATTTAGAAGCGTTTTGTAAAGCATCCAAACCTTTCTATAGATGATGGTCTAAAATACTAGTTTAGACTTCTGAGGGATGGGTAGCATATTATGGAGCAATGATCACTGGCATGACATTATTTACTTGTTCTTTTAAGAAATAGTTGATGACATCCTAAATATACCAAAAAAATCATTATGGACCAAAATAGAATTCTGTTTTTAGCAAGTACAGCTGTTTAATTGCACAGGAAAGGATTTCTTTGATTGGTTTCAGCATAACTTTGATAGTTCTTATTCCCTCCCCCCACCCCCCATCAACTATCCTAGCATTATCTTTCCTCAGTGGAAGACACCCAAGCTCAAAGTCTCCCAGTGGAGTTGGTGCTGGGTGTAACTCTGGGACAGAGTGAATGAGGATGTGGCAAACACATCCTCTTTCCATATGTTGCTGTTGTGCGGCAGCAATTTGCACCCCCTTCCATAAACAGAGCTACAAGTTGAACCTGCATTGGGTGAGGCAGACATGACCTACATCATCACCGAGGGCGCATGTCTCATTGCAAAAGGGTCACCTTGTTTAACTCAGTGCCTCGAACCATAGATCTGGGAGGAATGAGACATGCACAAGACAAAGATAATACCTGTTTCCAACCCGTGTACACTGACTGAATAATCAGCATGTTAGTAGATGAATGTCCATATGAATCAACCCCAAGATTCCCAAAATTTTCTAACTACAATCAGGCTTTGCAATGGTGGTTATATACACTGAGGCATGAAGATCGTCATGCCTAACCAGGCTGGCTACTATTTCAAATTTTGTTTCTGTGTTGTCCATTAATGGATAAGTTTGGATGCTAACTTCCTGTGAGCAACACTCCACTCATGAGATGTTCTTACTGACAGGAGGGAATGGCTATTTTTTCTGATTCCCTGTTTACTCCTGTAGCCAATTAAAAATCTGGTTGGAATGGTTGGGGGACACCCCAGAACAACTTCGAAAAGAGTGCTGGGGACTGCAGGGGGAATGGAAAATTGCCAAATGTTTCAATCCTTCACGGGAGAGCCTCTGCTGCACATGACTCCAACCTTCTTGGCTCATGCACACATTTGGGAATTTGAGAAACTTTTGTGGACACTATCACAAAATAGCTAATTAGTGAATCACTGCTTTGGAGTCTATCATGTCTGTGGATCTTAGGTTGCATCTTATTTAGCAAAAATATTAGTTTTATGCCTATTGGATACTACCATGTTTCTTTAGCAAGGGATTGTCTAATTTAGCTAACTGCCAGTGGTGCAATAGAGGTAATGCTTCTTTTAAATGTATATTTTGACAATGACCAGTAGTTGCTTCTTTTTGGGAGGCAGTTGGAACAGTCTTTCATATTCACTGATCTACATGCTCTTTTAAATTATTTACCTGCTTTATGGAAATTAACAAATTGTCAGCATAAATGGATTTTCTTTGCCTTTTTGACTGTTAAAAGACTGATAGGACAGCACTGGAAGGAGAACGCGTATCTCTTATAATATAATGGATTGAGGTCATTACAGAGCTTTCAATATTTGAATGGGTTCAATATAGAATGGGTTCAAGTTCAGTATAGATGCTACCTTCAAATGGATGCTCATCTGGCTATTTGGTCAGCTTTTTTTGAAGCCTATGTACAATTGCTAGAAAAAAATTGAACATCAAAAAAGTGAATTAAACAAATTAAAAAATAGGTGCCCGGAGGTGCTGGATCAGAGACTTGCTCACCTTGGAATGGAATGCCTTTTGTGAACCGATGGAATAAGTGAGGATCCAAGAAGTAGCTTCCTTTGGTTGTTTTAAGTGCCTTTTGGCAGGGAGCTGTTCAGACACAATGCAAAGCTGTGTTTTAGCATTACATGCTCCCCTCCTTTTGCACACACTGTTGGAAACTTCTAACTGCAGCTAGTTCTTGTGTGTGAACCCAGCAAACAGTATATTTTGCATAAATGATGGCTTCTGTAAAGCCTATACCTTGCCAGGCTTAGTTGCAGTGGCAAAGTGTGGTCTGTCACTGGCCATATTTGGTTGCTTCCAATCATAGTGCATGCAGGACAGAAAGAGTGTGTGAGCCTGAGGTTGACATCTACTCATGCATATAATATAAAGCAGTGGTTTCACATTAGGTCTCAAATCAATTTCAGCAGTTGCATTCTCTTGCCCTGCAATATACCATAAACTTATTTTCAGTTTTAACTGTTACCATATGCTAGATTTCCTCCATCATCACCATTCCTCTCCTGTTACTGCTTTTTTAAATAATATGTGCTAATTATGTATATTCTTAATTTGTCTTCCAGTTCAGGTATTTGTGGAAGATCCTTTACCTTGTCCAAGTAATCTAATTCTACTGTTTCCTCTTTCTTTTAAGTAGAAGTGTAGTTAACTAAATTGCTAAAGCTGTAAAACTTGGGTTTTTTTACTTACAAACATTGTCTTTCAGATTTTGACTTGAACTATTTCTGGCACTGGAACAAGTTTACAGACTATGTGCAGTGTGTTCTGACTTTCACTGGAGTAACAGGATACATCACTTACCTTTCCCTTGACTCGATTATCTTTGTTGAAACACTGGGCTTCCTTGCTGTGTTCACCGAGGCCATGCTGGGTATCCCGCAGCTTTACCGTAACTATCAGAATAGATCAACCGAAGGAATGAGGTAAGCTACTGTATGCATGCATCTTAAACCCTGGTTACATTTCTGGCTCTGTTCCTGTATTTGTTTCTCCTTGCTTCATAAGAGTCCCAGAACTGCTCTCATTAAAATACAGAAATAAAACTAAATTCTGGCACAGCTCCAGTAGTTTGGGGGATTAAGTAAAAGAGGATTGCTCCAAAGTAGGAATCACCAAGTTGCTGTTAAAGTTAAGTAAGCCAGGGAAAATTAAGAAAAATGCAATATATAAACTCTCTCTCACAGAGAGAGCGAGAGTGAGAGCGAGCGAGAGCGTGCAAGCCATTATTTGCCAAGCAAATAAATACAGTGGCTTCACTGGAAGGCTGCACATTTGTGATTGTATTGATACGTAGCATTCTGTGTCCTGGGAATTTCAGCTGCTTTAAACATAACAGGGTTTAATTATTCTTGCTTTGAACATGGGCTTGCTTGTGTGGGCGATGTGTGGTAACATTTCAGAATCACAAGTAAGGAATGAGACTATGAATGTCCTGTGCCGCAAGTTCATTGCCTGTCCTCTTGGTAGCATAACCAAATTAATGTTACAGAAAATAGACATGCTTAGCCTGTGTAATGTGTTGTGAAATTAAATTGCCTTGGCAAAGGTTTTTGTTTTTGCTTTACTACTTAAAGTGTAGGATTCTGGGCCAGAGATGCAGAACCTTGGACCTGGGGCCAAACTCAGCCCACCAGAGGTCCCAAGTTGGTCTTCCAGGGTTCCCTAAATGACCATGCATCATTCCAGGGCTGCCAGTGGTCTTCTAGCTTTTCTCCATCCTTAAAAGTTGAAATGCATCATGTAGCTAGAGCTCCAAGAGAGAAAACACATCAAAGAGCAGCCCAAGCCAGAGAACCAGGAGAAATTGAAGCCTTAGAGAAATGGCTGCAGGTCCATCCCCACAAGAAGAGGGGAACTTTGCCTTTGAGACTGGGGCTGTGAGCAGCCATCTAGCCCCTAAGAGTGTTGGTGTCTGTAGAGGCAGGCCAGTACAATTGTGTAAGAAGGAGCACATATTTGCCAAGGTAGGTTCCTCAAGAGTAAAGAACTCCTTGCTAAGAGGGCTCTCTTAACCAGGAGGACTTTTTCCAGAAACCTCTGATATATTTCTGCTGAATCTTTGGTGGGGCTCCAGCTCCAGAACTTACAATATGCCTGCTTCTTGCTGGAACTCTACTGTGTTTCAGCTTCCAGTGCCTTGAAACTGTTCTTCCTTGATCTTGTTTCTCCTTGGATCAACCTCTTCTGCTGCTGACTTCTGGATTCCTTTGCTTTGATTGTACTTCTGTTGGACTGTTTGCCTGTGCTTCTGACCTTGGGACCTTCAAGGTGGATTTGCTGTGTAACCTGCCTCTGTCTGAGTCAGACTGAGTCTGAACCAGCTATGGCAGGACAAAATGCATCTCCTCGGGCTTTGCTACTGGAAGTAAGAGCTTTGCTCTGAAATACGGCATTATTGTTGGTCCTGCCTCTTTTGCCCCACACTGTTGCCTTTGAGCCGTCCCACCTTTGGAGTGCTGTCCTTCCCCAACAAAGCTTCTCCAAAACAGAATCCCACTGGAAATTAGACTGAAAGAGGTTCAACATATCTAGTATTGATAGGTGGTTAACCAGAATCATTCCTTGCCATTGTACCATGGAGGAAGTTGAACTACAATTTTGCATCATAAGAATTCACTCCATAATTTAAATATCATTTGGAAGTTGTGTATGGAGACCATTGAAAAGTCTTTCTAGATTTTCTTGGTCAGAGTGGATAGCAATTCATCCTGTATCCAATATGCCTTCTGTTTCTGATGTCATCAAGATGCTGAAACTGACTGTTCTCCAAGAAGCACTGCTCATCTGCATGCACAAAATAATTATTTCCAAATAATCTGATCTAGCCAAGAAATCTATTAAAATGACAAAATTGCTTTGTCTTCCTCAAAAAAAGTCTGTGATCAGCACTTTAACAGACAGTCCACTAAACAGTGCTTCCATGTAAGGAAAGGTATGCCAATCATATGCAGGCTATTAAGATTACACTTGTCTATTCTGCTGCATGTATGCACAGGGCACATACTTGAAGAACTTGCAAGTACGCAGTGCAAAATTGGCAGCCACATCTGGATGATAGATGTTGTCTATGCTTTTTGCTACTAGTTCTTTTCAAATAAGTGTGTCATGCTTGAAACAGCCCAACAGACTTTTGATCAGACATGCTTGTGTTTTTGGGATGTCCTGTGTGTAACACTTGGCACATGTTAGCATTTGTCTGCTATAAACAAGACAGTGTTTGTTTACAAGATGTGTTTATTTTATTGAAAATGTTCCCTTCTTGAGCTTCATTTGGGAATGTTTCTGCCATTCATTTAGTTTTCTTTTCCCGACACAGAGAAACTTTGAAGTGGTGTTTTGGGTTGCTCCCTCTAGTTTTTGGTAATAATTCCCAAGACAGTTTTTTAAAGTTTGCTAGTCCCCTTAGCATTGAATGAGTTGCCTATTTCTTTCTTAAATGCTTGTTTTGAATCTAGTACCTCTCTCTAGTACCTCTCTCTTACTTTCTAAGAGAGGTAAAGATTTCTAATCAGCCTTCAATCATCTTGCTGCTAGATTTGGCTTAAGCTTTCATGTGCAATAATTTCTTTTAATTATGGTTTTCAGTAACTCAGTAGTTTGTAACCTTATTCTTTCTCGTTCTTAATAACACTGTTGGGACCTGAATAACACCCTTTCAGTTTTCTTATTAAATAAAAGCAAAGTAAAGCTCTCTCTGCCAACTTGTTTTTTATGCAGCATCATAGCATAGGGATACAAAATTAATATTTTAAAATGCATGCCTTTTAAAGGAAAAAAAACTCTTATCTGTATATATTATGTCAGTTGGAAAACACTATAATAAAACAAAGCCCAAGTGGGAAGCATAGCCATTAACGATGTATTTATTCAAAATGGGCTTAGTCCTCCAGGGTTCTGGAAGGAATTTTGATTTCACCAATTAGTTCAAAATATCTTTGCTCTGAGGGCCGTGTTTTCTATGGACAATGAGTGCTCTGAATTTACTTTCATGAGCTCAGCATGAGCAGAAGTTGCTGACTTGCTTGTAATAACCTGTGAGTTCTATATACAAATGATGATTAACTAGTAGCTTGGGCCCAAGAGTCACATGACCTATTAACAAAAGGCACATTCAGGCAGTGCCCAAAAAGAGGGGAAGAGGGAAGAAATCTAGATGGTTAGGCCAGACTTTGTATGTCTTCTTGAAAAGAAGTGGCATGGCATCTCACCCAAGTTTGAGCAGTGAGTCCAAGCATACAAAAATGCTTAGTAACCCTATGCACTTCTCGTATCTCATCTGAACAGAAAGTTGGTACCTTCACAGATTCTTTCTTGCCTAAATATAAATATTTGATCCTTGAGAAACGTGTTTTGAAAAAAGGGAAGAGAGACTTCTATTCCAGAACTAGAGTCTTGTGTGCACACTTCTTATGTGAAGAAGAAGTACTTCTTCGTCGTGGCCTCTGTGCATCACACATATGGGTGCTGCACCTGTGCAGTGCCTAGGCCGGAAGATTAGAAAGCTAACGGTTTTTGGCGGGAAAACGCTCCGCTCCCCTCCCCCCTGCGGTATAAATAGAGCGGAGCGTCCGCCATTTTACTCGGTCTCTGCGACCGCCGTTCGCTGTGCCTCGTGCCTGTTCGTCTCTCGCTTAGATCTCGCCACGTGCTCCTTTACGGTTATCTTACTCAACTTACCTTTTCCTCATTATATATCCCAGTTTTTCCTTCCCTTGTTGTAGTTCCTCTGTTCATTCTTTTTTGTATAAAAAACAAAAACAAAAAATATTACTCCTACCCTCTGTACTATCATCTCTTTTTTCCCTTTCACGATGGCACAGCAGGCGGCATTCCGCAAGTGTGAGTGTGGCTCCAAAATGTCTCCCGCGGACCCGCATGACTTATGCCGCCTCTGCCTCGGCGAGGGGCATAGGACCGATAAGTGCGGCATTGCCTGGCCTTTACCAAACAGGCCAGGAAGAATAGGGAGAATCGTCTCCGCAAGTTACTTTGGGACCAGGCCTTGCTTTAATCTGACCAGCTGGTCTCAAGGCCTACCCATTCCTCGGCTGCACCACCTCAGCGCTCCACCTCTACCCTGGCCGTGCCCCCTAAGCACCCCGCCTCAACTTCGGCCGTGCTGCCACAGCTCCCTTCGGATGAAGGCGCTGCTCCAACGGAAGCACAACAGCTACCTTCTCCTCCAACCAAACAAAAGGAGAAGCGTAAGCATTCAGAGCCAGAAAGGCCCTCTGGCCATAAGAAGCTGAGGAAGGAAAAGACGGCTAAGGCAGCCCACAAGGGCAAGAAACCCGATTGCCCCAAACACCGAGGCTCAGGTTCGTCAGGGTTCTCGGTACCAACGGCCGCCACGGTACCGACTCCCTCGGGACCAACCCTGCAGTCCGCTATGCAGGTGACACCACCGGGATCCCCCAGGCCTGTTCTTCGGCCTGAGAGCGTGTCTCCTCCACAGGAGCCACCACTTAGGGAGTCCATCTCTGATGGAGAAATTAGAGATTCCCCGCTGAGGCAACGCTCCCCGACGCCAATGCCTGCTGTTGGGCCACCTGAGAGACCAGACTCTCCTCCTAGGCGTAGGAGCCGTTCATCGGAGCGCCATGCAGATGACTGGGCTATGCACAGCTATGGTGGCTATTCTGCCTGGAGTGGACTCCATCCATATGCCTTTTTTCCTCCGGACTGTCGCTCGCTGTTGATCCCGAGAGAGGCACCGTCCACTTCTGGCCGTACGGAACGCAGACCTCCTCCATCTCCTGAAAGCTCTTTGTCCAGTGAGCATTACCACTACCATCAAGACTCGGACGAGTCGGAAGTAGACTCCACGTCTCTGGATGTGGCTATTACTTCCCAAGACCTGGGATCCCTGGATGAGCCCCATGTTTCTTTTTCGGAGCTGGTTTCTCTCCTAGTCCGGTCGCTGGAGATAGAGGCCTACCACCGCCCCGGGCCCAGCACTGACCGGTTTTATGACATCGTCCGAGGGGAGCAATCTGCCAGTGTTGCCTTACCATTCATTACCACGCTTCTCCAGGCAGTGGTTCAGCCCTGGGACCAACCGGCTCAGCCGTAGGCGACGTCTTGCTGGTACGAATCTATGTACTGGGTCCGAGAAGGCGACATCCTGTTCCTGCTGCGCCACCCGAAGCCTAATTCGGTGGTGGTCGAGTCTTCCCAGGGCAGGGAGGCTCAAGGACATACAACACTCCGAGATAAGGAAGGGAGGAAGGTCGACATGATTGCGCGCCGGTTCTATGCAGCTGCAGGACTCGGGTTGCGTATTTCAAATTATGAGGCTACACTGGCACGTTACCAGTACTTCATTATGCAGAAGCTGGAAAACGTAGTCTCCTCCCTCCCGGACCAGCAGGCAGACCTAGCCAGGGTCTTCTTGAACGAAGCGAAGCAGGTGGCCATTCAATAGTTGTCTACCGCGAGACATCACATAGACACTGATTCTCGGGCCATGGTCAATGCTATCTCCCTCCAACGACATGTGTGGCTCAGGAACTGCAATTTCCCTGAGGAAATGAAGAGGAGAATAGAAGAAATGCCATTCAATGGCTCCGGCCTCTTCCACGCAAAGACCGATCGGAAACTCAAAGCCATCCATGAGTCCCGTATGACAGCACGTCGAATGGAACTCCCACAAGCCAGACGTAAGTGGCCATGGTCCAGACCCTACGGGCACCAGCAGTATCAGCCTCGCCAACAGTTCCACCAGCGCCAGCAACGTAGGAGGCAACAGCCTCCACAGTGCTTCTCCCAGGGCCGCAAGTGGTTCGACACTGAGAAACGTCCCCATTGATGGTCCCGGCGAACCAATTCATCTCTCCAACTCCCACCTTCCCCTCTCCCCTTTGGGAGTTGGCTCCAAAGCCGACTTCCCATTTGGGAGGCCATTACATCTGATAGGTGGGTGCTGTCCATCATTCAGCTTAGATATAGAATAGAATTCGACATCGTTCCACCGTCGAGCCCTATCCGATTTACACCATTTTCGGTTCTGTGCAATGAAGTCCTTCACCTTCTTCATAAGGGAGCGATTCGACAACTCTCTCGCACTGATGGGCTACACGGATTCTATTCTAGATATTTTACAGTCCCCAAATGGGATGGTGGTCTTTGACCTATCCTGGATCTAAGAGGAGTCAATAGATATATCAAACCGAGGAAGTTCCGGATGACCACTTTACAGAATATTCTTCCGTTGCTGAGAGAAGGGGATTGGTTTGCCTCACTGGCCTTGAAGGGTGCATATTTTCATATTTCTATCCATCCTTCCCATAGATGCTTCCTTCGTTTTGCTGTCGGATCTGACATTTTTGAATTCAATGTTCTACCATTTGGACTGGCTACAGCACCGAGAGTCTTTACAAAGTGCATGGCCCCGGTTTGCACCCACCTGCGGCTTCGGGGTATACAGGTCTACCCCTATTTAGATGATTGGCTAATTGTGTCATGGACTAAAGTCGACCTTTTAGCGGCTGTCCGCATGACTTGTGCTTTGCTTGATGACCTCAGACTCTGTATTAACCTTAAGAAATCGTCACTTGTTCCCACGCAGGTCATCGATTTCATTGGAGCACGTATCGACTCCACCCTGCAAAGAGCGTTCCTTCCTCTGTTCCGCAGAGCCACTCTGTGTACACACATTCATCGGATTCGACGACAAAGGACAGTTCAAGCCATCACTATACAAAGATTGTTGGGACACATGGCAGCCTCAGTGGCCATTGTGCCGCACGCAAGGCTCAGGCTCCGCCAGCTCCAGTTATTTTTCAACGACTCGTTCCGTCCGCAGCGGGATCTACAAACCAAACCAAATTCTCGAATCTGCACTACGACCTTCCACACGCAAATCGTATTCAGCAAAGTGGAGAAGGTTCTCTTCCTTTGCCAATGCCCGTTCCTTCTCTCCGGAGTCGGCTTCGATCGAGAATGTTTTACAATTTCTATTTGACCTTCATCGCTCGGGACTCAAGCCTTCATTTATAAAGGTCTATACGGCTGCTATTTTGCCTTTTCCTGGCAGCATCCAGGGGTCATCTGTTTTTTCTCAACTCCTGATTCGCCGTTTCCTTAAAGGGCTACAAAATTTTCACCCATCGGTTCAACCTGTTATGCCAACGTGGAGTCTTTCTGTTGTACTTCAGGCCCTTACAAAACCTCCATTTGAACCTTTGGCAACAGTAGATTTACGCCTAGTTTCATGGAAAACTGCCTTCCTTGTTGCAGTTACTTCAGCCAGGAGAGCCAGTGAACTGCGTGCTCTATGCATAGACCCACCGTTCTTGAACTTTTACAAGGAAAAGGTCGTCCTCCGAATGGACTCCGAGTTTCTTCCCAAAGTGGCTACACCATTTCATTTGAACCAAGACATCATCGTCCTGGTGTTTTTTCCATCTCCGTCGACTCCAATTGAGCGCTTTCTCCATACGCTGGATGTTAGGCGCTGTCTAGCCTTTTACAGGTCTCGCACAGAAGCATTCAGGAATTCCAATAGACTTTTTGTCAAGTATGCTGATCATGACAGGGGCTCTCCAGTCTCATCTCAGCGACTGTCCAAATGGATTGTGCAGACCATAGTCCTAGCATATCAGTTGGCAAGGCTTGACTTGCCCTCACTTCCCAGGGGGCATTCTACACGAGCAGTAGCAACTTCGTCAGCCTTTACAGCAGGGGTTCCAATTCAGGATATTTGCAAGGCTGCAACTTGGGCTGCTCCATGTACTTTCGCCAAGCATTATCGGCTTGATGTACGTGCCAGAAGGGATTGTTCCTTTGGTAGAGCTGTGCTCTCTGCCATTCTTCACTGATGACACCTTCCCTCCTCCAAGTCTGGTAAGCTTGCTAATCACCCATATGTGTGATGCACAGAGGCCACGACGAAGAAGAGCAGGTTGCTTACCTGTAACTGATGTTCTTCGAGTGGCCATCTGTGCATTCACACAACCCACCCGCTGGCCCCGCATGGTGTCGGTGAGTGGACTGTTTTTTCTTACTGTCGGTTCCGTATTATTCCTACGATACCGATTTTTTTCTTGGTGTGATGCTGTTTTTTGAACGTTAGGGGGCAAACGTCAGTCTTCATGACTGAGTAAAATGGTGGACGCTCCACTCTATTTATACCGCAGGGGGGAGGGGAGCGGAGCATTTTCCCGCAAAAAACCATTAGCTTTCTAATCTTCCAGCTTAGGCACTGCACAGGCGCAGCACCCATATGTGTGATGCACAGATGGCCACTCAAAGAACATCAGTTACAGGTAAGCAACCTGCTCTTTCCAGTCCTACGGAATGCTGTGCACAAGGAGGTCTATGGGCTTCGCTTTTGTAGATGTTCATGCTCAGTGAGTGGGTATCGGGCTGAGGCGTGATGTTGAAGGTAGTACAATACCATTGTCTCCAATACACTGTACCCCTTTTGCATGAGTGAAATAGGGTTGGCACTATGCCTTACAGGATAGCCTGCTTCTATCATGCCCTACTTCTGAACTTCTTGGAACCAAACTATATGCTCCACAAGGAGCATAATGGCTGACACTCTCCCACAAAATATTTTTCATCCTCCCATAATTTATTTTGGTGGTGGAGGGAGGACCAAAACCAAACTTCCATGTGGATCTCCTGTGCAACATTTAGTTGAGTCTTCAGCGGAATATGTCTGAACATGGTTGCAGACAGGCTGTTGAAACAAATTGACATTTTGTTTGATCCAGCAAAGACCATTTTATTTATTTATTTAAAACATTTCTATGCTGCCCCATTTGCAAAGAGCCTCAGGGCAGCTTACAAAACAGACACAATACACACAATTAACCTTAAAAATTTGGAGACATCTTGGCACAATATAAAACCCAATAAATAGTCAAATTAACAATTAAAATAACGTTTAAATAAAAAGGACTTGGCCTGGCGCTGAAAAACAACGATGGGGCCAGGCGGACCTCTCTGGGGAGCGCATTCCATAGGTGGGGCGCCACCGCAGAGAAGGCCCTCCTCCACGTACTCACCCTCCTAATATCTTTCACGGAGGGTTCCTGGAGGAGGGCCTCTGCCGCCAATCTCAGGGGGCGGGAGGGCATATATGGACGCAAGCGCTCCTTTAGATAAGGAGATTTTAGATTTTCTTAGGAGTTAGCCCATCCTTGGTCCTGGAAATGTGTGAAGAGATTCAGGTGCCAATTTGATATTTCAGTTAGAGTATGGGACAGCTTCTCAGTGACCTTAAAGAAAGAGAACAGGATATATTTCTGAAAGCCTGTTGATGAAACCTTTGGAAAATCACCCGATTATGCTTGATCATTTTCTCAAATTCAGAAGCTCCTTGTGCAACAGTGTCCATTCCACCTAGCCATTTCCTTTTCCATAGCTGTCAGAGGATTTCTGAAATTCATGACAAAGACAGGAAAAGATATAAATCCAAAGAAAGTGTGTGTGAAATGTATTATGGATGGAAACAGCTACAGCCACTGATGCCTGTGATAGAGGGCGGCAAAGCTTGCCAAGACAACTCAAATTGAGTACCTTCCAATAATTTAATACATTTTCTGAATATATGCTTTAAAAAACCTGCATTACTATAAGCTGTTTTTTTTCTTGATCTGCATTGCAGTTGCTGTTGAATAGGAGCTCTATTTGGGTGTAGAATACATTGTGGAACAAAGAATTTAGGCAGTGAAGTTTTAATTATATTAATGACCATTCTAATCCTGACTGCCAGTACTAGATCTCTGAAAATAGCACATTAGCAACATCTATCAAGGAAAGAATTACTTAATTTCTATTCAGTTCAGGACTCCAGTAAGTCACCAGTCATTTCTTATTAAAAATGAGTATTTTAATAGAAGCTAATTGTTTTATAAAGAAGAATTCACTGTATGATTAATGATTAGGCTATGTTTAATTTCTCCTATATTATCTGATTTAAAAAGCCTGAAAATAAATGGAACATTTCAGAGTTCTGGGATGTTAACATACTGCATTTGAAAGAAGGAATGAAGATTATCTAAATAATGGTATAAACCCAAATGCCCTTTCCCTCACAATCTTCCTTATCTTTACCTCTGATTTCACTGAGAACTACTCTTTCTGTGCTCTTTCTTCCATATCCTCATCCCTTGCCTCAGCTATGACAATACACTTTGTCATCTCATTTGTTTTCCATTGCAAGCCTTTTATCACCTATATCACCCCTCCCTCTCATTCAGTGCTGAATAGCTCTGGGCTGAAAACTACACCAGTGTGTTGTAGTGATTAAGGGTGCAGAAATGGGACATGGGGGATCTGGGCTCTAATTCCCACTCAAGCCATGGAGCCAAAGGTGACTTTGGATCAGTTACAGACTCTCAGCCCAACCTACCTTACAGGGATGTTGTTCAGGGGATGAGATTGAGAGCAGGAGGAAAATTACGTAAGCCGTTTTGAGTCCTTTGTATGAAAAAAGGCAGAATATAAATTGAGCATACATACATACATACATAATACTTAGATAAATACATGCATACTTTATGTTGGGAAAAGTGCAGGAGAGGGCAACTAGAATGATAAAGTGGCTGGAGCCATTTTCTTACAAGGACAGATTGCAATGGCTCTTATATTCTGAAGCTTCATGAATCTCTAATATAGGCTCCTGCCTCACCATGCCCTCTTCCCCTGGCATTCCCCTTTATTGACTTCCTTGACTTGTGCACCTTCTTAAACATTTCACAACCATGCGTCTTTCCTCCTCCACTGGATCCTTAACTACACTAAGAAATCGAATATTCAAACCAGCATGCGAACATGTACTGGTGACTTCACTGGAGTGCACAAGGAAGAATGTGGAAGAAGAGCATGATTTATGCATGTTTTGAGATTCCCAGGAAGAAAAGACAAGAGATTCTGCATAGCTAATTAGTAAAGGAGACTCAGACCTCAGAGCTGAATGGAAAATGCTGTGTGTGCATAGTGGGAACTCTGGAATGAAACTTTGTTCAGTGAGTTAATGTGTTCTTGACCTAGCCATATCATGGAAACATGAGCTCATGCCTTCTATTTTCACTCCTTCCTCTGATTTTAATCCAGCTTTCCTCATGATATGTTCTGTGGACAGACTGAACCAAGAGGGAGGTAAAATATAGCTGTGTCTGACACCTTTGCTTATGGGAAACCATATTCTCCAAATTCTGTCCTCACATTACCTTCTTGTCCATGGTACATTTAATGCACCAGGATGATCAAGTGCTGAGGCACACCCATTTCTTTCAGAACATTCATAGCTTCCCATGATCCACACAGTCACAGGTTTTGCCCTAACGTATAGAGCATTGACTGATTCCCTTCTGAGCTTCTTTGGTGCACTTCAGTGGCCAACATATGTTTGTGACTGGATCTTAAGTGGCTCTTCCTTTTCCAAATTCAGCTTGAACATCAGACATTTTTCACTCCAGATAGTATAAAAATCTTGGTTGGAACACCTTGAGCATCACTTTGCTTGCATGGGAAATGAATGCAGTGGTCCTAAATGATGCACTGTTTTGCATCTCCTTTCTTGGGGATTGGATTTGGAACGCTTCCAGTCTGTAGGCCATTGCATTGTTTCCATATTTCTTGGCATATTCTTGTTAGGATTTGGACTGAGTCAGGCTCTGTAGCTTGAAATAGTTCTATTTATTAGGAGTACTTTCAGACCATCTTTCACTTCCCTTTCTAATATTGTAGGCCCTTCTTCATATTTCTCTTCAAAGAAGTCTGTCATCTCTTTTATATAGTTTTTCTGTATATTTTTCCACATTGTTTATCTTTTATTCTGATCAGATACTATGTTCCCATGTTAGTTTTTCAGCACTCCTAATCTAGGTTTGAAATTCCTAGATTTCTTGGATAGGTCTCTTGTTTTTTCTCTTTTGTTGCTCTGCTCTGGTTGACCCACTGGCATTTGTAAAAGTTCCTTTTGTTTTTATGTGATAGTTTCTGAAAAGTTGCATGCAGAATTCTGACACTATTTCTGTCACTATTTCTTTTGCGTATCCTCTTGAATGTCCTAGCAATTGCAAGTGTTTCTTCTGCCATTGTCTAGGCTTTTAACTCCTTTTTACCCTTCTTGTACACTTAAATTGTCTCTGATTTTAGTCCACAGTTCTGCTGGTTCATGGTCAGTTAAGTCCAGTAATGCAAATCTGTTCTTTATGTGGGCTTTACATCCCTCTGGAGTGCTACTTCAGGTGTATTTTGGCACTATGCTTCTGTTTATGGGGTTTTTTTTTAGCACGGTATCAGATTTTTGATTCAAGAGTTCATGGTCATTACCACAATTTGGCACTGATCTTGTTTTGACAGCAAGAATACACTGTTTCATTTCCAATTATGTAAAATATGAGGGTTCTTCAAAAAGTTTCTGCAATTTTTAAAACTATTTATTAAGAATTTCCAAAACAAATTACATCATTTTTCCACAGAGTCACCTTTCTTTGTGATGCATTTTTCCCAGTGTCGTCCCAACTTTTTAATGTCATCAGCAAAAAATATATAAAATATATTTATAAAATATAAAATATAAAAGTTTGGAAACTTTGTGGAGACCCCATGTATTTGATTTGTATATTGGCCTTCTAGTGATGCCCAGTACAAAAATATGAATGCATTTAAAAACTGCTTGCAGTTTACTTTGGGGTATCTTTCCATTTTATCATATTTTCCAATTATATTTGGGTATTTCTGTCTTTGTGCTTATTAAGTCCCCTCTCCCCCAACACTCCTGTTATTACTTCTGAGTTACACTCTGGATGACTCCATCATGGATAGTTCACTTTCAAATGTTTTGACTTAATTTTCTTTTAAAAGTTGACAGATAAGGTCTGGGCTCTATAGAGACTAACACAAGTTGAAGGACACCCATTTTTAATTACTTCATGCATGTTCTTTTAAAGATCTGCATGCACAAAAGGGCCTATTGTATCCCTAAATGCCATCTTGGTACTATAGTTTTGAATGAGATATGCTGGCAGAAGCAGATGAGTCATGGCAAGAGAGGTAATGTGTTTGGCAGCACAGATAGGGAACTGCTTTTATTCTTTGTCACTTTAAAAAAATCTGGTTTTGTTACATCAGCCAGGTAGTGGAGGAAATATGAACAATGTGAGAGCTATGCAATAGAGTCCTTTAAGTGGCTGTTTACATTCAAAGGATAGGTGAATGCAACAAGCTTATAGCAGTCAAACGTTTGGGAAGAGATGCTTGTTAGCAAGAGGAGGGGCCGTAGCTCACTGGCAGAGCATGTGTTTTGCATGCAGAAGGCCCTGGATAGGAGAGATGAGACCCTGGGGAGATCGTTCCAGTTAGACAATCCTGGGGTAGATAGACCAATAGTCTGAAGTGCTGTAAAGCCATTTCTAGAGGAATAGTCAAGGCAATCTGTTCCACCAAAAACAACAAAGTTTTTTAGCACTTTAACGACTGTTGTGCATATGTGTCCTGTCAGAGCACAGGTGCGCATGCAAGAGGCCACCCAGTCTCACAGGCCTGACAGTTCAGATTCCATTGATGAGATACATGCAGAGGGGGCTACCTATCCTGGCAGGACTGACTGCTCAGACTCTGATAACGAGATGCTTGTTGAAAGGATTCCAGCCCCAGCTGCAGCACCAGGTCCTGAGACTCTGCAAGTTCCAGCCATGGGAACGATTAGCCCAAGGACAGACCAGGAGACCAGTCAACTCGGCTGTGGGAATGGGGAGGAGGAGGAGTATCTTAAAGGAGGAGATTTGGAAATGGGTTATATTTTGGATGGGGAACTCCACCCCCTGATGAGGTGGACTTGATGTCACCATCACAGGATGGCCCAGCTGGGACACAGCAGGAGAAGCAAAGACGTGTCTGGTTTCACAGTGCTCTTCCCCCCAGAGACAGATGCAGAAGGGTTCATAAAGAAAAGTTTTGGGTAAAGAAAGTTGTAAAGGTTGGTAATGAATGAAAATGAAATATGAACTGTATTCTGTGGCGTTCAGTAATTAAGTAAGAGCTTACATGGTTACAAAGTGACCCTTAGCAGCAGTAACTGGTGATAACATGATAGTCCTAGCATTGTTGAGTGCATTTACACCTAGTTTGAATAAACCATAATCTTTATTCAAACCTAGATGAATACAGTTGGTCTTGTTGATAAGCTGAAGTTTAGTAGTTTCATGAATATTCTTTGTTTGAGGCTAGCCGAGATCAGTACCAAGACCGAGCTGGTAAGCTGAAATATTATCCTACTGGTTTCTGTATATTGCCAGTTCTGTGTCGGATTTATGTATTTATTCTGACTTGTTTGCCCTCTTTGGGAGGACATTTCTGGCACATGACAGTTCAGTGAGAGAAGCAGATGAGTGAAATGTTCACATTGTTACTGACATGATTAGGTCCTGCAATAGTATATTGCATCTGACAATTAGGGACAGAATTGGCACCTAGATTGCAAGGCTTGGTCCCTGTGTTGGCGTCTCTTATGTGGCTTATTGCTGCTGTTCCCTAGCTGCTTTAAGATGGTAGGGTGCCGTTGTGTAACACATTGTGGATAAGATAGAGAATGATAAAGCACTTTCTTGGATCTTGATAACCCTGCTCAAGGCAACAGTGCTTTGAAGTGTTGCTCCTTTGGTCAAACTGCATTTTTCTCCACCTTTCTCATGAACCAGACTTTCTTATGAAGAATGCAGAGTGGAGAAGATCAGACACCCCAACCTCAAAATCTTACAACCGGAGCTTGGAGGGTTAGCACCCTACCAGTTCTTGAAAGAGATGTTAGAGGTGATGGCCACCTCCTACAAAAAACCTCCATTCAGCCTTGATTTGGCTTGCCTTGCATCTGTAGGTCAAATTTTAGAGTCCTGTAGTTGCCTCCTTTTTCTTCAGAAAAAAGTACTGGTCCCCCACCAAGTTTTACTCAGTGGTATTGTCACTTGATCATTACAAATCAAACTTTATACTTAGATTCACATCCTGATAGCAAATGTTTCCTTAAAGTACTCTCCAACCTTTATCTGCCAGTCACCCTGTCTGTTGTAGCATGCGCCCTGTCCTGGCACAAGTAATGGCAAAACCATTTGAGCAAACGGCTCAGGCTGACCTAAGGGCTCTTCATTCTGAATGTGGCCTTTCCCATTGCAAAATGAACTATGTGCTTTTGATTATGATCCACCATTCCTTATATTCCACAGAAATATTTGCAGACTATTTTTGTTCCTGCTCAAGGTATTTTCACAGTTTCATCTGGTTCCGGACATTGTGCTACTGGCTTTTCTTCCTTAACCCACTTTACCTTCAGAAATCAGACTTCACTCTTTAGACATTAGATGGGCCCTCTCATTCTGTTTACAAGAAAACATAGTCAAACAGCACCACTTTTGACTGTCTGTCACCCTGGCCCAGAGGATGGCATGTTTGGACAAGTGGGTGGTGTTGACGCTACATATTGCTGACCGCCTCGCCTGTTTCCTGGCCCTCATCCAACTGTGTGGCCATTTGAATAGGACTGTTGTATCTTCTGCAGCTTTCCTCGGGGATTTCTGTTTCCTCAGCTATGCCGTACTGTAGCTTGGGCTCAACCCTCTACTTTCATCAAACATCACCACCTAGCTATCAGGATTTGCACAGATACAGTCTTTTGAGGTTCTTTCTACCATTTTGGCATGACAGCTCTGTCCTCCAGTAAGTCTCTTGCTTTGTTCAGTCACACATATGTGAGAGTCCCAAAGACCACAGAGGAGGAGGACAGGTTGCTTACCTCTAACTGTGGTTCTTCCAGTGGCAGTTTGGGAACTCTCACAACTCACCTTTTCCCAATTCAGTGTCTTGCTCTCTCCTATTCCTCCACTGTGGTGGAATGAGGACCAAAAAATAGGTAGGAACCACACCTGGAGCATGCACAGAGGAAGGAGGCAGGACTCCTGCCTAAACTCAGTTCACAGAAACATAGAAACACAGTGAGTCAGAAGGGGTCTCCCGGACCATCTAGTCTGACCCCCAGTTCCAGCCAGCTCAGCTCATGACATGCCATTCAACTCTAGAATGTTCAGAATGACAGCACAGGCCTAGAAGGTGTGCATTCTCAGATGGCCACTTGAAGATCAGCAATTACAGGTAAGCAAACTGTCCAAAGTTGCACTTGCCCACTAGTCTTTAATCCCATTGGCCATTTTGGCATGTGCATACATATACTTATGAAACAAACTACTTACAACTTATTGCATTAGGAACATGAAGCAGTGCATTCTGGGAAGCTCCCATCTCTGATGATGACCATGAATGGAGACAGAGGCAGTGGAGGAGAACTGCACTCTTTGAATGTTGTATGTCCCCGACATCTGATGTAGCAAAAGCTTTCTGGTGCTGAAGGGTGTGATTAAGGCATGACAATCAACTAAAGATATTTTCATTGGTTTACATGTGAAACTGTTGCATTTTAAGCCAATTGATTCAGGATATAGGGAGCATTAAAGTTAACTGAGATATCTTTAATATATATTTATATTTATGAGTAAGAGAGAGAGAGAAACCATGGTAAATCCTGTATTTGAAAACCTAAATAAATGGACAGATCATTGGGCTAATATACCAAGGCAAAGATATTCATCATTGACATGATCTCAGCTAAATTGAATGAGGAGTTTAAATATTTTATGACTACTATAAATTCATATTTTCTTGAGGGGATAGCAGGAAGAAAGATTAAATAAATTTATATTAATAATAGTGGGTTCTGTTATGACCTTTCATGCACAAGGATTATTTCCCAAAGCAATAATAAGTTCTCATTAAACTCTTTGTAGGATTCCAGAATATACTTAAAATGTAATAGTGCTTTTGGTTTTCTATGAATAAAAAAGTACACAAATTATGGGTACTTGTTTGTGCAATGCTCTCTCACACATTCTTCAGGAGGCAGAAGCTGTGGAAAGCTTTAGAAACCTCTTGAAGATGGATCTATTTATTCAAACATTTCCTGACTTGTAATTGCACTGCTCTGTTTTACTGCTTCTGTAATGTATTTATTAGTTAATACTGTTTTTATATTTGCTTTTCTATACTATTTTATGCTTTTTATGAAAAGCACTTAGAGGTCTCAAGATATCAACTGCTACACATGTAGTTTAAATATATGCTTTTAAAAAAAGCATATTGTGCCCTAGATGACTGGAAAGGGCATGGAGTGGGCAAAGTACTGACCCTGGAGGAACTTTCCCTGATCTCAGAGGACATAGGATGGGTGGATTCATGACCTCAAAAAGTGAGCCCCACAACCTTCATGATTAGGGAGAGGGAAGGGAGGAGTGGAAAACTGAGCCAATGGTGAGGTTTCAAGGCTGCATGGCCCAAAAGGCAAAAGCTGTGGTTGTTACGCAGGCACATCTTGCAGGAAGGAGCTCCTGGGCTGAAGGTTCCCACTCTCTGGCCCGGTGAGTAGGCTGCACGTCCTGCCCCATCCACTGCCATGGGGCCAACTCACACAAGGTAACTGCATGGTGGCACAGCTTTGTGAACCAGCCCCACCATGGGCATAGTGTACTGGCTGGCAAGATATCCATTGCAGCAGTGTCTTGGAAATGTGCTATGGTAAGACTTCTGTCTGACCATAAATGTATCACCCATATAGGGGTGCTGTGTCTGCCCCCCATGTGAATCCTTAGTAAGCAGCCTCATGTGTTTTGAGGGCAATGTAAGTAAGGGCCAACATCCATGTGTGAAGCTGTCTGAAGTGCTGTTAACAAAATGACACTGATGTTACATAACCATTGTTTTCTGGGGGTCTGCTTATGGTTTCATCTTGGATCCAGGTTGCTGCTTGGGACCTATACCATGTGGATTCCTGTGCAATGAGCTGAGTAAAGCAACACTCATGTAATTAGTGCTGATTCTTCCAACACGAAGCAAACTCCCTGAAAATGAAAGACATGCTAGAAAGACTTTTGTGCTACTTGATAAAAGTTTAATCATCCAGAGAGAAGCCCACATGGGTCAGGTTCTTGGTAGCCTCTGTGCATTCCTGCATAAATAATCAGTGATAGATACATTCCAAGGTAATTGTGTATTTGCTTCATGTATGTGACACTGAGTTCACTCTGGAATCATCTTTCTTGGTGGAGCTTCCTTCATATACTGTTATTGAAGGGTGGTATATATACCCCAGCTCCAAAGCTGCCTGTTACAAACCTCTCGTGTTAGGTTATCCATTACTTCAGGGATACAGTTTCTGCCTCATGCCAAAGTTCCAAAAATAACTGCCAGAGCTCTTCCTTCCCAATTCCAGTAAACTGATTTTTTGATAGATGAGGGCTGGACATATTGCTTCCTCTTGAGATTGTCAGTGGTGCTGTAATGCTAGAGAGATTGCTGCAAAGTGACATAAGAAATTCCTTCCAGAGGTTGTGCACATAGGCATGCTGGAATGAGTTTCAAATTTAGAACCCCAATGGTCGACTAAGGTTTACACCATCAGCCTTTAATGGACCATTACCTGCTCATTCAGGAATTCCATATTTTTAGATGCAATCTGAATTGATCTGATTTTTAAAATAACTCACACTACTAACACTTTAAAAATGATCCTGTTAATAAAAATAGTGTTTAGACATTTGGAACATGAATTGCATTAGTACCAGCCTTGGTTCTTGGTTGCAGTTCAATTCCCAACAGCATTTTTGATTTTATGTCTTACATTTTCTCTGCATTAGCTTCTTTGCTGGATACAAGCCTATTTTTTGTGATGGTGATATCGTTACATGCTTGTCCCAGAAAAACCACACACCCAGTGTATGGTTTACTTGTAGCACTTTAAAAATGATTAGAGTCTGCATAGCAAAAAATACAATGAGGAAATATGCTATATAGTCCGCAAAAACGTACACTATGTTGGTGTGCAGCAGGAGATGCGACATATGTGGATTACCATGGTATTTGTGTGGCCTGTAGCCAGTTCCTACTGTTGCAGCGTCCCCTCCCTCGTACACAATACCACCAGTTCTGCTGGGATGCTAGATGTGTGTGCAACAGAATTGGGATCATTACCCAGGTGCATATATGTAGGATTGTAACCAAAATGTTAGCCCCAACTGGAAAAAAGTAAATCAGGATATGTCAACCAAATACTAATCAAAGTATTTTTGTTGAACAATTAGATCTGCAATATTTATGCTAACCATGATTATTTACAGCACTTTTTAAAATACACTGTTTACGATGTACAATTTTATAGCCCTGAAGTTTATCGAAAAAAAAGTAGAAGTGCTTGAAATTCCTTTAAAAATAGGGAGAAAACTGGAATGTCGGAGTGACAGTATGGTGCCTGAAATTCAAAGGATCCTGAGAAATTGCCTTATTGGTCCATTGCCTAGACTGTGCAGCTTTACTGTGGATTTGTGTACTGCAGACTGTGTAGATTAAGTTAATCTGATTGATGAATTTGCATTTGTGTTGTGAGCAAAGCCTACTGATACAAGGACTTCAGTGTGCACAGCATTCATAGGAAGGGATGCTCAATATATTTCTGTGCAGAGATTCTGCCTTGCATAAACCTCTATACATTGCAGGGTGTTTTCTGCACTTCAGTGAATGGGGCAACCTTTGCTCTTGAGGAGCTCTTTGTATGAGTTTTCGATTGTGATTATACTCTAGAATTGAGGGAGGAGGAGGGAGCCTAACTTGTCAGAATCCCAATGCTAGTATTTTTCTGTTGGTGTAGCAAAGGCAGAGAAGATGACTGTTAATGTGGGAGAGAGGGGTGGAGTGCAGTGGGCCATCAAACCCAACTGTGCAAGATTTGCATCATCTAAATCAGTCTTAAGAGCTCCAAGCAAGAAGTTTCTGCAGCATTGCTGGGCAGCTGATGCAAGTTACACTATGTGTATATGGAGATAGCTTTCCAGTGAAATGAATTGTGCATGGTAGATCCTTTTATTCACTTACATAATTATTAAGGCTCCAAGCTTTAATGGATGCAAAGTTTTCCATAAACTCATTTATCCTTTTCGTAGTTGGATGATTGCTTATCTGTGTTTCAAGTGCTCTTTAAGTGCTGTCCTAGTGGTTTTTCTTTCTGGAAGATTAGACCATCAACATTATTTCCAGCTTCCAGATATCTGAATTTGAGATGTTTCCATAAATTGTTTCACTGCACAAACCACATTTTACTATTAGAGCAGACGGTTGATGTAGATTCATCACCATGCATCTATTGACAAAGAGCCTTTTAAGATTTTGGACAGTCTGTGTGGAGAATAAAATTAGCACTGATGTTCTGGCTTATAATAAGGATGCAATTACATCAGAGAGACACTTAGGTAATTTTTTAAAGTATGTGCTATGTGTGGTAAAGCCATTCTGGAATTTTAAGAGAGGAAATCATTAAACAATTTTCAGCAGTCTTTGCTTCTTTCTGCTTGCATCAGCTTATGCATTTCTGAGTGAAGAAGAGAGCAACCAGAAAAGCTCAAGCAATGGTTAAGTGAATGTTCAAAGAATTGATGGTAAAGCCTGCGCTCAGGGCAGTGGCAAGGTACCACAAGCAGTCAGACCATAGATAAATGACACTAATAATGCAGATGTTTCTCCTGGGAATCTTATAACTGAGGAAAATGTTTTGGTCTGAGACTAGTAAAACAACATTTGGACACTCAGATCTTATGTGCACTGTTGCAATGACTCGCTTGAGATGGACGATAGATCCATTGAAGTTGTAAGAGAAGTGGGGGTGGGGGTGGGGGGAGAAAGAAATAGTAGATATCACGCATGTTTCAACATTTTTATTTCTGTGGCTTCGATTGTAGAAACAATTCACTGGTACCCTCTGAATGTAACTGAAGCAAGAGCATTTGTCTAGGTTCACAGACTTTCCTAGAAGAACTCCTTTGCCCTTTCAGAACATATTTGCAGAATGTTTGCAGCTGTCGTTTTTCTTGTTATGGTATTGCAGAGATAGAAAACTCTCCACTTTCTAGATTGAATTATGCATGCTATCGAATGACTAAAAACACAAGTGGTTCTTCTTTGTGGTCTCTGTGCAATCACACATAAGGGCATTGCCACGCAGAGCAAGGCCTGATGACCACTCAAAGAACGACGGTTACAGGTAAGCAACCTGTCTTTGCAATCTATGGGACAAACCCCAGTCGGTACTTTAAATGAAAACTGGCTTCAGCAGATTACTCTGTGTAGTGCAATTATCCTGACTTTGTCTTGACCATTCAGAAAATGGCCTCCATGCTTTGAATTATGGATACTCTCTTAGCTGCTGAATGGTGCTACCAGTCAGCACCGCAGTAGCAAGATGGCCTTCTTCTCAACTGGGTGTCTTGAAGTAGCATCTGGAGACTTCTGGGGAGGCCCCATCTTCTTCAAGAAGTTTAGTAGCACCTGCCTTCTGTCTACCTTGGGGAGATGGGGCCTCCCCAAGCTAGCTGGCTGCTTTCACTCATCCAGAACAAACATTCACTGGTGGATAAAGAATGTTCATTTCTTGGCCAAATATGGTACTTCTGACCAGGGCCACTCAAAGGTAGTGTCTTCTGGATACCTTCCATGGCTTTTAAATGTACTTTCTAAGAAGTGTGTGGTCTCAAGTGAGAAGGGTGCAAGAAGCTTCTCTGAGAACAGAATACAATCACATAAATATTTGTCTGTCAAATGTTCAGTGTTAATCTGATCACTGCTAGAAAATCCTGTGTGTGTTATAAATGCAGTTTTATGTCGTGGCTAACAGGATTGTTGTATTTGCATACTATTGTTTAAACCAGCAATTTTTTAAAGTTCAGCTATAAGAAAGGTGCTTGTATTAGGGAGGCGTGTTGTCACTGGATACCGTGGTAGTGAATTACATTGCTGGAAAAAGCTATTTTTGTTGCGTGAGCCTCTGGCAATAACATCTCCTTTAGAGCAGCTCCTGCTCCCTTCATTTCCTTTGGCATATGTGTTGTTGCCAACCCTGATACTCCAGTACCTCTTGATAGAGCAAGCAGCGAGATTGTAGGAGAATTCATCACACACCCGATGCCCTGCCTGTCTAGTACCGCGGCTTTGTTTTCTTGACAGTTGCCTGGCTGTTAACAGTTTCCCTATTTGATGGAGCCTTTGGTGACCCGAAAGCTTGGAACCTCTTCAGCACAGATACAGCACCAAAATAGGCCATTTTCCAGTTAAAACAACAACAACCTAGATTCTGTGAGAAGAGTCCTCCACAATGTTGTGATCAGCACCATATTATATATATTTAGGCTGCTGTGAAACAATGTATTACTGTTTGCTCTCCATGAAAATTGGAAGCTTTGATAGGATCCATTTTAGTGGGGCTGACAAGTGTAAGCATTGGGTTTGTGATACCACCAATAAAATTATACTTTATGACAATTCCCAAGTATTGATGAATGCCCTTGTGTTAACCAAATAGTACACTGTGAAATGGAGGTAGTGACAGATTTTATTTTCTTGGGCTCCAAGATCACCGCAGATGGAGATTGCAGCCAAGAAATTAAAAGACGCTTGCTCCTGGGGAGGAAAGCTATGGCAAATCTAGATAGCATACTAAAAAGCAGAGACATCACCCTGTTTGTATAGGCAAGGCTATGGTTTTCCCAGTTGCAATGTATGGCTGTGAAAGCTGGACCATAAGGAAGGCTGAGCACTGAAGAACTGAGGCCTTTGAATTGTGGTGCTGGAGGAGACTCCTGCGAGTCCCTTGGACTGCAAGGACATCAAACCAGTCAGTTTTGGAGGAGATCAACCTTGACTGCTCCTTAGAAGGCCAGATACTGAAGATGAAACTCAAATACTTTGGTCACCTAATGAGAAGGAAGGACTCACTGGAGAAAAGCCGAATGCTGGGAACAATTGATGGCAAAAGAAGAATGGGACGGCAGAGAATGAGGTGGCTGGATGGAGTCAATGAAGCAGTCGGCGTGAGCTTAAGTGGATTCTGGGGGATGGTGGAGGACAGGAAAGCCTGGAGGAATTTTATCCATGGGGTCACGATGGGTTGGATGCGACTTCGTGACTAGCAACAACAAAAACACACTGTGAAGGAAGTCATGCTTTGTAATAAATTGTGTAATATTGTGCTTGCCAAATTCTGCAACGATTTTTGCTGTTGCAGAGCTTGGAGAATCCTCATTATATACTACCATTTATGTCATTCTTTTCTAACCTATTGTCTAGCTGATTTGTTGGAGTACAACTACCATAATTCACAGCAAGCACAGCCATCCCCAGCCAAGTTGAGAAAGGTTGCTTATATAGTCCATCGCTGAAATGTTGGTTTACTGCTAGAAGCATCAGTTGGATCAGGCCAGATCCTTCATTTTTGGAATTTATCACTAATATGACCTTGATTAATACAGCTTTGGTGTATGTGGATTTGTACATTACTAGGGGTCTGGTGTTTGCCCAATAAAACAAGGCTTCTAGGTATTCTTCTGAAGCTAGCTGCTCCCTTTGGTTTGAATTGCAGAATCTCCACAGCATATTTCCATTTTGTTAAAATGCTTTCTGTTTCTTTTGTAAAATGATTGCATTGTTGCTTATCTCTTTCCCCTTCCACTAATGGAGAGGAAAATTGTTCTGTAGAACAGCTGTTCAAAATGGGAAAAATAACCTTTGTGTAATGAAATCCTCCTTATCTGTCCATGCACTTGGCTTCTTTTTGCTTCCAGGCAGATTGTGTGCTACTTCTAACTTCCTGCCTATCTGGGGTTCCTTTTTTCCTCCTCTTTTCCTCATAAATAAGAATAAATCTGAGCAGCTGTTGGATGTCACAGAAGGGACTGTACTATTCAGCTTACTAAAGTATTCTCCCGTATGAAATTCTGAAAGAATTCAACAGGAAAAAATGTTGCATCCAAGCTAATCTGGTTTCCCTTCAGTCTATGCAAAAGTGCTATTATTCTGAAGGGGTCTGCATTTGTGCAGTGAAGGGACACTAATATCATAAATGGGGACACACATGAAGCAGAAATTTCCAGTGTCATTAGCTGTACCCAATATGAGATCGGAGGAAGTTGCCTTGCTTTTCCTTGGCCCTCTAGCCAAAATGCACATTATTAAATTGGGGCTGCCACAACTGCACTGCTGTCTCTGTCTCTCCTGCACCCCCCTTTAAGTGGACTTGAAATTCAGGATGGATAGATGAGTAAGAATGACCTCAGCATATTGTAATAAAGTAGACACTGAGTAAAACATCATCTAATAACCAATCTTGATTCATTTCAAGAGACCGTCTATGTGCAAAAGCTCAGAGCTATGAGGTATAGAACATGAAAAAGCATAGCCTTTTAAAAGAACAGTTAATGTTTATAAAAAGGGAAGTACAGCAAGTTGTCTAGGTACACTGTTGCTTTAAAGTAGGTGTGGACTTTGGTTTATCTATTCCAAGGTATTTTTATTGTCTTCATGGTAGAAGTTGATTGTTTGTGAGTTGATGTATATTGAATGTTATCAAATACTGTGTTCAAGTAAGGATGCTGTTGAATTTATAAATAAGACAGGAGATGATAAACAAAATGTTTTTCTCTGACTCCTGTAGATTGGATACATGTATGAAAGATTCAAAGCACAAACAGGGTGTAGTGGTGTTTACCAATTCCTGAAAATGTTATATGCATATACAATTGCATTATTCCTTTAGGCAAAAATCTATGTACACCTGAAGCACCTGCAGAGATTTTGATTGCCACCTTGGTCACATGTCATACAAGAGATCTGCAGTTACACCACCAGCTTTCAGCAATTTCTCCACTTGTGTGGCTTGAGAGTGTATTAGCTTAGACTATTTTGCCTCTGTGTTCTCCCCAAAGCAGGACGGGGGATATCTGCATAGGAGATTAGATGAGGCTGGGGACTTAGGGGCACAGATTAGAGTCACCCCCCCTTGAAGTCGAGGGGCTCCTGAGGGCATTGGACATTACAAAGGTGCCAGGCCCTGATGGGTTACACCCGAGAGTACTTAGAGAGTTGGCAGGGGTTCTCTCACGCCCGCTGACCTCCATTTTTGAGACCTCGTGGAGAACAGGTGAAGTTCCAGAGGACTGGAGGGTGGCATCAGTGGTCCCAATTTTCAAAAAGGGTAGTAGAAAGGACATGGGGAATTATAGACCAATTAGCCTTATGTCCATTGTAGGAAAAACAATGGAAAGGCTCATAATAGAGAGAGATCTAGTGATGCTAGATAGGGAAGGGAGGCTGACAGCCACACAACACGGCTTCTGCAAAAACAGGTCCTGCCAGACAAACCTTGTGGAATTCTATGACAAGGTTTTGAGATGGCTAGATGGAGGGGATGCAGTGGATGTGGTACACCTGGATTTCAGCAAGGCCTTTGACAAAGTGGCCCATGATATCCTGGTGGAGAAACTGAGGAGTTTTGGGATACACCAAAGCACTGTCCGGTGGATTAGGGCATGGTTGACTGATCGAAAGCCGAAGGTAACCATTAGCGGAGAATCATCGGGATGGCAGCCAGTGACAAGTGGGTTCCCCCAGGGCTCTGTCCTGGGGCCGATCCTGTTTAATCTTTTCATTAATGACATGGAAGAAGGGGTGAACAGTCTGCTGATCAAATTCGCAGACGACACTAAAACTGGAGCAGTGGCCAGAACTGAGGAGCAGGTACTCCAGATCCAAAAGGATCTGGACAGACTATGGAAGTGGGCAGGAGACAACAGGATGGTGTTCAATGTGGATAAGTGCAAGGTCTTGCACTTGGGGCATAGGAATAGGTGTCATAAGTACAGGTTAGGTGACAAGTGGCTGGAGAGCAGCACTTGTGAAAGGGACCTCGGGGTACTGGTTGACTGCAGGCTAAACATGAGTCAGCAGTGTGATGCGGTGGTCAAGAGGGCAAACGCCACCCTTGGTTGCATAGCCAGAAGTGTGGCTTCTAGATCAAGAGAGGTATTATTACCACTCTACACGACTCTGGTGTGCCCGCAATTGGAGTATTGTGTTCAGTTTTGGGCCCCTCATTACAGAAAGGATATAGCCAGGTTGGAGTCAGTGCAGCGTAGGGCCACAAGGTTGGTGGCCGGTTTGCAGGGGATGCCATATGAGGCGAGACTGAGGGAACTGGGTCTCTTCAGCCTGGAGAAGAGGAGACTCAGAGGGGATATGTTGGCGACATACAGGTATGTGAGGGGATGTCACATGATGGGTAGAGACCTGTTCTCCCCTGCAGAGGAAGGCAGGACGCACTCCAACGGAGCAAAGCTCAGGCAGCCAAGGTCCAATTTGGATGCCAGGAAGCACTTCTTGACAGTCAGGACCCCGAGGGTGTGGAATGGGCTTCCACGAGAGGTCGTTGAGGCCCCATCGGTGTGGGTGTTCAAGGATAGGCTGGACATGCACATGGTGGGCATGTCGTGAGCAGAGCCGGCTGGTGCCGGAGGTCAGACTAGATGGCCTGGGAGGCCCCTTCTGACTCGCTCTGTTTCTATGTTTCAAACCAGCTTGATAGTCTTTGTGGGAAAACCAAGAGAAGGTCATGGTTTGTGGGAAAACCATGAGAAGGTGCACATACAGCTGTTTTCCATACAATTCTCAGGATTGTGCCATTCTATGAACTAGGGATGTACAGATTTAAAATCAGTTCCGTCGATGTTTTGCAGATAGTTACGTGCCTTTTGTTACCTGCTTATTGAAGGAATCAAATTTTGTGCAACTGGGGGTGTACATTTGCATACATTTGTACTCCTGAAAATGCACAAAGTGGCACTTGAAAATGTGCCAGTCCCCCCAAAAGGTGTATTTGGTCAAGATTTTTCATATTTTGTGACATGGAAAATATAAAATAAAATAAAATAGGGACAAGCTGGTCTGCTGCAGAATCTGCAAGGTGGATTTTTAGAAATCTGAACTCACCTGAGTCTATTGGAGATTTTCCCAATATACTTAGTTTGAAGTAAAAATACCACCAAATGCTGACTTTCTCTGACAACAGCAAGATGCATGCTGACCTGAGTCACTTATTGTACTGTGTATTAACCTAAATTATAACCGATCAGAGCTGAGTGTACCTATATGTGTGCAGTCGGTACCAGTGATGGTGAACAGGAACCAGACTAAGTTGAATTAAATTGTGATTGAAATGAGTGGGACTTAATATGTCATGACTAATTGTCCCATTTCAGTGGAAATTATGTTAATTAACTTAGATCCAACCCATTAGCTCCAAATCCCCTAAAGTTACCTCTTCTATGAACTATTTCTTGCTTCGTTTCTGGACGTTCAGGTTCCACTGGAGAAGTGACATCTTTGAAATACCTTAAACTGCATAAGAGTAGATTGCATATAGCTCTGATAGCATTTATACAGTCTTCTTTCTTTCAGGCATGCTGATTTTTAGTCACAAATCTATATCTTACGGAAGTTTCTTTTGTTGCTTTCATCACCAGACTTGTGCAAAGCTAATGCACAACTCTGCTCGATGTCCTTGCTATCTGCAGGCTCTAGCTGATGGTTGTATTTAAATTACATCCCATTGAATGAAGTGGGATTGACCTAGTAGTTACCATGGTCAGAAGCATGGTGCACATTTCTTACACTGATCATGTGGGTGGTAGTTGATTAGACAAAATGCGGGACCTTGTCTGTATTTTGTCACACACACTTGCACCAATTGTAGATAACATCTGAAGTGCTCACTACTTCCAATTATATTTCATATGCTTTGCATAATATCTTTTAGGTTATTATAACAATGAACTCGAAAGCTTTTACTGGGCTCTCCTTATCATCCCATTAAAAAGACTGTCCATTTATTATGCATAAAGACTGTTACAGGCACTTAAAATCTGGCAATGTTTTTGACTCTCACTACTGGGAGTGCATTAATGAAGACACTTATTTTTTAAATTATAAAAGCCATCTCAGACCATCCTCACTCACACTTGAATAGAAGGAAAAGCCAGAATGATATTTTGCTTAAGACCAACAATGATGGTTTAAAAGTAATTAAGCTACCCATCCTTTCAGTATGTCATTGTTTCTATTGTTAGGGGCACCTGTTACATCTCTTTGTGAACAGAATGTGACATTCTGGTGACTTGGGAGAAGATGAACAACAAACTGAAAGAGGAAGGTGCCTGCACATACAGCCCCTTTGCCACCTGCCTTGATCACAGCTGGAAGTTTTGGATTAACCATGGTTTCCCTTTGTGTTTCAAAACTGCTAGCCATTTGGATGAAATGGAAATGTATGTCTAATGCTAGACTTCCTGGTTGATCTGCACCTGCACAAAAAGGACGTATAAAGAGGTGCATATACATGCTAAAGGATCATTTTCCAAAACAGGTCATTCTATCATGTGGGCTTGAGCAGGCGTTCTCTCTCATCTGTTATTCCATGTGCCACAGAATTTGTAGTATGTCTGCAGCCAAATAGCATCACACATTTTAAGCCAATTTCAAAATGCATTTTATATGTTCTATGAACTAGATAGGCCCATGGCTGATTTACTTAGTGTAAGAGAAAATAAAGGATTTCTCAACATTTTAGTATGGGAAGGCTCTATATTAGATTATTTTATTTAATTATTGATTTTATTGCATTTCTATCCTGCCTTTTTCCTTCTTGTGATGAACCCACAGTGGCTTACATAGCTCCATTTTATCCTCATGTCAACAACCTTGTGCGGAAGGCTTGGCTGAGAGTGAGTGACTGGCCCAAAGTCACCCAGTGGGCTTCACAGTCAAGTGGGGGAAGGAAGCTGAATCTTCCAGATCTGCAGCCCAGCACTCCAAGCACTGCAGCATGCTGGCTCTCACCAGTTAACAAGATTGGTGATGAGTATTTTCTCCATCCCCCTGAGCACCGATCTTTAACTGGATGGGCACTGTGCTGCAGGATTGTAGTTTCAAATGAAGAGATATTTCCTCTCCTCTACTAAAAAGGCCTTTCCCCCCGCCCCTTCTTTTTTCAGTGTTAAGATGGTGCTGATGTGGACCAGCGGTGACACCTTCAAGACCGTGTATTTCCTCCTGAACCAGGCTCCCTTCCAGTTCTCCATCTGCGGACTTCTTCAGGTCTTCGTGGACATGGCCATCCTGTTACAGGTTTACTTTTTCAGCTGCTACCCACAAAAGCCCGTTTCACACGCAACACACACAGCCGGTACGAAGGCACTTTAAAGCACAAGGTGGAGGCAACTTTAGGTGAGATGTCTGGAACCAGGCTTGCAGCTTCATTTCTCCTTGTAACTAGTGTGTTTCTGATCGGTTGGAAATAGAAGAGCCAAGCATGGAAACCTCTATGAATACCCTGTCTGGCATTGTTTTTAAGCATTTGCTTTTCCTGGGTAGCCTCCCACTGAAATTTATTTTCTCTTTGGGGCCCAGTGAGGTTTTTATTGGGTGAATGGTAGTACCGAAGTCTTATCCACTTATCTCTCTCTATATGTGTGTGTGAGAGTGTACTGCAAGGGCTGGATATTAATGTTTTCAATGCTATTTTTTAAAAAAGTTCAGTCACAAGAAGAATATTTTATCTGAAGTTTTTACCTAAGTTATATAAAATATGTATATCAGTAGTACTTCTGGAGTATCTGTTATATTTCAGATATGGCTGGTGAAAGTAATGTATTCATTTTAAGCAGAAATGCAAAATCACTTTTTAAAATAATGCACTTGGTGCAGGGTGGGGGAGACTGAAGTGAGTAGAAGAGGGGTTGGGCAATGATGTAAAGAAATTTATTTTATTCACTAAAAATGTTTAGTAAGCATAAATGTGTGTGTGCGCACACACATGCACACACACACACTGCAGGATCAGTGTGACAAATTAATAGAACAAGGTTATTATGGTGTGGGTGATGCTTTCACCATGTGGAAAGTACAAATCAGACATTACCTTGGTGTTGTAAGAAAGAAGTTAGCAAAGGAGTCTAACAGAATGCAGAAGCACCCTTGTTTCTGAAACGATGGCACTCATTCAGGGGACGAGGAGGTTGAGGACTGCTATGGAGGCATTGCTAAAAGGACCGGTTAAGGTTTTTGATAGTAACAGCAGGAAACCGGGAAGCCAGAAGGAAGGAAATTCAATGCGTATCTTAGGGCTAACTGACTCTCTGTGCTGTATGTCTCTTCCATGGAGAAGAGAGCACTCACACCTAGCTGTGTCTTCCCAGCATGGGCACTGTGGAACATCTTGAAACATGTGAGTCGTAAGCCGCACTACCCTGTTGGAGGACGGTCAGTGTAATTGTAAAGGAAACTACCTGGGTAGGCTCCCGGACACCTCCCCCACCCCATAGTAAGCTATCCTAGGAGAGTCATTCTGAGAAGGAAGAACTATCGCCCAGTGATGGGCAGGCTCTTTTCTAACAAGAAGACTGAAGTGTGACATTTTTCTGAGTATTATTTAATGCCAAATGCTGTGTACAAATACAAATATTTGTAGTAGCCAAATCCTGGAGATGCTAAACAGTATTCTAAGCCCAATAAGTTCTCACAGGTTGCTTCATTTTAGCAAGTACTACAGCCAGTAACTGCATGGTGAGAATGAAAAGGCATGCATAGCTACATGCCACACGGATGACAGACAAGAAGGATCTATATGTGAAATACGTTTGTCAGTTTCAGACGTCCCTTCCTGAAGACTTGGCCTATACAGCTTGGATGGTTCTATTTTTGAAGCTCCTTGCCTTTGGTCAGTTGCCAAGAGCAACTTGCCTCGACCCCCATGAGCTAATCATGCAGTCTTGCTGGGCTTCAGGAATTGCTCTATTCTCTTAAAAGAAACTGATGGTAATCCAGAAACGTACATTCCGCACTGGCAGATACACCCTGCAAGAGGATGGCATTTTACATCAGGAAGAGACGCTTGTTAAATTGCTCCCTTTATTCCCTAAAATTGTTCCAAAGAATAGATTACTTTATGTATTCTTATGTCTGATCCACAAAACCTGGGCATCTTCCTTGCCTTGTTCATTTGGCTGTGCCAAAAATGATCTGTCTGAAGAAACAGGAAACGTTAACTATTGCAAGAGAGCGAAAGCCTATCAGAATTTTTGTTTTAAGGAATTATTTACCTTCTGCACATTTACTTTCCAAATTCTTAATCCAACAAGTGTTGAAAAACCTCAGAACTGGCTAGGCTTCCACTTCTGCAAATGAAACCCTTCATGTTTGAAGGATGAATTGTGCCAATCTGGCAGCTTGAATGCCCAGGAAATCAGTCTGTTCTTCAAAAGAGAGGGTAGGGCTTGTGGTGGATCTCTCCATGCCTGACTTGGAATGGATGCAAAAACCTCAGGAAAGCTGCTTTATTCAGAGCTTGGTGTGAAGCACTACAGTTGACCTCAGACTTCTTGCTATTGATTGGCTACCATGCGCACTCCCTTATGCCTGAAGTGACCTTACAAAGCTGATGTTATATGGCATGGCAGAATATGAATGTTTAATCGCTCTCCTTTTGCAAATGTCCTGGCTGCATTGGAACATCTGGGCATTTGTCTTTTAAATTATAGATCTCCATCATACTATTTCCCTAGTATGCTGCTATAATGAGGATTGTATTTCTACGTGTACAACAGGATTTCTTGTAACTTGCTATGCTAGGCTTTATTTTTGTATGGGGCAGTCTCCCTCCCTCCACTCTTCCCATGGAAAAGGGATTCAGGATTAAGCTAGTATGTGCTATCTTAGCCTGTGTATATCCCCAACTCCGCTTTATTGAAAGTATTATTGAAAGTAAAATTGGTAGTAGTTCCCCATTTCCCTCCTTGGAAGCTGGGCACAAGTTCTTCACATCTGAGTCAATAAACCAAAAAGCAAGCTCAGGGCACCATGTTACAGCTGCAAATATCATTCAGAGAAGTCAGTAGTCTGGTGTCTAAAAATGTTACTTTTATTTGTGGCATATGGAAAACTGGAGAACTTAAAACTGTGAACTCTCCTGAATTTCAAATGGCAAGAGTCAGGGGTCATTTCAAAACATACCACTTGCTGTACCTTTACCATCAACCACATTGGGATGGGTTTTTTTCCTAACTGCATTTTTGCATGGTGTTGGTTCTGTAGAAAAGATGCTGTGACTCCTGCATACATGCAAACATTCTCCCAGCCACAGGGGAATTGCTCACAGGTAAGAAGATCCCACACACCTGGGAGAAAACTAAAGAGCAGCTCAGTGGTCAGTGAACCACCTCCTTTAAATACTTAACAAGATGTTTTACATGTAAAGAAATCTTGTGTGGCAGTGATCATATATCACAGGTTTGACATACATAAAATTTAAATGCATCTCGTTGTTGAATATGACTATTTCAATGAAACCTATGTTGACTATCAGTTGCATTAAAAATAAACAAGTTATGCACAGGTTATTTGTGGTTGCTCTTTTTAAATATAAGAAAGTACCTTTCGTGGGCTTCAGTTAGTATGTCAATAGAAATCCTAGTTTGTGTCACAAGTGGAAAGCGTGAAATGAATGTGTTTGTTGGGGTGTGTATGTCCTTACAATCTTGCATCTTATATAATGTGACCAACCAGAACTTCCCAGAGATCATTGACAGATTTCTAAGGTCAAAATATAATGGTTGCTATTCATTGCCAAGCTTCTGGATTGCATCTGCACCAATATTTGAGAGGTACAATACCATTTTATATCCTCAGTACCATAATCTCCTTTACATTGAGGCTTCAGTCTTAGAATATCAGAATAATTAATCATTTCTGAATGAAGTGTTGCTGATGAAGTTGAATCTTTTATCCAAAAGCTTCAATTGTTTAATGAAGCATAGCTAAGCAAGGCTTTGTATGAACACCAATATTCACACTGATTCCTCTGACTGACTGACCCCACACCCTGGTTGATGGTCAAAATCTGTATCTTGGTTCAGATTCATAAGACCTCTCTACACGTTTCTTCATGCCAACTTGTAATCAGTCATGATACAGCTAGTTTTACATTCATATAGAGTCTTTAGAATTGTGTTCAAAACATGACCATTGCAACAGAGAAAGTAATACATAAGGCATGTTGAAATCAATGGGTCTTAGGCATGAGTCTTTAGCTCAAAATAGGGGCCAAAGAATAGAAAGAGCAATCAATTTATTCCATGCCATAAATTGTTTAGGGAGTCATTTTATGAAATCTCTACCAGCCCCTCTGATATAATGGTTTAGCTACTGCTCTATGAAAACATAGGGGAGTTTATGCTGTGTTCCATGGGATGTATCCAGCAGTGTGAAGGTTCGTTTAATCTTTTAAAGCTACCGGACTAGAATCCTTTTTCAGCCTCTGGAAAATTCACTTGATGCCATGGTCTGATGTCTGAGCCAAATCTACATCTATGCATAATGGCAAGCTCTCCAGAAAGCTGGTAGTCTGGGGATCCAAATGGCCCAGTGAAAAATAAGGTTGTAAAGTGGCATGGCCTGCTGTTTATACTTCTTTAATTTTCAACGATGAGTCCCCTTAATCCAGCCAACACTTGTTGGAAATAAAACATGAAAACAGCATTTGTTTTTATCTGCAAAACTGAATGCAATGGAGACAGTGCTGTTTATGCTACTTGCCATTCTCTGAGGCTCCCTTTGGCATAGTAGTGCATGGATTAAAGTGGCAGCTGTTGCTATTATGCTCCCAAGTTTGAATATTTTATTAAATCCCTGCAACAGCAAGAGCCTTGTGGAAGGAAGGAAGCACACATTCTCAACATTACCAGAACAGAGGAAGACAAGCACTTACTGCTTCAACATGATGATATGTGACTGAGCTCCAAGGAGAATGGTCCCACACTTACTCAAATGGTCAAGGTAACTGCTGGTGCGTATTGCAAATTGCAGGAACCAGTGAGAAGCGCCAACAGAAATACCAGCTCCAGACAGCACTACCTCAGTGACCAAAGGAGTCCAAGGGTACCAAAAATGAAACACTTGTTTAATCACACTGGTGCTAAAGCTAGATGCCAAATATAATGTCATTGCTTTCCTAATGCTGATCCTGCTAGTTATTCCTGCTAGCAGGAGTCAACAGGGTCCCTGTGTAGGTTACTGGCAAGTGAAGCTCTCATTTAGAGCACTGACAACCATGGTCTAGTATCCTAAGTATTAATTGTGGGGATGAGATCATCACAATGAGATTCTTGTCCGTTCACACTCACCCTTGTGTGTTATCCTTACTGTTTTAGTAAGCCGAGGCCAATCACACGAAACAAGATGGTGTCCATGCAGGCATCCCTGCATTAGCAGGAGTGGCATTTTCTGTTGTGGGGCGAGGGCTGCTTCTCCACCTTCACTTTGGTAGCAGTACGCATACCTTTCTTTGACTCCAGCATGAATTTTCTTCTACCCTCCACCTTAGGAACGCAGCAACTTAAGAAGCTGCTGTATACCAAAGCTAACAGTTGATTTCAAGCAGGCTTCTTCCCTAACCCCACCTGAGATGTCAGGGATTTGGCTTGGCATGCAAAGCGTGTACTCCACCACGAAGCTACTCTTCCTATGTTAGAATCCTGGTTTAGCAAGGTAAAAGAATGTTCACATGGGCCCAGTCTGTATATTCACAAGGTAGTTAACAAGCCACAGTGGCTTATTAGCCACTCCACGTGCAGCAGCTGCATGCCAGCTGATCGGCATATTATCCTTACCTAACACAGCTTTTGACATCTGAATCAGGTGAGGATGGCTTGCAGGCTGGTTAATAAGCCACCCAGAACCCAGGGCTTGCTGCAGAGTGGTTTGTTGGACACACAACATAGCTAATACACTACAATGGGCTGCAGTGATTGTGCAGACCAGGTCTTGTGTAAGAATATTGTGCTTAAATTCTAAATTGCAATAGAAGCATTACATTTCTTTTTCTAAAACTATCAAGAGTGATTTTCTATGCAGGCCAACTTGGGATATATAAAACTGGCCTGCACATTAAATGAAAAAGCTGGAGTTCAGTTAGACCTAACGAGAAATAGGGAATGCAGTTTTTATGTGATATAAAATGGCTTCAATAAGTAAAACAAGATTTAGATTGTGTGTCTGAAGGTAATTTTATTTCCCATGTTTTATTTTGAAATATTTTAGTACAAGTAACAAGGAGAAACAGAAAATAGGAATCAGAAGCTTTGTTTAAAATAATCAACTGTTCTTTATTAAGGACAGAAGCAAATCTAATTTTTTGTTACATGTAACTATTTTGTCAGCCAAAAAATTGAATTTAATAGAAGCTTCCCACTGTCCTCAATATGTTCTAGAAGTAGTTCTTTCCACATATAATCTGGATGACCAGACATCTACATAGCTAAAGAGAAAACGGACATCACGGTCACTATCTTTTTCATCTACTGCTAAAACCTATTCCCTGGCCTCCCCCAGGCTAGTGGTGCTCTTAATTTTTGCTCAGATCTGAAGCTCTTGCTTGTCTAGGGTAGGAGAGGTGATGTTTACTGTGGCCGATTGCTGTGGAAAGTCCCTATCTTACTGTAGAGGGGAAGAGTCAATGAAACATGTTGCACTACGGTGGTTCCTCTTCCCTTGCTGCTTTCCCTGCTGCTCTTACTGTTCTGGGCCAGACACTTTCATAGATCAGCCATGAAGAATCCAGTTTCCGCTTCCCGATGTAATGAAACCTGCCGAGTTGGAGAGAAGCATGTTGCTCGTTTTATCTTCTATGAATGATTCTCCCACACCCAGTGAAGCACATCTTTGTTTGGCTGCTGTTTTCTACACCTTAAGCGAAGCTTTGGATGTGTAACAATGAGGAAAAGCAGGAAGTGAAAATAACCTCCGCTTCCTTTTCTTTGTGCATCTTCACAATGGCTGAAGGTGGCACTTTCTGCTCCAGAGTAAGTGAATACAAGTTATACCTAAATACTGGTGTATACTATTCTTGCCACATTATGTGGAATGTGTGTTTTCCCTTTCTGGGGAGAAGCAGCAGAAATGTTCCCATCTCACCAGCTAGCCTGTTTGCTGGGGCAAAGGAAAAGGCCAACTATGCCTTTTGGTTCCAGAGGAAGAGGCTGCTGACCCCTTTCCAGCCAGCCACTGACCTTTAGTTATGCTTCTTAAGTTAAAAAATTATGGCTCTTACAGCCAACGGGGTGCAGCAAGGTACCCAATGTACTGAAATCATAATCATAATAATGTCACTTAAAACAATGTACATTCAAGTCTGAGCAAAGCTGTCTGACATCCAAGCTAGGATGCAAAAGCTTACTGTGGTAAATCTGCATGTTCACTAAATAATGCATAAAGAGCTGAAGCACACATCTGATCTGTCAGCAGGCAGCCAAAATTGTGGTTATTGATTTTTTTTTTCTGAAGGAAAAACTGAAACAGAGAGGTAAACTAGGGATAAGTTCGCCAGTTAGCCGGGAAAGGCCCTTTGTCCCAATATGAACAAATCCATCTATCCTTTCTGTCCAACTTCCATGAGGACATGCAACAACTCAAATCCATCAGTGGTTCAGGGTTTGGTGAAACCTATTCCTTTGCTCCAGTCCTTTGTCTAGTCAATGGCACATGTGCTTCACCCTGAATTTAGGTGCACTTCCTTTAAAAAAACCCTATTTTAGCAATGCTGTTGCTCCCCACATGCACAGTGAAAACCTGTCTTAAACAGCTGTTCTTTTAAAATCATACAGCAACATTTTTGGTGCTGAAAAGTCTCTTGCACTGTAAGGATGCTGAAGTTGAATTGTCCTCAGTATTATTTTAAGCAACATAATTGGTCACTTAAGTCATTGCTCAATAGGCAGTCTTTCTCCTTCACTGTGTGTGGCTTAGTAACATGATCGTGGTGGATCAGTGGTTACTTCAGGTAATGTAATATCCACTTGCCCATTTTTCCTATATGGTTCCTGCAGGACTATAGTTTGCTTTGGATCAGCAATTCTCAATCCCCTGTTGAGTCTCAGTGCAAATCACCTCTCCATCAGTCCCACCTGGATGGGTTGACTCTTCTTCCTGAGAACTGTCATCATTTGGATTGTTATTGCTTTCTTCCACTTGATGAAACTGTCTGCTAGAAGCTCGCTGCTGTTCTTCTTTAAGCTCTATATAAGAACGGGAAAAAGTGTGGAAGATGGAAGTGACGGGGAAAGCCATAAGCAAAATGCCACTCAAGATACTGCTCAGGGCTACCACCTGTCCTGGAATGCTACGGGGTACCATGTCGCCATAGCCAACAGTTGTCATGGATATGACAGCCCACCAGTAACTGCTGGGAACACTAGTGAATTCCTGCTTCGCTCCCATTTCACTCTCTGCCAGGTAAACCAGTGGGGAGAAGAGTGCCATAGCGACACAAAGGAAGAGGAGGAGGAGTCCAAATTCCCGCGTGCAGCGCCGCACAGTGAGCCCCAGGGTCTGCAGCCCCAGCGAGTGCCGGGCCAATCGCATGACATACAGGATACGAAGGGCGCGCAAGGTGCGGAGGACCAGACCCACTCTCTCTAGATACTTGTTTCCGACTCCACTACTACTGCCTCCAGGCTTGCTGCTGTTTTTGGTAGAGGCCACATCTACAATCAAAGAGATGTAGAAAGGCAAGATGGCCAAGATGTCTATAATGTTGAGTGGTGTCTTCAAGAAGGCGCACTTGCTCTCTGCCTGAATCGAGCGCAAGAGGAACTCAAAGGAAAACCACGCCACACAGACGGTCTCTAGCACAAAGATGTCATGGCACTTCTGGGAACATTCACCCTGTGGGGAAGGGAAGGCAGAACATTAAAACAGTCATTTAGCAAGCCAAGAAAAATGTTCTTTTGTGTAACGAGCTGCTACTGTCAGAGAGATCCCCGTGTGGCATGAGCTTGTGTGTCTGTGTGTTGAATCTATGAGCCAAATACAAACTAGTGGCTGTACTCTTATTTTTTAATGAAAAGTCCTACAAAAATTCATAAATTAATGGAAAAGGTGTTATGATGTATGCCAGTGCAGTGGAAAAAGTAACGCGGTCTATGCATCGGCCAGGGGTTGAACTCAGTGCATGGGACCTGACTCTAAAAAACTGAGAACCTCTACTTCACAATACAGAGTTTTGTATGAGAACCAAGCAAAGCTCTATTCTACAAAACAATTCCCTCTCCAATATCTTAATTAAAAACTAATCACTACTATTTTTCAAAACTTCTGGAGACAGACAATTGTTTGAATGAGTGATTATCAGTTCCTTACTAGAAAATCAACAGAGTCCTTATTTAAAGCCTGTGAACAAACTCACCTTTACAGCACTTAAGCGACAATGAATAATAATGATGATGGCTTTTCTTTGATTGCTTATCTCCACTTCTAAATATAGCTGCAATTTACTATTACCTTTTTGCCATTAACTTCCCTGTGAGAGTTAATCAACTCTAGCAGTAAATGGAGTGTACAACAGATACAGACTATTAAGATAAGCGTGAGTTGCCTTCTCCAATATATTTCATGCAATGCTATTATTCTGATTTTTGTTAAAACAGACACATGGGGGCATTTATAGCACAAGATGACAGAATGAACTGCAAAGTGAATCATCCATGTCCATGTCCAAGAAACAAAAACGGCACTATGAAAGGACATAAGAAGAGCCAGGCTGGATCAGCTCTATTTCACACAGAGGCAACTGCTATACACAGACACTGCCTAAACCGGAAGTGGTGTACAGTAACCATGGAAAGCCTTATTGTCCGTGAATTTTGCCAACCCCCCACAAGTTATCATTGGACTGAGATGAGGATTATGGGAAGGAGGAGTGAAAATTGGCAGAAGATATATTAATAATTTAACCTTATTTGCAGCAACAATGAACTGGCAAGACCTCTGATGAAAGGAAAGAAGAAAGGGCAGAAGCAGGACTGCAGCTGCACATGAAGAAAACAAAAATCATGATTATAGACGAATTATACAACTTTAATGACAACAATTAAGAAACTGAAATTGTGAGAGATTTGGCATAGCTTGGCTCAGTCATCAATTCAAGTGGGGGCTGCAGCCGAGAAATCGGAAGAAGACTGAGACTTGGAAGGGCAGTAATTTATGCTTCCAGGTTACTGCTGAAGATGAGCTCAAGGGCACTTGACTGGGAATTGTTGGCCTTGGACAGTAACAGTGCGAAAGTTGTAGCCTCTTGGACTGGCGGGCTAGCATCATTCCTCCTGCCAGGAAATGGGGTTAAAAGACTCCTGGCTAGAGAGAATCTTTTGTCTCTTACTGGGTTTTGATCTGGTGTGCAGTTTCACTCCCTGAGCAAGTGCAGCAAACTTCATTGTAGGAGGACTTGCTCTAGGGAAAGCGTAGCTTAGGGCTAGTTTTATTCTGTCTCTATGGTGCAACAAGGAATTTGCCTGTGCGGAGCTAAGATGTTGTACTCTGCTAACACTGTATAATTTTACTGCTATCTACCTGCCCTTTCTCCTTCTTTCTGTATCCGACGCCCCTTTCCCCTTCTTAATGCTTTGATAAACTTTCTTTGGTGCCTGGATGAGTTGCGGTGCTAAATGTGGGTCTAGTCTCTGGGCAGGTGACATCCAGCAATGGTGGGACAGAGAAGGGGCATTCTCTGGCATACTGTTACAAGTATGTGTGGATGTGAAAGCTAGACATTGAAGAAAGTGAACAAGAAGAAAACTCCCGAGTCCAAAACATGATACTGGCTTTGGAAATAATATGGGCCAACAGAAAGCTGAACTTGTGGGACCTTTATCAAATCAAGCCAGAACTTTTCCTGGAAGCAAATATAACAAAAATGAAGTTGTACTTCAGGTACATCACGACAGTCAAGATTCACTGGGGAAGACAATGATGCTAAGGAGAGTCAAAGGCAGAAGAAGAAGACAACCAACTATGAGACAGATCAATTCCATAAAGGAAGTTGCAGCCTTGAATTACAAGAGCTGAGCAGGGCTGACAAGGACAAGACATTTTGTAGGGCACTGATTCATAGTGTCGCCATTCAGACAAATTCACTGCATTTAGCAACAAGTGTTGGACACACGATTTACAATATGGATCCTTGGAGGTGTATGTGATGTTCACTCTAAAGATATACAGGATTGCACCTGAACTGGCATTTACCAAAACTTAGTCAAATTCATGGAGGATGGCTGTGTCAATCATTATTAGTCACCCTAGTTAAAAATGAGAACTCCATGTTCACAAGATGTAAAATTTTGGTTATTTTGCTAGTTTTTAGGAAAGAAAGAATTTACTACTAGGTGGCCCTATGGGCTGATGCTGCGAAGTAATTCTTATAGTCTTAATGTAAGCATGTGTTTTTAGCCAGCATCCTAAAAATGTGGCTGTTGAAAATGCAACACTGGATGGACTTTATCGTGCTTACATTAGGCTGCATGGTCAATCTAGCACATGTGATATTTTACAATTCAATCAACCTCTGCAGAGGCATTTTGCCTCAGAAGATGCAGAACAACACAGCAAAACTTTTGAGGAGAAATATGGTTTTAATTATCCTTTCTTCATTGCACGCATATTCTTTCAGAACATTGATTTGGGGCTTTCTATCATTCATTATTTAAAGATAGCTATGCTCCATACAATTAAGGTTTAAGAAAATTAAAACTGGTATCAGCTAGGTTTGGCTTTGGAAGTCACAAGGCAGACACTACCAGACACCTATGCAGCCTCTTCCACAGCTGATGGATGGCATTTGCTTGTAATGTCAAAAAAATCCAGCATGAAATGACTATGATTATATTCAAACAGAAAGTGTCACTATGTTGTAGCTTAGCAGTGATGTCTCAGGAAGAAATAGGTAGTTCTGAGATGTGAGGAAGGTTGACGTCCAAAACCAGCCTTTGTTGCTGTGAAAGGCTCAGCAGAAACCATGTAAATACAAGCACTTCTGGAAGTCAAGAAAGCAGACAATGGGAGAGTGAGGAAGGACTCTCACTCTCACACTGGCTAAGTTCAAGAAATGGTTGAGCAAAATGATGAATTCCAGATTAAAGGCGGTATGTAGTATTAGTGTTGAGCTCTACTCAGTGTGTTGCACAAGAAGGGCCCAACACTTGGACAGTAGAAAGTGCTGGTTCCAAAAGCAACCTCTGAAACAAATGGTCCTGTTTATTTCTGGCCCAGGACAGGTCAGTGAAGCTCCTTTCTGCAAGCTCCATTGACTTGCCCCGCTTTGGAAATGAACAGTTCCAATTATTTCTTGCTGCTGTTAGCACCACTAGCTCCTGCTGTGCTAGCAGTGGGTCTTGCTAGCATACAAGAAAGATCAGACATTGCTCTGAATGTTTACACATCAGTGGGTTGTACATCCCCCCTGCCTTGACACTAGACATCTTCAGATGGCAAATTCAGGAGCAATAAACGCAGCTAGAAGGATGGTGTGGGATCCCCTACTCTGTGAACGGATCCGTACGCACATACAATTGCACACACCGTCAAGAATGTTGCAAGGTTCCAGACTGCAACTGCACATGTCCATAGCTCAATGTCCAAAGTCAGCTGTGGAACCTCTAATCTTTCTCCCTTGGATTTATTAAAGATTTATTAAAGCATTTAAAGATGCTTCTGATAACTGACATAAAGGTCAGTTCTCACTTTTACTTCGTGTTCTCTGGTTGCTGTCAGCATACATATTAACACCTCTGCTTGTACTAGCGTGGCTAGAAATCAGCTTTGGCTGGCTGAAAACGATAAGCTGCCACATGCTGAGAAAGACACGAGACTGAATAGTCCTTTACTGTGCTTTGTTTGTAAGCCAGAGACGTGCATCTCAGCCAGCAGGCCCTGTGAAAATACTCTCAGTATACCTGCCATTGGGAGAGGCTGCAAGCAACTGTGTTTAAATCATGGCTGAAGCACAGCACTATTCGCTTACTCTGTAAGACTAATCAGCATTTGAACCAGGTCTAGGCAACCTGATAGCCTCCAGATGTTTTGGTCTACAACTTCCATAATCCCTTACCATGGACAGTTCTGGTTGAGGTTATGGAAGCTGTAGTCCAAAGCATATGAAAGGCACAAGTTTATCCCCAAATTAAGCTCTCATCTATGTAAGGGACTCTTGAAAGGTTGAATGTTGGCTTTTGGAAAATAATATGTAACCTCTGCCCTAAGCAATAAGACCTAGTATTTCATTGTTCTTAAAAATCTCACATTTAAGTGAAATTGTCACTTCATTCAGGTATCTCAGAAAATATGATGGCATTGTAGTAGCTAAACAATGTAATTTAATAAATTCATGATCAGTTAAAAGTAAGCTTCCTAATTAGCAAAGAGATCCTTAATCAGTTGACAGCAGTAATTCCTATTGTGCAGCTAAGTAAAGATGTATAGATGAGAAAAAGGTATTTGCAGGCATGAGAAAAGATAAATGAGGCATTATATGAAAGTGTGTGTGGGTGAGGGTGTGTATTCAGAGTTCAGGAGACAATGCACTATTCTAATAACTCTCTTCCCATGTAAAATCTAAAGCCCAACCAGGTGCATGCTTCCTCAGTGCTCCAAATTGTTGATCATGTGGACATGCGCCCAGGCCACATCACCACTTTTGAGCAAGTGTAGAGGAAGGACATAGGGAGGTGGTAGGCAAATCTTCACAGTTTACAGCTGTAGATACAGCAACCAGGTGGGTCCACAAAAGGAGGAGGAGAGTAGCAGAGGGAAGAATGTGGCAGGGAGGCCCATCTCCATCTTTAATTCAACCCATAAAGCAAACATAGACAAAGCAGGGAAACAGCAGTCCAGGTATCCAGACAACCATTTCCATGCAAGTACCACTATCAGAAGAAATCCACCAGCTTGCACCTGGGAATGCCTGAATGCCACGTCTGCAAGTGTATCTACAAAGAAGCAGCACGGCTGGGTGTTTGTTTTTATACAATGCAGGCTCACCAGATCTGAATTACTGGCGTCTCAGGGCGGTTTACAACAAGCACAAATAAAATAAAAATGCAGAAATTTGCTCTGTTATACAGAACTACTAAATCAGGACAGGCAACATGAAGCCTATGGGGAACAAGGCATCCTTGAACACCTCTCCTGGCAGTTTATCTGCCTACCCCACCACGCTTTTACAATAGCAAGTGGTCTCACCTGCCACTGGGATCATGTCAAAGCAAGGAGAGAGAGTGCCCCCAGGCCACATGTGGGACTCAATGACAGTTCTAGGAAATGAGGAGAATCCTTTCACTTGCAACACACCAATTTTGTATTGGTGTCTGGGTCAGTTTCTTAAATGGTCCAACATGCCCACAGGCACAAGAAGTTGCCTACCCCGATCTAGAAAATTACTAACGTTACTGCTAACAAACTGTTTGTTAAACCATTTCACAGCTGAGTCACAATCCTGGAATAAAGACTACTTTATAGCTCTTTCTAAATTCACAGCCGTATCTCCACTGTTTTCCACTGCACTTCCAATAAGGTATATGGGTACAGGGCAATTTTATCATTAATTTACAACAATTAAATTCATTTAATTAATTTATTAAAAACTTTTTATCCTGTCCTATCACAAAGTCTCAGGATGGTTCTGACATTAGCTTAGAAGAGAAAAGATTGAGGGGAGACATGATAGCTGTCTTCAAATATTTGAAAATCTTGCAAAAGTTGCAACAGAATTGCTCCAGAGGGCAGGACTAGAAACAACTGAGGACAGCAGAGTTTGGCTGAACTTAAGGGGAAAATTCAAACTCCATCAGTGGTATAGACTGCTTTGGGTGATGGTAGATTCTCATTCACTGGAGGTATTTAAACAAAGGCTGGTTATTTGTAAGGGATGCTGCAGTTGCTTCCTCCACAAAGCACAGAGTTGAACTAGAATCACAAGATGATCTCCAAGCTCTCTTCCAAACATGGATTTTTATGTACATTAGAATCACACAAAGGTAGTTTTCTGACCCAGTAAAATGAAATGCAACTAATATTGTGACAGGTAAATGATTATATTCATACTGCAAGCTGAGACAATTTGTGAGAAAATAGAGAAGAGGAAGTCTGAAGAGAAGATCTCCGATTATGAGAGAGAACTGTGGTGATTAGAGTCAACAAACCCATCTAGGAAGATATTTTCATGGCCTTCTGTTCACTGCAGTCAGCCCTCTCCTACCCTAATGGTGAAGACCTCTTTCATTTATCGAAACCCTGCTTCCTATCTTAGGAAGATCAGCTGTCCTAGAACATGTTCTACCCTTTGCATTTGCTGTTTGTATCTAGCAGTCAAGTGAAGCAGGAAGCAGGAAGGAAGGTTTCTCTGTAGATGTCTGGGCCATGCTTCTTGCCAGTGAACAGGATGCCTGACATTTCTCTTGGATGCAGTCTGTTACAAGTGACTCATCTGGCTCACAAATGACCTACTGCATGAAACCAAGCAGCAACCAATCATTTTGATTGAAAATATACAGGAACAGCCAGGCTTGGCTTTCAACTGTCCTCCTGTGCCAACTGTGGCTAAGACATTCCTCTGCTCCTCTCTCAGTCCTGGTGATGTACTTAAAGACAAAATGCACAGCAATTTTCTGGAAAAAAATACTCAAGAGGCAATTTCTTGCCTAAAATCTTAGGCTGCCATTTTCTTCGAACGGGTGCGTTTCAGTGTGGCTGCCTATGTCGGGCTAAGAGCTTTTATGTGAAATTTGGAAAAAGAATATGTTAGGCTGACTGTAACATTCTCACAAGCCCTCGTAGCACTACATCCCACTTTCCTGTGCTTCACAGAACAGCTGTGGTGCTGTCTCACCTCTCCACTTCATACTACGGAGAAGCATGTTTCACATAATGAAGGTGCACATCCTCCAAGCCAAATTTAAAGAAAGCAAAATCAAGCCTTGGGACAGGGAGTTTAATTCACAGTCATACCGACTCACCCCCTTCACAATGCAAGAGGACTGTGTCCCAACATGGCTTGGACATAGTTCTGCAGCTTGTCACCATCGGCATCATAAGCAACATCCAGTGAACGCTCCGTACAACTGCATTCTATACAGCGATTGCAGAAGCAATAGAGATAAAAATTGCATTTTCTCAGCAGTGAAAGGCAGGTCAAGGCTGCACAATATGATATCCCACATCAGAAACACAACTGCAAGGGAGGATGTATGACCCATACATAATGAAAAACAACCAAACATTTATTATTCAAAAACCAAACTGGGTTTGGAAGCCCTAAAACTTGTTTCTTCAAGGTAATAAGAACCTGAAAGAAACGTTAGCACTTATGTATGCAGACATGATTTCATAAAACAGACCTATACAAAAGCCTAGTTCCAGAGGAAGGCACCAGAGGGGGGGCTGAGCTGCTAGTTCCCACAGGAACACTACAACCTTTTTCAGTCTCCTTTTCCGCTGACAGCATCACACCCTGTTGAACAGCAGGGAGACCTAGTTTTTTTTTTTTTATCACTTCCAACTTCTTCCCTTTCCCCATATACATGCAGTTGCTGAATCACACTGCTGTTCTGTTTACAGCATTACTAGAAGATGCTCAGTCCTCTCTGTCCTTTGATGAAACCCTTGACTTGAAAACTCTGGTTCATGCCCTGGTCAATTCTTGCCTTGGCCACGGTGCCCTCTCTAGTCTTCTCTTCTTACTCTGGTACATTCACCTCTATAAAATACACTGTTGTCAATGTCACTAACTTCTCTCATCACTCTAATCCTATGAAATCCCAGTACTGACTTCCCTTCACTCTCAGTTACAGCATAAGCTTACTATCCTTGCGTTCATAATCATCCCCAGCCTTGACCCCCTTCCCTTCCTGCTCATACACCAACACATCTTGCCCGTGACCCTCACTTCTCCGGTTCTACTGCCCTTAGCTGCTCAAACACACTCTGCTTCCTCCGTTGCTTCCCTTTTCACGTGGAACTGCCTCCCAGGACACCAGCATAATACCACCTTCCACACTTCCTCACAGTCCTCAAGTCCTTTCTCCAACCACCCTGTACTTCCACGATGAGAACTACTTCACAGTCTGTGTGTGTGTGTGTGGGGGGGGGGGAGTGCCAAATTGCCCCCCTCCAGGTACTCTAGAGGCCAAATAATGACAGTGATTGTGGCCATGCCATTCTGGCTTTTTTCCACACTGAGAAGAGCACAGGGAAAGGTATTTGGATGGCACAAGTCTCCTGCCAGGGATGGCTCAGTAGCACACTAGAAAGAGCAACTCTGCCCAATGTTGGCACGCTGTTTGCAGCACACAAATGACTCCACCAGGACTGGGCAAAGCTTCACACATACTGTATCCCCACTGTTGCTCCCATGGATCAAAGTGGGGACCTTGGTCAGCCAGATTAAGCCCACAGACTGGGGGTTTCCCATTCATATTTTTCATGAGACTAGTCCCCAAGCCCTACCATAGCTGAGTATTTGTAACTGACCAGAATGTTTAGCCAGGCCTCGACTTCTCTTCCCTTTCTCTGCTCACATGGAATCAGAATATAGAAAATATAGACTGCAAGTCCCTTCTACAAGGACCTCTCCTCTTGTACACAGTGAAGTGCTATGCACACTGTAAAGTACCATATAAATCCTTATCAGTGTCAGTATCACAGAAATGTTTGCGTAATAATCAAAATCATTCTAAAATGGCAAGGCACTGTATAAAAATCAAGCAGACCCTGCTTGCAGCTGTATCACAGCGCAGAGGCAGTGAACGGCAGTTCTGTGAAGCTGGATGGGTGAATGGAGGTTATTGTAGGGAGGGCTGGTGGGATTCCGTTCTTTTAGTATGTCCAAACAGTATGTCCAGGAGTGGAAAATCTTGTTAGTGCATCACACAACATTCAGTCACTAGTGTTGGGTGTATGATGTCCTAGACCTTTTTTCCTTCCTTGTTATCCCAATCCTTTCTTGGATTTTAAACTGCAATTTATTCCTAGCATTCCATTTCCTTACATGAATCTGTATCCTTAGAACAACTGACTGCTAAATCTTTATGCAGGTAAGCAGGCCATTGTAATTCAGAGAGGAGCATATCTGTTTTCTGACTCACTGCATTTAACATCTAGGTTTAAATATTTAATTGTACTCCATGAACATTACCAGATTCTCAGTCTCAGGATTGGCTTTGATCATTTGTGTTTGCATGGATTCCTGAGAGGATCACATGGAACTACAATATAACACCCTTGGGTTAGCCTACACCTAACATGCAGAATTAACTCGCTATAGTCAAGAAACTGAACTTCACATGAAGTGCACACTTGCTCCCTTATGATTCTGTCATTTGAAATCTTCCCTCTTTATTGTCCCAATAGCTCCTTTCTGATACTGGGTTTCCTCCTCTGGATATCATGCCACCAAAGGAGCAATAATCTTTGGGATGGCCTTCAGGTAAGATGTGAAGGTTAGAAGAAGAAACTGGTCATTTACTAGGAAATTTATAAATGAAGGGATATTTTGCTTATTTTTGTATGAGGAGACAGACTGGGGAGGGCAGAACTGTGGGAAAAAACAGTGAATCGTATGTTACTTTTAACATGTCAGCCAAGCAGAGAACTGAGAACCTTCAAGAGAAATTGTGAGGCCAGTGAGTGCAGATGAAATAGGTGAAATTTGGAGAGACTGCTTACTTCCTATAGCAGAGATGCAAAGTCCATATGACCATACTGGTACTGTTTAATGTCAAGCTGATGAAAAGTCAAACACAGCTGCTTCATACTGGATGAGAAAGTCCCACCCGGATGACATAGGTGAGTCCAACAAACTTGACTCCAGTGGTTAGAAAGTTGTGGTTTAAGCTTTTCCTTGTACAGTACAAACAATATCATTTTGATTATGTGAAACTTTTGATGGGCACCAGGAACAGACTGGGAATTCTGTGTGCTGCTGAGACACTCAGTAGACTTCCTGACTTGGGCATAATGCTGAAGACCTCCAGGTTCATGGTTCACAGACCCACCCCCACCCTTGGGTGCAGACTTTAACATGATCAGACCTCTAGCTGTTTCATTAAGTCACATCAGAATGTAGCTGATATATCAAAATAATGTAGGAACAACAGAAGCCATTATGTTGATGTTGCGTTTTATGTCTGAAATAAGGTTTACATCGGTTTTATGAAATAAAATTTCTAGTTCCCATTTATTAAAACAATGTATTTGCAAATATATTACCTACCCTGGCTCCTGATAGAAATGAGAAAAGCTGCAATGAAGTGTGTGCAAATTAAGATAAAAACTATCTAAGAGCTTCAAGTGTTCTATATGATTCATGATTAATATTTATTCCTCTTTCTTCTCTAACATGCTCTCCAATTCAAAAGTACTAAACCACATATTCCTTTTGAAAGTTTCTTAATTGCAACTGTCCTTCACTTTTAAGTAAGGTACAGAGGAGAGAAAGTAAGAACTAGCACAAAGGTTGTCCAAATGATTACACCGAGCAGGAAAAGTGACTTGTGAGAAAATCTGTTACTCCCATAGCAACACAGAAGGTGATGGCAGGATGGACATGAAGTGCCTGCCCTTGCATATGCAGGAGCTCAGTGGGACAGCTTCCTTCCTTCTGAACTTAGTTGAGGATGAGAAATTGGCACACATTAAATGCTACGTTTGTTTCTGTCAATTTATTTAAAGCTTTTCTTTTGGCATTCTTATGTATTCAACACTATTTTCTGGAAAAGTAGCAGACAATCAATGGGAAATAAGGGAATTACTGCATTAAAGTACTAGTATACCTCAGCAGTTGTACAACAAACAGCAAACAAGAGAAGTTCCCTATGAGGCCACCACAGTGACAACTGAAAGAGAACAATTCTTTGGTTGTTTCTCTCAGTTTCCCAAATGAGAATCTTAGCAGTTCCAGAACCCTTAAGTGTAATGTGCATGGACCACAAACAATATTTTGCTATGTGTGATAAAGCTATACTTCTTCCTCTCTTAGTACTGCTTCTGCACTGGCATACTAATATGCAATGTATTATTTCTCTGATTCACTATTTGCCCTTTGCTTTGAGGAGGTTAAATGTTGACCCTGGCTTATAATCAGAGGCATCAGTCTGTTTTCCTCTGAAACCACTTTGTATAGCTGCCTGGATTGCTGCCTGAGGACTATCGCAGCACATTCACTTCCAAAGCACTCCAACCACAGATGTTCTTCTAGCTGCACACAATACCATGTTGAAAAACCCTAATAAAATTTGGGGAAATAATGAAGTGTAGTTTACTTTACAGTCATTACACTGATTTGTTTTCTCTTTAATTTTTGGGCTGCCCAGGTCTCTCTTTCACTCTGTGACACATATTTGTACAATTAACATCAAAATAGTAAGGGGGAAGAGAAGGTGGATTAAGAGCACAACCCAACAGTACCTTTTCCTATGCAAGCGCCTTGAAGCTGAATGTGACTTGCGCAAAAGTGTGTCCATGATATAAGACTATCGTTGGAATATGAAAAGGAATGCAATATTACATTCTGCAATCGTTATTTATAGCTGTGCACTGATGGAAGAAAAGATTCAGAGACAGCTAGTGAAAATAATGAGAGCTCATACAGATAACCAAGCTGCTATCTAGCTTTATACTATCCTGCCAAGCGGTGAGAAAGTTTTCGCCTCGGTATCAGTGCGATAAAATAGCAATCTATGATCACCCAACATATAACAAAATTCTCTTTCCAGAACTTCCTACAGTTAATAGAGACACTGATATTTTGTCATAGCAAATTGACTCAAATCTGGTACACAATAATGAATCATCCGGAAATTTATTTATTTTTGATTACATAAGCTAGGATCTAAAGCATTTCTTGTCATGACCCAAAGGTACCGTGCTTGTGCAATAGGGTAGTCCCTAATTTCATTGAGTTCCCCCAAGCAATTCCACAAGGTCCCCCAAATTGTAGGAATGGTTTTTCACTGGATATAAGAGGATGAAGTAGAGCTCTACTGCGTCTCTGCCTGTGCTTTTCTGCATCTGTGCGATTGAAACTGACATTATTTATTTACTTACCTTTTCTGACATTTTGACAGAGAGCTGGTTATGGCCAATGTGCCATATCAGTCCAAGCACTCAACGGCACAATGGTCAGATAATCATATATTCTATTTCCCAAGGATCTAGCTCAGTTAAATTATGTGTTTTATTGTGTTTCTTTAAATGGGAATTTCATACATTTTGGTAACAGAAGTATCTATTCATTTCCAGCATGTGTGTTTCTCATTCATTTTGGACGTCTTTGTACTATTCCAGTTTGGTGTTTGCCTTTTCTGAAGAATATTAATTTGAATACAATTTCATATGTGCACCTGTTCCCCAGTAGTGATCAAACTGTAATACTGATAACTATTTTATAATGTCGCATTCTTGCTTATCTGTTACCTAGAAACAGCAAGGATGCTGATGGATATTTTATAGCTGTCAGAAGTTTTCCCCCAGCATGACAAATTTCTCACTCCTGGTATGAACCATGAACTGCTGCTTTGCAAACAGCAAAGTTTATGACCTGATATGAACAACAAATGACCTCATTCCCTGCCAAAATGGCACATGGGCATGATCCAGCCATAATGAAACACTTCTAAATCCAACTGGCTTCAGCAGGAGCTATTTAAGCATGTGCTTATTCTCTACTAAAGTGGATGAGATTTGAAAATGTATTAAAGGAACAAGATATGATATGTCCATCCAATAGGTAACTAATGAAAGTGTGTACCTTATGTAGGTATTGTATGGATACCATGTGGATTTACATTTTGCAAGAATAGAAGCATTTAACCAACAATTCTGTAAAAATTCAGAATTTTTACCTACTACTACATATACCTACTATCACTGACTTTGACATTTTATTAATTCCTCAAAATGGTAAATGTAACCCAAGTGTACTGAGTGTTTATCAGCCTCCAAGGATAGTTCTATTTCCCTTCATGAGCAAACACAGAAAAGTCATTCACAACAGAATTCTATCCAGAGGAAGAATTTGTTTGGAACTGTGATTGGGGTTTGAATCAAGTGTTATTGGACGTTAAGATTCACCCTTTTATCAAGAAAATGCCAATATGGAAAATTAAATATGCTTCTCTGCCCTCTATGATTCAGCTTGCTCTTTAAAGAAAGAACAGGAACATCTGTATGACTGAGGACCTTTCAACTATTTGCACAAACGCACAGCCTTTGGTTGCACAGCATGGAACCCTTAGAGTTTGTGTATCCATTACCCCATCGCTTGAGTGGGCAGCTTCAACTCCCTTGGAAATACCGATGCCTTCAAAATCACAATTACTCTAAAAACACTTCTTACAGAGACTTGACATATAACTCTAGTACTTCAAATATGAAGTCCTTTTTAGGAGAAAGCAGAAATCACATTCAAGAATAAGACATGTTGTGTGTTGAGAGACAACATGCTTGTTGGATTACTTTCTCTGCACCACATAAAATCTTATAAACCGCTTCTATTTCATTTTCCCACACCATTCCAAAGCAACCTCCCTTAGTGCCCATGAGGCTTTCCTGCCCCTACCAATTTTCCAAAAGAAAATTTTAACAGGGATGACTAATAGCAAGCCGCCAAGTGAAACAGCAGCCTCCACCATCCACCATTTTTATTTCCCCAAAATGCCTTTGAACCTCACTGGCACTTTGCTTTGAAGTATACCAAGTCAGCCAACAGAAATGCTTTCAGAAGCAGCAGCAGCCTTTCCTGTAATACTGCCTAAGCTTGGTGGGTGGGCACAGCATCAGAGAGTGATGAACAATTCCAAGGGCAGGAGAAAGGGAGACAGGTGTATGTGAAAGAGAAGATCAAGAGAGAGGGAGTGTGTGTGTGTGCTTGGGAGGAGGTGGTCCTGAGAAAAAAGGCTAACCTATTAATTTGGGGGACTAATTTTAAACATTAAAATTAACTTATTGAGACACACTTTAAAGATTTTGCCTTCTGTGAAATGGAATTTTTGAACAAAAATAAGTGGGTTCAAGTAAGTAGGTTTTGTATTTTGAGACCCAAAGCCCAACATCTCCCCTTTTTTCAAGTTTTTGGACAAGTTAAGTATCTCTCGGCCTCAGTGGTTTTCCTTTGGTGATGTGGGTACCTTATGATTGGCACTCTCTCTGCAGAAACCATGCTGTGAGTATACTTTCTCAAATAGACCCAAAAAGACTGGGGGCATGGCTCTGTCATGTCCCACTTTACTCACCTTTTGCTCCAAGATTCTAACTTTTCCCATAGAGGAGCTTTTCTGCCTGCCCAATGATTCTGGTGGCCCTTTGTTGTACCTTTTTGAGCCCTACGACATCCTACCTCCCAATATCTGTCTCAGTATTATAGAATCTCATGTCTGGGGAGGCCAAATCTGGCCTTCCATGGTTCTCCATATGGCTATGTTCCTTCTGCATGCCCCACCCATAACATCCAGCCACCCATGGTTTGGGGGTTTCCTGATGCTTCCTTTTCATCCTCAAAAATCGAAATGTTTCCCAAGGTTCAGTTACAGGCATTGAGAGGTTTAAGCTAAAATACACTGATATTTTTGATATCTTGGCCCCATCCTGGAATGCGGCCCCTAAGAGCTTCTCCAAAATAGAATTTGGCTTCTGGTTAGAAGAGGTTAAACACATTTGGTTTATGCCATTTACAAACAATGGCAAATAAAGGCAAATATTTGGGGGAATACTTTTTTTTCTTTTAACCATCCCTGTCCACTATTCCTATTCTTTGCAGGGTAGGTTTTAAAATGTTTCCATTTCCTGATGAACTGCTATTTCTAGAAATGGGGAGCTAATTCTCAAAGAATATTGAGAAAGCTTTTTGGAAAAAAGACTCCTTTTCAGTTTGAGAAAATGAAATGTAAGCTAGAGCTGGAGCTTCTTTTCTGCATCCCACTGAATCCCATTTTTACAAAAGTCCCTCTCAATTGAGAAAGGTTTACTTTGGAGTAATCATCATCATCATCATCAATTACATTTCTATACTGCCCATAGCCAAAGCTTGTTTCAGATCAAGTTAAATGATCCCAAGTTAAGTTAATTAAAAGATTAAGACCATTAAACCCAAGTCAAAGGCTTCCTAGTTAAAGGAACATTTCAGTATCAGTTACTTACATATGGCATTTTGATTTCTCCAAATAAAACAGCTCACTGTCTCCAAAAAAACTTCACCCTTTCCCATCCTACTACTCCCCCACCCCCAAAACTTGCAATTCTACATATTAACATAAATATACATGGGTAGGAAATTATTCAGAATACCAGTAGGCTCATGATTAATTTCAAAAGGGAGCATGTCCCAAAAATAAGAGCATTACTTAAAAGGCAATTGAGTGGTAGAATTGAGAGAATTAAATTGCTCAGGAAACAACAAAACATATACTAATGGCTTTGATGTCACGGGCAAACAAATGGGGTATTCTGAGATCTCTCTGCAGGACTATGAAGTAGCAGGCATGCTCAGAGTCAGAAACAACGCAGTTTATCTTCTCTAAAAGTCATTAACAGCAATAATTAATGAAAAGGCCTTAGTGAATGGTTACACACAAGACTAGCTTGGAAAAAAAGCAATAAAATAAAAGGGAAATGCTGGTTTCACAGAAGAGACAAGACAATGGCCAGGATACGGGGTTTTGTGAGACATCTGCCCAAATCAATTTCAGGCAAGTTGCTTCCTAAGAATTTGCTAACTTTCCAAAAGAGAAAGTAGAAATGAGAGCAGTACTAGAGGAAAGTGAGCATCCATACTCAGGACTGCATCAGCTCTTCATGCTATTTTCAGTGTCAGACTGCATGAAAATGAAATAGTGCAGAGAAATGGTACTTCTGAAGTTTGCTTATATGTGTATTTCTGGCATTTGAAATACAATTGTGTAAACTGAGTTTTGATCATTATGCACTTACCCGTTCTTCTTCTTCTCTGAGATCTGGCATGGTGCTAATACAGAGACTAATTGCAGTGATGGCAACAAAGGATACAGAAATGCAAGCAAAGATCTTTCCTGGGATCCCTGAGTGAGGATTCTCCACCATATCCCTGAGCTTTCTCATGCACAAACGCAAGCGGCTGCTGTCCTCAAAGGCACATTGTGGCTCTTCATTAGCTATTATTTCCCCTTCAAATAATGTGGCTTCTGCCATCTCTTCCTCTTTCTGCCGCAGTCTTTTTTTACAGCACCACTCAAGATTTTCCTCTTCTATCCCCCAGTAAACCAGCTCATCTTGGAAGGAAAGGGCACACATTTCCCTGAGGAGCCTTAGCTTCCCAGCTGTCAAAAACGTCATGATGGTCCGGAAGGCACAAGGGTTGCGGTCAAAAAAAAACTCATTGCAGTTGACATCATAATCATCACAGATATCCATTATCTCATCAAAGTTGTTGCATGATTTTAACTTTCCAAGCCTGGTCAAGGGACAATTCTCTAACGTGGTCCATGGAATCCTGTATTTGATGCCACCTACATTGATGATCACATACCTGGTCAGGTCCTCCCGGCAGGCAAAACAGCACAAGTCTTCTCCAGGACGAAGAAGTTTGGCTTTTTTGTAGAAGAATCCTTTCTTTGTCTGCACTTCGCAGAGTGTCTCCAAGTTGTTGTAAGAATATGAGGTGAGCTCGGGATCTGGATTCCCAGGGAGCAGTGCCATTTCCTGATACATTGGTTACGTTCATGGAGGTGCCCAGCCTAATCGAAGAAATGGTAGATTCTTGTCTGGTGGGGCACAGAAGGCCACTCTAAAAAGAACAACAACAATAACAAGGAGGTTGACATCATCAACAACAACAAAGCAAGAGTGTCACAGCATTCTTATCAGGGCAAAACAAAACTTCTTTGCGTTTTCTATTTAAGGCACCGTCGAGTTCGGATGTCCAAACTCCTCTGAACTCAGATAATTACAGGCCTCCTAAGCAGAGCAGAAGCACCATGAAGGCAAATATTGCCTCTGTGCTCCTCTCACCTTGTGAAAGCTTAGACAGACAATTTTGGCTAAGTGGTGCACTCACGGTGAGGAGGGGGGAGGATGAGGCACAACTCGAATTCGTGGCATCCTGGCAGTGCTGGTTCCTCCGCTCCCTGCCCCTGAGGAGGGCTGCAGCAGGCTTTCTTCAAGGTTGCTCTTAAAACCACAGAGATGCAGCCCAAACTGTGGGCTGAGGGGAGTGGGAAGCAGGCCTCGATCCCCAACTACAAGATTGCTGCTTTTCCCTCAGCCTTTCAGCTGTGGATCTGGACAATCTTATGCCCATCTACAGTCTGTCTAGCAGTGCAAGTTGTGTTTCCTGGAAAAGGTTTAGAGGACGGCAACAAAGATGATCAGAACACTGGTCCTATGAATGAGGAGAAACTAAAACATGGGTCCTCAAACTACGGCCCGGGGGCCAGATCCGGTCTGCCATGCCCATTTATCTGGCCCGCCATGCCCATTTGGACCCGCCGTGCCCACACGCGTGGCTCGCGCCGCCCATCTTGCCCCGCGCCCAGGGAGGCAGAGGTTTGCTCGCTCAGAGAAAATGTTCTCCAAGCGAGCATGCCATTGCCTCATGTGCCTGCCTTGTGGCGCATGCCCGCCCGCCCCTCGCCTTGCCTCACTGAGCACCCCGCCCTTGCCTCAGCGCGTGCGCCCACACGCGCCACCCATGCCCCCGTGCTGGCCCACACGCACCGCCAGCACCACCTTTCTGGCCCGCGCCCAGCACCGGCAGCTTTCAACTGGCCCCCAGCTGAAAAGTTTGAGGGCCCCTGAATTAAAAGAATTGGATATATGTAAGATTTAATGTTGCCTTCCCTCCTCATCCTCACTGAGTCCAGCTGGTGTAGCAAACAGTTCCATCTACAGTCACGCATAACTGGTCCCTTCGAGAAGTGTGCATTATGATAACTCACTCTGCAGGAGTGAGAAGTCTGCTGCTGGTATAATCACCCACTGCTGCCACCATTTGAGGAATGTCCTTCTGTCGCCTTGTGCTTTGTTACAAAGGCAACATGGGTGTTGCGATGTTAACTTTGAGAAAACAGCATAGGAACAGCATTTGTCTGAGTCAAACCGAATAAGCAGCAACAAAACTACACCACTGATCTGCAGGTTATCAGTCTGTGCAAACCCTACACCATGCTTTAACTATGGCTGTTAACCATGATCAACTCATTGAAAGAATCTATCATTTGCTGTTGTTCATGGTTAACAACTCATAGTGAAACCACTACGCAGGTGTGCTTGTAACAATTCAGTAACAACCCATAATTCAGTACCAAGCAATACTCAGCTAGAGCTCTGAGAATCTGATTGATCAATTGAGAGGACCTTCCTCAATGCAAAAGGTTAATTAGTGGGCACAAACCTCTTAATAGCAAACACTAAAATTCATGGTAGGTGACACTTTTCCTAACATTTAATAACCATTCTCCAAAAACAAACAAACAAACATCACTTAATGCATTTTAAATTTAAATTGTAAGAAATGCTAGTAAAAAGTTGGCAAGGCTGCAAGGAGAGCCATTGTGCCCCAGTGGTTACAGTGTTGGGCTGGTACTCAGCAGACCCAGGTCCTGGTCCCCACTAGCCCATGAAACTCACTGGGTGACACAGGGCCAGTCACTGACTCTTAGGGCAGCCTACCTCACAGAGTTGTTGTGAGCATAAAATGGAGAAAAAGGAAGGCACTCACAGGTCTTTGCAGGATAAAAAAACACATTTAAATATAATAAGTAAAAACATGTAAGAACTATGTAACTTTTCTGACAAATTGCTCACTACTGCCCACATTGAAATGCCATCATGTACATAGAAGTGTCATATTGGGTGCCATTTTATAGAAAAAGTACTGTGAGTGACAAGTTTTTGTTTCCACGCATTTATTTTCATGCTGCAATGAACAAGCTGTTGCTCATAAAGCATATATTGTTCTGCTACACATATTAAAATCACTGCGTGTCAGTTCAAAATGCTCCAGATGCACTTCAGACTTGCCAAGGTTTTTATTCCTCTCACCCCGTCAAATGGTGTCATTTTAAAAAATCCTATTACAATTGGAAAAATAATCTGGGCTTTCAGTTCATTCAAACGAAAATCAGCCAAGCACCTTCTTTGGAACAGATGTTACTGAGAGATATGCCATTCTATATTATGAAGCCTAATTCATGATCTAGAAAACAGATGGAGAAAATCTTCTGTCAAAGGCATATACTCGTATCTTTCATCCACCATGGCTTGGCCATCTCAGAAAATGTTCTCAGAAACAGTGGCTTGAATTTAAGTACATTCTACTAGCACTAGAAGAGAAATTATTTCCTGGCCCCTCTGCACACCCCCAAAACTTTTCCAAAGGGTATTCCAATCCTCTGCAGCACATTTGGGGTAGATGCTGCAGGGATGAAGTCTTGCAGGTCTGTTTGTACAATGGTATAGATTTGACCCTTCTTTCTCTCCTTGCCTCTCGTACATGCATCAAATCTGGGGTAGAATAGAAGCCTGATTCAGATGTCTGAAGGTGGAGGAGAGCTGTAGATTGCCCTATCCAGCCAAGTGCCACGATTTATGTTCAGCTGGTCTTAGTAGCACCCACACTCTCATGAACCTGAAATATACTGATGCAATTAGATGACAGTATCAGCAAACTGTGTGAGGAACAGAGAAGCGGAGAGACACCAGCGGAATTCACACACAGCTGTCTGTCACCCAGTTAAGCTAATCTTAAATAATTAAAGCACCCAGGTTTTAACTGGGTAACAGATTAATTAATCCATTGTGGCTGAAATCCTATACGTATCTTCCTGGATGAACTGAACCAAATGGGTTATACTTATGAACAGACATGTATCACATTACACTATAACTCTGTACTAATTTACATATGAGTAAGACTGAAGAAAAAAGTAATTTCCTTTATTTTTTAAAGGCATATCTACTTTATAATTGCAAAATCTTAGAAAAAGCATTCCTTCTTTTATGATGAAAAGAGAGGGAATGGCTCTCATGGTAGATGTTTGTCACCTGCACTTATCAGACTTATACACATGCACACGTGTGTACATATGCATGCACATGTGTGTGCACACACACACACGTATGTCTGCGCTGCCTGATTACCAATTAATTGATTAATTGCACTAAACACTGCAGCTTTAGGAGTACCACTCTGGAAGAAAAATATCTGCTTCTAACAGTTTGTCTACATTTCTGATCTTTTAATTTAATTCCTGTAGGTAGAAGATTTGGCTTATAGGTGTAAATGCAATAATCTAACTGTGATGTAACCAAGGAATGGTTAACCATGGTCTGACTGGGACTTGTCACAGTTGACACACTAGACATAGTTGTGCAATGCACTCCTTGCCACCTGGAAATCCAAGGAGAGAATCTAGGAACACTCCCAAAGCACACATCTGATCCTTCAGAAGGAGGGCAACCCCATCTAGAACATGCTGAATCTCTGACCAACAACATCTCTGTCTTTTCTGGACGTAATCTTAATTCACACATCCTCATCTAGCCTGGTATCAAACTTTGGCAAAACATCAGCTGACTATTTCCTTGGAATTGGCTAATCTATCTCAGTATCATCAGCTTATTGATGGCATCACACTACAACCCTCCAGCTGAGCTATGCCAGAGGTTTCATTTAGATGTTAAATAATGTAGAGAACAGAACTCTTTGGTATACCACAGACCAATGGACAAAGTGCAAAATGGCAGTCCCCCAACACCACCTTCTGGATGTAACAGGAAGATCCAGAACCACAGCAATTCAGTGCTTCCAAGGCCTGTCCCTACCAGGGAGTCCAAAAGGATACCACGGTCAATGGTTTCAAAAGCTGCAAAGACAGCCAGAAGAACCAGTGGAGTCATATTCCTCTTTCCAGTTCCCAGCAGAGGTCATCCACCAAGGCAACCAAAGCAATTTCAGTCTTCTCTCCAAGCAGAAAGCATGAATGAAATGGGTCCAGATATGCATCAGCAGTTGAAAGGCCATCACAATCACTAGTCTCATTACTTGCCTGAGCAAGAGATGGTTGCTGGCAGGGAAAGGAACTCTCAACAGGTCTGGCTGCACATATGGTGAGGATGCAAGTCCATTAACAGTAAGTGTTGCATTCACAGTGTTATTGCCCCCTCCCACACACACACACCTCTCCCTTCTTAGAAAAAGAAGAGTCAACAGGTTCCCCTTCCAACATCTGACGATTATCAATTGGGCAGGAATGAATCTCTGAAGTTGGAGAAATACTTAAAAACCAAAACAGAATCTGCAAATGAGTTTTGGGTTTTGCCAAACAAACACAGAAAACAATGATTTGTATTTGTAATAAAGTATATTTGGTATGAACATGCTAGTACGTGTTAGATTCTGGAGGCCTCATTTCAAATGTGGCATCTGGGACAGCTGAAGTTGATGTATAACCTCTGATACAGTGACGATGAGCAATCTCTAAGCAAGGACAGAAGGCACAACTCTGGTTATATGTACTCACACCCCAGACTTCAGTGAACAATATTCAAAACCTCATCTCCTCTGATTCTAAGCAGACAGCAATGCACTTCATGAAGTTGGTAGGCACAGTGCAAGTTGAAATGCCTGTTTTCAAGAAGAAAAGGAAACAGGGAGATGCAAATGCCTTCCCGTATTTTATGGTTTGTGTAACTTGTGCATTAAATTGTTCTGCGTAGTGCTTATGGGGGTATTTTTGTGGTGGTAAACGATAGCTGCAAAACCTACGAGGGAGCTAAATAGTAGATAAAAGCAGTTACTACAACTGAGTGTGGGAAGAAAGAGCACTCAGATAGACCTCTGGTGGCCAACAACAACAACAAATGCAAACTAAAATATTTTGTATAATATATGCTAATAACCCAAGATCATTTGGTGATTAGTTGTGCACTTTACGGCTGCTGTCACTGTTAGTGGGTAGGGAAATAAGAAGAAATAAGAGAAATTGCTACAAAACTCTGCACTTTAGATTGCTGCCAACCATTCCAACTCCCGAGTTTCCCATCACTCCAGTCCACCTAACATTCAACAAGCATTCCATGCTCCATGAACACACCGAGTCCTTGCTGAAGTTTGTTTTACGTTCCCTGTCCCCCAGGGTTTTTCCTCAAGGTGTTTTCTGCTTCTGCAAATCTCCCCAAGCACGCTAATACACCCTGCTCTTGTGCATACATGGCGCCATTTTGTCTACATAAAGACAGTACTCACAAACTGAACATCAGAGATACTTGAAACAAATGAGGCCTCGCAACAAAATTTTCTGGTGCAGCATGCTTCTGTTCAGTTTCTAACGCTTTATTTCATCCTCTTTCCTTCCCTGTTTTCCCCTCCAGTGGTCCATACTCCATGCTTACTCAGTATGCTCTATTCTCACCGCATGGGTTAATGCCCATCCCACTCCATTGTGAGAGTTTTGTGAGATGCAGCGAACGCACTTTTGTGCAGTCTCAGTAATATTAAAATTTTGGATTTCTCCATGGATTTCTGCAGGCAGCTCTAATTTCTGTCTCCAAGGACATTTAAAACTAATGTGAACAAGGAAATGATCTATCTGAGTAATTACATTATTTCTGTATCATTTTATATCCACGTGTCTCTTCCAACTTCTCCCTAATCAGTCAACATTCTGTAGCACTGAGCCCTTATGAGGATGTTTCTAGGAATTTGCCTCCAGTAAGGGGTGTGTGTGCACGTGTGAGTCTGCATGCCTGTAACCTCTGCAAGATTCAGGGTTGCCCTGATTCTGCTGATACCTCCCTCTCATGTAAGAGTAGCATATTTTGGCTACATTTCCTCAAGCACAGGAAGCACAGAATTTGAAACAAAGTGAATGATGCTAAGGAATTTTATTCAAAGTTCCAAGGAGGCTGTGATAGTGAGAAAAGTTTTGAATAGAAACAAGAGGGACTGCAGAAAGAAATCCTTCCCTGTGCAACAAAAACAAAATCTATGAAGAATATATTCTGTTTCACACTAAATCAGCAAAAAAAATCCTAGTAAATGAATTCAGGAACAAGCTATAAGGGTTATTGTCTGCTGAAGTCAATTATGAAACTCCAGGGACCATACCTCCACAAAGGACCTTTGAAAATTACAGCATGCAGATATTGCATATTCTTGGTGGTACCATTTGTCTAATAGTTGACAGGAAAACAAAACAATCTCCCCCTTCCAACCCCACCTCCCAAAGAATATTTTGTATAAATTAAGTTCCTAACAAATCAACATAATCTTCAGTATAAGCTTCATCTATTACATTTCCATGGATTTATACTATACTGTAAAAAAGCCTAAGTGCATTCTCTTATTTATTTATTTAAAATTTTTATAGGCTGTCTTGTAATGAACAACCTTCTATGGCATTCATAGTATTTACTTTTGTGAGCCGCCCCGAGGCTTTGTTGCAATGGGGGAGGCATAAAAATGTTTTAAATAAATAAATACTTTATTTACCCTTCTCATAGAATCTGGCTGGATTCAGACAACACAGCACACCACGGTGAGAGTTTTTTTTTTTAACTATTCTTGGCCAGTCACATTGACTGAATCCAGTTGTGCAATTTCATTGTGATAACTTTGGCCTTTAGAAACCAGGATAAGAGACAACACTTTGTTCTATGGTTTCTTTCTACAGCCTGTCATGTTATCTGAACCCACAATCATGGTTTCCATAGCCCTGGTATGCAACTACTACAGAGTGCTCTGGAAAGTGTGGCAATGGGAGTAACCACAAAAGCTATCCAGTATTGTGGACAAATAAGGAAGAGGCAGACAATATGGAGGGGGAGTGATGCACCTTGGGATTGATTTTCAGGCACACTGGCTGTTGAGATTCATGTTAACAGTAGGAGGATGAGTGTGGAGGATGAAAACCATGATACAGTAGAAACCATTTCATCATCTGTCAAGTAGAACATGGTAAAAACAACAACCCTAGACCATGGTAACCATGCAGGGTAGCTTGTTGTGTTGAATATATTGTAAAAGTAAGCATATTAGTTATAAAGCAATGACATATCTGCACACGTGCAAGCTGCAATCTTATGTGAAATTACTTGGTCCCATTGAACTCAGCAGGATTTGCATAGGTTCACACCACAAACTTTGTAATGCTAATTTCTAAATCTGTGTCATGAGGGATTGTGCCAGAAGCAACTGGCAGAAGTCAAAGCTGTCATCTTTACTAGATGGGTTAGTTCAACAGCATGTGATGGCATCAGGTCTGACCCATTCATTTGTGAAGTATCAGAACTGAGTGCAGATGGAAGAAGAATGTCCAAGGAAAAGGGCTTCAGGAGCCCAGCAAGTAAGGGGAGGACTCAGTGCCTTCTGCTCCTGAACCACTTTGTACCTTTAAAGAGCATCAATAAACACAAACTTTACCTGGGCCAAACTGGAATGGCCCACTCAGTCACTGTACTGACGCCATCTTGCCCAGGTCCAAGAGACAGAAACCACCCTCTGCAAGCAGCTGAGGGTCTCTGATTTAGAGAAAGGCCAGGTCACCTGGTGCTGGCACTGCAATGCAGAGGACTTTGCTGAGGTAATCTGTAGGTCAAACACTGCCACTTAGCCAACCTATTCAAATGTAAATTGTCCAGGCACCTGAACAATGAACATCTTCCAGCATCCATCTAAGAGCTGAGATAATAATTAGTGAATACAGATTATGACATTACTGAGACACCAAACCAAGAGATTCTCTACTCAAACAAGGGATGAAGGACCAGAGGAGACATGCTTCTCTGATAAAGGAAGTGGAAGGTCTTTCTCTTCCAGCACAGGGGCCACAGTCTGGAATGATTTGTTGCGGAGTGAATGGCCAAGGTTTGTCCAATACAGATGCCCAGGTATAATTTTTCCCCACCAAGGGGAAGAAGATCTGACAGAGGCACCAGGTTCATGGACATAGTAGATATTCAAGGAACAAGACAGGCATCTAAGCACAAGGCTGTGCTAGTTAGATGATATTCCCCTTTGTCACTGATCTGCTACTTGGATGCAGCACGTGATTGGGTCATGCTATGTTATTTCACCTCCCAGGTTACATGCTTAATACAACCTACAATCTGGCTTTGCTTCCCCGGGGACACAAGGGGAATACAGTGAAGCCTAACAAAATGGAGTCCAGTGGGATTGGTTCTTGGCCAGTTGGGAACTGGGTTGGCTTTTCTCTCGGTGGTGGCAGCTGGTGCACCAGAGCTTTAGCCTGCAAAAGCTGGGTTTCCACGGAATTAAACAGAAAACTCACAAGACTGATGTATCATTCCCAATATGAGAAGGGACTCATTGTTTACAAAATCAGTATAAAATAGTGGCTACAGGATTCTGCCTAACTATGGGAAAGTCATGTTCAAAGTCCTGGTCACATATGGGACTCCACTGGTAGCTTTGATTGTCACACAATTTCTCAGCCTGACCTTCCTCTCAGAGATATTGCTAGATTAAGATATTACTTTGAACTCCTTGTGGAAAGGGTGGAATACAAATGCAGTAAATATATCTTATGTGCATCCCAGGAACAGTTTAAGGCTCCAGTATTTCATTTCTGACACTTCATTTTGTAAACTACATCTATTTTGAGAAATCTGAGAAGCAGCAAAAAGAAATACAGAAATTATTCTAGATAACAAATGAATTTACCCATCTTTTGCAAGCCATTGGAACATGTGTATTCACTCCAGGGAAGATATGCACTTTCCTTTTTATGCACTAGCTGGAAATATTTATTTATTTATAACATTTTTATGCCACCCAACAGCTTGAAGGCTCATAATACATCCTGTTTTCACAATATACAAAGCCATCTTTAGTAGGCAAAATTTCTCGAAGTAAAACCAGTTGAATCATACTAAACAAATCTAAGTATCTCAGTGTAACTGCCATTGAGAAATGGCCATAAAATTGTTTGTATTAATCATTGCAGCCATATGGCCATTTTAGGAACATACCATAACCTTTTCAAAGGAGGGCTGTGCCAAGTTTGAGGAATGTATTTAATGTCAGCTTAATAATTTCTGTTCTTTAATCCTGGTTGTGGACTCTCAAACATTATTCTTTTTCAAATAGAGAATATGGAAGCATATAAGCAAGCAACCCCACAATGGAGCAGAACATGAACTTCAGACACTTTGGATACCCAACATGAAGCAGTTAGATACGCTTGGAAATTACACAGCACTGAAGCTTACAGAACTGTGTCTTTTCTCTATATATCTTTTTTGTTTTGTTTTTTAATTTTTTGATACACAACTTTCAGTCTATTCATTCACAGTGTCTGTTAGAGAGAGAACCAAGAGAGAACCTGAAACCTCGTTACTCTCTCTCCCTCATCTTGTTGGAAATAGAACAATCTCTTCCTCCCACCACCCCCACTAGCTGCAAAATCTTGGCACAAACACCCATGTCTCGTTTTCTTTTCTCTTCCACTTCCTGCCAGTCAGTTTGTAACTGCTGAACCTCTTTTATGCTTCAAAAAGGTGTCTTTTTTAATCAAGCCAAAGTGGCTGAAAACAGCACAATACACAAAAATGATGCTAACTTAAAGGCTGAACTGAAGTCTCAGGAAAGAAAGAAAGAAAAATACTCAGAAATACAGCAGCAAAAGGTTCTCTCCTCTACCTCAGGATGAAATGACAAATTCAGCATCAACTAAGCCTCTTCCAAAAGCGTTCTAGAGAAAGGAGGAAATTGCAGAGAAGACTCTCTGACTTCTTCACTCATCGTTCTTTGGCTTTTATGGCTGCTGCAATTATTTCCAGAGTTCACTGTTTCTGTTCATACTCATAACAACCTTAAGCTCATTAGTTTCATAGTGATGACGGGTTTAAGGTTTGGATCTCCTCCACCCCAAATCTACCTTTCCTGAAACCTGTGTCTGCAAGTTTCCATCAAGCCCTGATCTAATGTCTTCGCCCAGAGGAAATGTGGCATCAAACTGTCAAGCACTGGAAGGCTACAAATAGATTCTGGATTTCTCCATGCGCCCCAATCTTTGTAACAGCAGAGAGGTGGAGGCTGATTAACCAAGGATGGCAAAGAAATCTCACTATCATCCTTCACCAGGAAGAAAACAATTTCTTCCTCTTTAAATGCATCCTACTTCCCACTCTTCAGTCATACAAACATTATTTCTGTAAAACACTCAGTGATCAGGCTCACTTATAGTCACTTTTATTTTCATTTAATCTTTTTCTTTGAACATGCATACTTGAAGATTGGTCTTATGTAACCTGAAAATCTCAATACATCTTCCTGAATATCAGTCGGTCCGATAAAACAAATCACTCTTTGTTGTTGTTGTTGTTTGCACTGTAGTAAAAGATTATACTCATTTCTACACATGGGGATAATTTGCTTACAAAATCCCAATTTCCATGTCTCATCTTACATCAGCCTTGCTCAACTGGTGCCCTCAAGCTGTTAGATTACAATTCACAACTTTTATACCTTGTTTTAAACTCTGTAGAAAGCTTTGGCTACGGGTGGTATAGAAATGAAATAAATACATAACAAATAATATCTTGAGGGTACCAAGTTGGGGAAGGCTGCTTTATAGATTTTAAGTGATGTTCTTCATTAAACACTCCCTACTTTTTACGTTGTAAATATATTTCAGAGAATTCCTCCATTCATTACTTTTCCACTTTATAATGTCTGCTCTCCTTCTCATCCCATTCTCTATTTTTACAGAAAATTCACTTTACCACATGTGCAAATTCAACTAATACAGTAAGCACTGTTTGTTCCAATGCTGATTTTAAAGGAATTATCTTCCATGTATACCCAGAACACTCACTCACTGCTACTATTTTAGGTCTCTGAGTAGTAATCAACAACTGCATATATTTTATATTCATATCCAGTGGCAAAGCTAATTTCAGTTCAAGGTTAAACTACAAAGTTAAAACCATTTTAAAATCAAAATGTGGGAAGTATTGCACTTCTTTGTTGTCACTGACATTTTCCTAGCTTTATCCAATGCTAAATAAATAGGTAAAGAAGTGTCAGAAGAAACTTCTCGGAGAATGGATCAGAGCAATACGATATCATTGTTTGGAGCAGCTACATCCAGTCTAGCATGTCGATGTTTCGTTATGAAATTTATGGAAATTTTTCAAATAGTGTCTCTGCCTTTTGAACTGGCAGAACAAAGTGCACATCATAATGCATTACCAAGTAATGGATATAATTAAATGCAAATTATTATCCAGCACTGGAGCATGCTCTCAGATAACACCTTATTTTCTTTCTGCTATCTCACATTCCAAACATCCAAACAAAATATTTTGGAAATGGAAAAGTAGGTCATATAGTTTGTCGACAACGTTATGATGAAAAATAAGTCTCATTTTGCGATGAATAACATGCACTATATTGGAAAGGTTGCCAAAGTCTACAATCAGGATTCCAGCTCTTAGTGTATCAAATGACTATTATTTAGGTGTAGCTAGGTAGTTCTAAAAAGTGTACCACTCTCAGAAAAAAATCAACAGAAATACTCTGATCTTAATTTTTTAGCACCAGCTGCTGAATAATATGACATACTGGAAAAGCACCAAAATATTTCAGGCCAAGCTCCAGAAATGGAATCCTAGTTTTTTGTTTTTTTAGTCCATGTTCTATATGTTGTTTCATTTGAATCTCTTCCTTTTGATACTATTTTTGTTAAAAAGTGAGGCTCTTACACCTCTATTTAAAATGGTCAGATAGAAAAAGTAATGTCCACGTATGTATTTCTAGGTATGATGTGTCTGGAAAAACTCTGAAGCATCATTTTGGGTGTTTTTGCTGCCAAAAGCTATCTTTGTAGTGACAGCTGAATGCATTTTTAAAGTAAAGGCAGTGGCTCTAAAAGAAAGGTTGTGGTCTCCTTTTGAACCCCAAGGACAAATTCAATTTTGGAGCAGTGTTGCGTGAGTGGAGCAGAAGGCAAAGGGAAGTGGGCCAAAATACCAATACAGTAAGGCTTAAAACTCTCTGCTGGCAGTATCTAAGCCTTAGGAATGGAATTTTAACCTTTTAGGATGCTGTGAGGAGGCATAAAACCCTGGACCTCACCAAACTATCAGGAGAAAGAAGGTGGCGTTAGGGAGGGGGTCATAGAAGTCTATCTGGAGAACATCAGAAGCCAGACTGGAGCTCCGGGTCCAGAGTGTCACTTAAAGGAGCTACGCCACATTCACAAACACATTCTATGCTGCTTCATTGTCATAGTTTACTTTTCACCTATATGTTACCACACGTTCACTTATATATCACATGCAGTAAAAAGGATTATCACATATTTTTTACTGCAATGAGCATACCACTGTATCTTAACAAGGAGACATCTTTGCCTTTATTTACTTGCACACATAAAAACAGATATAAGTGCATGTATTTGCACATAAAAACAGATGTGTGTTTGTGCACATATGCATGTATCTGCATGTGCCAGCATTTAATTACTAGTGAAGTTGTTTAAACATTTCAAGCAACGGAACTGCAAATAAACAGGAACTGGAAATAGATTAGGGGGGTTTGTGTGCGTGTGAGCATGGACATGTGAGTACAAGAAAGTAATTGGCATTTGGCATGATAGTATTTTATATTCTGCCCATATTCTTAAGGCAAATTTAATTAAGTTTACAATCCCCTGCAAGTTTAGATAGAAAAACATTCTAGCAAGGCTGGCTGGGGCATGCTGGATGATGCAGGAATATTTTTTTTCTTAATGCACATAGAATTGTCCCTCTAAAAAAGCTAAAGGATAACAGATTATAAAATAAATTCCTGGCTTTTCTGGTCTTTTGCCTTTGTAATGATTAATACTGCAATACTTCTAGAAGGTGCCCAGCCTTGGGCATGAGGGTAAGTCTTGTCTTAAGCCTGGAGGATAAGAGAGCTGCAATTATGTTACAAAGAACAGCTTTCCCCCATGTCCTCACTAAATATTTGGCTTGATAGTCAGAGGCTAACTTCAGAAACTAGCCACAGGGAATCATCTCTGCTATTACAAACCTAAAATTGGCTTGTTGTTTTTAATGTTTCTTCTCACAGTTTTATTCTTATCTTCACAAAGTTTTCTGAAATGCCGTCTGCTAAAATTCAGCGCTATTAGTTCATATTTAAAGTCAATTCATATGAATGCTCATTTTCATATTCCTGTGAAAAAGTAACACAAAATATTAGTTCAACATGCATTCCTATTAATCCTTGAGTATCTGAACCCATTTCTCTCACTTGCTATTTAATATATTTGCATCAGCATACACACACGTACATAAAAATTCTCTAATCAAGTGAAATCATATTCCTTTGCCATGAATTATCTTTTACCACAAATGAGATACAAAAATTCACTCTTATATTAATACAAGACAATTCCTGCTGACTTATTATTATTAATTTCATGCTAGGCAGGCATTGTAGTTAAAATTGCCCGAAAAGACGGGTTCTCTGCTACCCATACACTGCTTGCTCATTTCAATTGTCATCTCTTAGTTTTACAATGTATTTCTATAAAACAGTGCACAACAAAATTGCCAACATCTTGAGGCTTTATCATAAAGGCATAAGCTATGCAAAAACTCTGAGAATCTTAAATATCTTTAACGTTTTCCATTGGTCAGTATGTGCATCCCACCTTCCTGAGTTGAAACATCTAACAGATACTAAAGAGATACCAAATATAATAATAATAAAAACTAAAGCATAAAAGCCAGTTAAATCAAAAACTAATTAATCAAGTAGCTACAAGCAAAAGCCAGGAGGGAACAATACCCTTCCCCCTGCCATTTTGAGCTCAAAATCAGAACACACCAAATGCCTTCTGGAATAATGTTGTCTTTGCCTAGTCCTAGAACAACAGCATCAGCTACATCATCATCAACAACAACAACAAAGGGGGAGGGGTATGAGATCCCACCTGGAAGGAGGCTGAGAGTCAGTGACTGGCACAAGGCCACTCAGTGACCTTCATGGCTGAACGGGGGCCAGAAACTGGATTTCCTGGGTCCCAGTCCAAAATTCTAACTGACACAGCACACTGGTCATCCAGCAGATATCCTGGAACCATTTCCATTAGGGCTACAAAGGTAAACACTACCATTTCAGGTACTAAGTGGGAACATCTGAAGTTGTTTCCAAATTGGTGTCATATATTTTATGATGTGCTATAACTCATACATTGAAAACACTTAATCATGGCCTGGTATTCTGAAAGGCTATGAAACACGAACAAAAATCCATTGTTGGCAATGGAACAGTGCAACGAGGGCAGTAAGAATCTCAATTAACTTTCCCCCCCTATAAACTAGATGCATTCTATTTTATTGGTCAGACCACAATAATATTTTAGAAAGTGGCTTCATATTAAAGCATCTAGTTCCACAATCTGCACGACCCCAAGATGTCTAGCTCAAGTGCACTCATTTTGCAAACAAGACAGGTTTGCTTTTATCTTTAGCTTTAATCTCTTCAAATTCCCTGAAGGATTTTATGGTCAGAGTGGAATCACCCTCAGCAATAACAATTTTGCAGGTCAAATGCTGCCCCACTGTTCTCCATGTACGACCTGCATTAGACCTGCATAAGACTTTTTACTGGGGTTGCAGAAATATACCTAGGGGCATAATTTCATGAAATTGAACTACATAGCTAATCTTGCCATAATACTCTACCCAAACAGCTCAGTCATCTTGACTTTCAAAGTTTTTTTGGGGGGGAAAAAACCCTTTCTTTAAGAAACCTTATATACAGCAATAAGACTAGGACTTGGGCTGGAGTCCTCTCAGTGGAGCATCCATCATATCAAATCCAATAAAGTTTAATGGAAAATCAAACCAGCATGAATGAAAGGATGATAAATAAGAAGCTGTGATCAAACCGTGATTGCTAAACAACTTCAGAAACCAGCAAAATACAAGTTGATATAACAATTGATATGGTATCTTTCACCTGGCTGAAGGTTCCCAGGTCCTCTGCTTGTGCTCATTATTTTTCCGCACTGCAGGAACTGTCTCTGATACCCTGGAAGCCGCCTACAATTGTTAAGGAGCCATCCATTAATTTATTTGTGAAGCCCCTCTTGAGCAAGAATCCAGCCAGTTGCGCTTCCTTCTTTGTGGATACATCAAGCTGGGATAGATTCCCATCCCTAATCCAGTTCACATGACACATTGTCCTCACTGTGGGTTATTTAACCCATAAGCATATCTCACCCGCTCATCTTGAAGATCTTATTCAAACCCAGCCACCAGGCGTGATGTGATGGTTAAACCCCACTGGGAGTTCCATATTCAAAATGGTGCCTGGCACACATGTCACAGCTCCACAGTGCCTGGACAGTGTGTCTCACTCACACAGAAGCCAAGGCTTGTGGTGAGCCCCAGTTCAAACACGACAGGAAGCGCAAGGATTAGTTGCTCTCGCATTTGAACTTAGTAGACCTTTCACACATAAAGGTGGAGTGAGGTTGCTCCAGAATGTTTTTGCACACCGGGTTAATAATGCTTTTTGCACACTGAAATGTCTGGGCAGTTCTATTTTGTCATATGGACAATGGCTACCCACTATTTATGCAATAACAACAGTACACAATTCCATATTATAAAGTGAAAAAAACAGATTGGATCTAGACTTTTAGTCATACCTATAGCAAATTCACTGAAATCCATGGGACAACTTAGTTATGACTAACTTAAGTCTTACTGATTTCAGTGGGTCTACTCCAAACATGACTAAGCCGAAACCTAACCCTATATAGAAATATAGCTAAACATTATCACATTACAAGAAACCTCCCATAGAAAGGTTTTGAAAGAAACAAAACAAAGAAGACACACACATACACAGAAATCACTTTTCTGAACACCAGCACCACATGGTTAGTATTTATTGCTTAAGAACCTCCACAATGATCCAATCTTTTCTTACTTTTATTTTTATTTTTTATTCTATTTTTTGATTTATATCCTGCCTTTTTCCTCAAAGGGCTCAAGGCAGCTTACATCATTCTCCTCCTCCATCTTATCCCCACAACAACAACCCTGTGAGGTAGGTTGGGCTGAGAGTGTGTGACTGGCCCAAAGTCACCCAGTTGGCTCCATGGCTGAGCGGGGACTAGAACCCAGGTCATCTGAGTCCCAGTCCCATGCTCTTAACCACTACACCACACTGGCTCTCTTCTAGTACTAGTACTCTTCTATGCATAACAACTCACAGTATGACTAAGAATTGCTAGGAAATTACCTAGATGAACCTTAATCCTTTTTGTGCTTTGATCTGAACATGATAACCTGTTCTTCCTTTAGAATGGGTACTTAAGAGTACATTCACCTGGAAAGCTTCTCTTTTAATTTTACTGGAAGGAGAAAAGTGTGCGCCTATACACTCAGAGGAATATACTTCCTCTACTGAAATGAATGGGAACTTCCATTCAGAGGAGGCATACATATTTTATGGTGCATGTGCTACATCAACAGCCACAGGATAATATACAACTGCCACGTTCAGAGATCTATAAGTACGTTAGAAGGCTTTGTGGCAACTACTGGGCTTGTGGCTATCCACAATAACACAGAAATCTTAATGGCTTAATGTACAGTTCAGCACACATTATCCCATTATTGGTTGTAGCTAATTTCCCACAAACTACACTGCAGTTCCACTATTGCAGATTTATACTTGGAGGCTGTTTCATGCATTTCCATGCAAGGTTCATTGTCACAGAACAGGGTATATGATGCTTCTGCCAGAATCAATTAACATTATTGAACTATTGCAGTCTCTCTCTCTCTCTTCCTCCACACTAACACAGTGGATTAGTGCACATAAGCAGCCCCGCAGGTCCAGTAAGCATAGGTTTCTCTAATATAGTTTCATCTAATTTTACATTATTCCACTTTTGATTTTACATGCAACCTTAATAAAATTAATCTGCAATCCATTAAAGTTTTTTTCTTAATGCATAATAAACTAGAAGCAATATGTATAGTTTAAATTAAAGATAGAATCAAGTTATATTTGTTATTTTATTTTAAAAATATTGGATGAGCTGTTTTTCTTATACAGAGTTATTGCAGTTAAATTTATATATATTTAGAATTTGAAAATTCTTTAAATTAAAGAGGCAAAAACTTGGCTCCTTCAAAAAGTCTCCTCTTCTGAATTTCCACTCAAGTGTTTTGGGCTGAATTTATTCAGAATAAAACAACCAAATGCTCCTTCTTAGTTCCACTACTATTTTTGCATATTTCTGAACAGAACCTATGAATTTAAGAGGGGGAGAAACTTCTCTTTGTGCTTACATATGTAATATTTTTCTGTATACATTTTTTATTCTTGAGAGACGCACATGCAGGCTTGAGGACATGCAATCATATATGTAGTTGGGCCGTGCTAATCAAAAATTCTTTGAAACTGTGCATAATAAAATCTTCTGCTTTAATGAGATGTGTTATACAAGTTGCCAAGTTATGACGTACTCTGAAACTTTATTCATTATATGTTGTTATAGAAAACCTACATAATTTTCTCCTAAGTTGCACTGATGTTGCTGATGCTGAACTTAAGGCAGAGGATGAATTACACTGAGTATGCATGACAGGGAACCCATCAGGAACAGCTAGCCACAATGGGTTGACCTGCCAACCAACGTGAAGCCGTTTCCAGAGGAATAAGCCACCCTGATAATCCATGGCTTGTTCTAGGGATCGTCACAACAGTGGGTTGTTCTGTCATTCATACCCAAGAAAATAGTTTTATCCTGGCTTGCCAGGCCTGGCTACAAAGCTGCTAAGCAAAAGCAGTGAAGACCCCTGTTGCCTTCATGACCTCACCCTCCCTTACCAGTGATAGCCCCCCATCAATGACCAAACAACTCTTTAGAGAGACAGTCCAAATATTTGTGGTTTTGAAAGTATGAATTACTTTTGTTATTCTTTCATAAGTGCACAAAACCGTATTTTCATCTATCCAATACCTGTAGTCTCTCCTTGCGCATTCCTTTGTAAGTTGCAACTGTCAACAGGAGCACCAAAGGAATCATGGAAGTGCAACCAAATGTGGCGGAAATTAAGACAATGTCCCCCATGGCTGTCAGTTTCTCCTGCGCGCTTGCACAGGGAGACATTAAGAAGAGTTACTGTGTTGGTTATGGCAGGGTTTGCTCCAGAAAAGACGCATGAAAAGGTGGGGGGAGCCAATATCCTTCCCTTCTGGACTTGCTGGAAACTTGAAGAAAAGTTGAATGGGATGAGGACACTGACAACTCTCAGCTCAACTCTCAGCTCAAAGGTTTTTTAATGATGTTTTAATAGGTTTTTAACATGATGTATTTTGGTTATTTTAATGTGCTTTGTGAACCACCCAGAAAACTTCGGCTGTTGGGAGGTACAGAAATTCATTCATTAAATAATATAATTTCAAAAAGTGAAAAGATTAAACTAATACATGGGAGGTGTTGTACCCCCACTTTTTGTTTATTTATTTAAAATTTTTCTATGCTGTCCATTACTAAAAAGTCTCTGGATGGCTTACAGAGAACAGAAAACCAAGAACAAAACCATAACACAACACCCAGCATCTAAAATAATAGTAAAAACAAAGATAAAACCAATTAATTGTTAAAATACTGGGATAATTAAAAGATCTTTGCTTGACACCGAAAAGAATGATGGTGCCAGGCGAGCCTCCCTGAGGAGCGTGTTCCACAGTTGGGGTGACACCGCAGAAAAGGCCCTTCTCCAAGTAACTATCCTCCTAATTTCCTTCAAAGAGGGTTCCCAAAGAAGGGCCTCTGTCTCCGATCTCAGAGATCGGGGTGGGCCGGCACTTAGGGAAGAAGGCGCTCCTTCAGGTATCCAGGACCCAAGCCATTTAAGGCCTTACAGGTTATTACTAACACCTTAAATTGGGCCTGGACTTCAATTGGCAGCCAGTGTAAGTGATACAGGACCAGCGCGATACAGGAATATCTTCCGGTCCCTGTTAATAACCTGGTATCCGGATTGTCTTGCAGTGTAAAGAGTACACCTTTTGGTGCACCTAACTCACTTCAGCACTTTGCATTTACAGCTGCAACATGCAAGGCAACCAACAGGGCAAATCAGACGGGCAAAGGTGTGCTTTTATGCATTTGCAAAGAAATGACAATAAAATATTTACTATCATCACGTAACTGCATTTGCATACTCACAGAGACCCCCACTCCATTTTTTGTAAAGACCAAGCGAACAGGTGCAGTCATCTACAACAAGGATGCAAGAGGGGTCCTGCTGCGAAGGGCACTGGTCTATGCGCTAGAGGACTGAGGCAGAAGCAGTAGCAGAACCCATGATGCTGAGCTCCACCCTTTGTTGTGCATGCCGTGCATGCATACCACACTAATGCAGCTTATTTCCAGGTGGATTAGCATGATGTTCAAACACAGCCATTATGAGGCTACCTCTGTTGGAAATGCAAAGTCCATAGAAAAAGAAGACATTACAAAATTGGTAAGAGTTATGAGCTATGAACTATCGAGGATGAGGAAAGTGAATTGCACCTTTTGCTGAAACTGACCTCTTTGTTACAAAAACAGGTAACCCTTGAACCAGTAGCACCTGGTTCAGTTTCTAGACAGAATAAGACTGGCCATGCTCGTTCATTCTCCTTAATTCTCCTCTCTTGCCTTTCATTAAAGAGAACTCCCCCTTCCTTTCTCCTTTTCGACAGAAGCCCAGGTCCGACTGCACAGTCCACAAGTCTCTTTTTCCACTTTCTGGGAAGCCATCAAGATTAAGCCTTCATTTGCTCAGTGAGGAAACTTTAGCAAGTATTGTTTTTCTTCCATTGCTTCATTATAATACCTTATGTAAATATCCTCCTCCTTTGATCAAACAATCCAAATGTGACCAATGCATAGCTCTCTTGTGCTATGCTCAGAAAAAGTCAGTCTCTACAATGCCATAGTCCGTCATACTTCAAACACAGTTAAGCTCAACGTGGGAGTAGTTCCTACAGTAATGACTGCACGTGTTCTAGAAAGACTGACTTCCCAGCCAGGCAGTAATAGTTTGCAGAGGCTGGGCACTTTACAAGCACTTTACAAGCAGTTATTTGCAGGGCAGATTTTCTGCCACAGAATGTAGAATCTATATAAAAACTGATTTCCACCAGTCATAGTTATCCTTGTGACTTCATATGCTGTCTCCTCTAACCAGATTTGGTTTAAATTGATGTGGCTCAGCCAAGGAAAGTAGGCAAGTAATAACCAGGTTATTGACAAACGAAAGGAACAAACGGATCCTGTTAATCAGGCCTATTAGTTTATTGTTGCATTTGTGTTGAAGTTAATAGCAGTGACTGATCTGAAAAGCTAGATACTTCCAGAAATTACCGACAGGATAACTAGCTAGCTATCTGGAATTTCTCAGAAACAGAGATAAAATTCACACTTGCCAAGCTATTAGTACATGAAAACAAACTATTATGGGTAATCAGGCCCTGTGTTCTCTTTAGGGAACAAAGTGTGAGCTGAATGTGGGGAAGCAGTTAATCTGCAGAACTAACAAATGCATTTTTCTAGCAGAGGTTTTAATTCCATGTTATTGGTGTTCTTTCTCTCTCTTGAAAAGCATTAGGTTGAAATATGGTAGTTGTTATTTTCATTTCTATACCACCCAATAGCCAACGTTCTCTGGGTGGTTCACAACAATTTATAAATGTTGGTAAATAGTGGAAATGGATGAAAATGCAAATTCAAATGCAATAAAATTCATTGTAAAAATCCAATATATGCAATTTAAATAAGCTTAAACAACTCAAATGGTTTAATAAAAACTGTACCTGTTCAAAGGGCTGAGATATACAATCATATGCCATTAATGTCCAGGAGTAGAGAAGACTCTTAAAGTAGCACCCAGAAGATGGCAATCTTGACAGCGGATGGACCTTAGTGTGGAGATCTTTGTACGACAAGCTTGTGCCTAATTACATCTGACCTGAGTCTCAATCATTTCAATGGGTCTACTCCAAATTGGTTTTATGTTATCAAAGAAAGTTCCACTGCTCTTAAACACATCCTTTTATATGCTAGAAAATAGCTCACAGAACTAAAAACCACAGAGTGGTCCACATGTTACCATTATTTTAACATTTTCCTGCAAGTGACCACAAGAAAACACCGAACATTTCACAAAAGTTTGCATCAGTCTGCAGGCCAGCTATGAACTTATGTAGACTATACCAATTAATCAGAGGTGACCACACAAATTAATCATTAGAACACTAAACAAATTATTTTCCTGGACAACTTGCAAGATTAAGCAGCACAGAAGAATCTCCACAGGAGCCATAGATTGATGAAGGGAGATAAGAGTACAAGAACCTGCAACATTTGACCATTCCAAACAATGTTACTCCGATTCTTTCTACTAGAACCACAAAAGAAACAAAATAATGCCTCAACATGGCCAACAGTTCTCAAGAGAGTATATTCAGGAGAATCCAATCTTGCATTCCTCCAAGATTTAAATGGATCTCCCTGGTGAGGTTTAGTCAATTAATAAATAAGATTAAGTGGTCCCTTCCACTTCTCATTCGAGGATTTTTTAAAAGGGAGAAGTGGCAGGGTGCTCAACCATATTTTCATTAGATGCTCTTCAGTGATCAGTCCAAGGGAGACAATATTGCAATTCTGTATTCTTTCCTAATCTTTTGTTTCCATGGAGTCCTTTGCCTTGAGAACTACAGACCAAACACATCAAACTGTGTGTTCCTTCTCTCTTTCTCCTTCACTTTGATCAAGTGCCCAATAGTATTTTGATTGGCAAGCCAGCTAAACAAGAGCAGGAAGGCACTATCAAAACTGTACACAAAGACAGTTTATTCATAGCTCCTTATCAGAATGGAGGGAGAGGCTGCAGGGACTTGTCCTGGATCATGTACTCATCAACATCTGTGCTCATAACTTGGGAAGGAGAGGCAGCCAGGGTGGGGAATGCTTGTCAAATATGCAAATTTGTGAGCCGCCCCGAGGCTTCGGCAAGGGGCGGCATAGAAATGTTTTAATAAATAAATAAAATAAATAAAAATTGCACTAACCTGAGTGGGATATAGTGTATCTTACAAATCATAAACAAAATTCAAAACAATCTTGATAGTTCAGAAAATAAAACAACCCTTAACATAGTCAAGTGCAACATTCTTTATTTAGAGAAATGAAATCAAATGTGCAGATCTAAGTTGGGAATACCTGACTTGGCTATAGTACACGTGATAAGAATACTGGAGTTGAAGGCAATCAAAAGTCAGCAATGTGATATGACTGCAAAAATTGCACGTGCAATTTTAGGCTTCAAATGTACTTTCAAAACCACAGGAAGTACTAATTCCATGCTCTGCTGAACTGCTCAGTCTCCACCTTGGACCAATCTCCAAATAGAAGGGATCAAGACAATGATTTTGGAATAAAGCAGCTCCCTTGTGAGTGGCAATAAGGAGGTAAAACATAGCACCTTTATGAATCTTCAATTAAGTATCTTTAAAATGCAGTACATGTCCTATTAACATCTAGTATTATGTCCAGAATGTGTATTTCTTAATTATGAGACACAAGATGTAGTTTTCATGAGATCAGTTTAAAAAATGAAGGTTGAATGTACACTATATAGTTAAATAATACCCTTTATTTATGTGTAAAGATGTATTTTACTGACAGTTTAAATCAAATATATGTGCTGCTTATTAAATAATCATGCTACATCAAATCCTAGATGAATATCATGCTTATTAAAAGCATTCAATGCACTTATTGGCATAATAAACCTTAAGGGTTTTGAATAATTTACAGCTATGAGATTGGGTATATAATTTATTCTTTTTAAAAACTCTTCTAGAAGTTTAAAAGTCTGCACTGTTCTAATCTGGTATAGAAGGTTGTTGACAGACTGATTGCAACAAATGAAAGAAATATAACTGCAATATAACACCTTTTTGTTGTTGACAGACCAAACAAGCTTCAGAGACACACTAATAGAAAAGATTAGCAACTGTTCTTAACTTAAAACCATGCGTCTTTGCATTTGACCCTCAAGAATTTTATGATTCCAAAATATTAAAAATGATACAGAGGAATTTACTATGGATGCTTTGGTGGTACCCAATGTAATACTTCTTTTGGTAGCCACTGAGTTCCTTAGCACTGCTGATATTGTATTTTCTTAAGTTTGTTTATTCTCTCTCCACCTTTCTTTATCTTATTTATTTGGATTCAAAGGAATGTTTTTGCATCTTGAACCTCAGAGCTTCAAATAACCTAGACAAGTTATTTCTCTTTCAATCTCACCACTTTCCTTCTGATCAATGAAAGTTTTGTGATCCATTATGACCACAAGACACTGAATGTGACATTTGTGAGTGTGCAGACCTCTCCAGGGCAGCCCTTTTGTTAAAGCAGCAACAATACTCTTTCCAAATTCCACGTGGGCCCACTGCCCCAGAAAGGTCACCACCTCTGCTTTGGTACCGGCCTTTTTCTTAGGTGATGATACCTGTAGTTAAAGCATCCACACCAGCTGACTGTTCATATATTCTTTGTTCTATTAATATGCTATTCTTGAAGGTTTCTCTAAAGCTATCTTCTCCTAAGTTAAATTGATTCTTGTCTTACAACCATTGTTTTCTCTGCATCATTTAAAATTTAATTTGTTAAAATTTTCCTTTTCTCCCAGTCATTTAGTCTGACCAGGAGATATTTGGTCTTAAAACTAATTTTAAAGGTGAACAAGTAAATTGGTCAAGCTGAATTGTTGCTTGAGGCCTTTTTGTATATTATAGCTGTTACAATTTTAGATTTTGTACCCTAGTATATTTTAATATGTTACGAATTATTGCAAGAGCTCTTTGCACAATAATCAGAGATAGATGGCTAAATAGTAGATAGAGTTGAGAGAGAAAAAGAGCATACCATGAGAGATCTGAGAAGGGAATTAGCAGTTCCACATCTAATGAGTGTCTTCAAACTTTGAGCACTGCTTATGTAAAGAAGAATAAAGAGGATATCTTGCACCAGTGGGCATTTAACACTTTAAAGGCAGCCCCATATACGAATGTGTGAGGAATCTGTTTTGGGTGGAAACAGATTTGCCAAATTCTCTGGTTTTTCGGTTTCCTTTGCAGCAGCCCTGAGTCAACGTTCCGGGTGAGCACACTCTGCACAGTGAACTTGGTGCACTTGCCAGGAATGGAGCCCCAGTTGCTGCACCAGCCAGCAGCAGTGAATGGGGACGAAGCTTGGCCAGTGGGAAGGGGGGTCAAGGCACCCACTCGCTGTGCCCCTTTCCCAGAGGGAAAGAATGTTAGTCGCTGGAATTGGCAGCTGGTACACCCACTCACAGCTCCCCTCTTTCACATCCTTCAGCCACTCCTGACAGGGAGCACACCCTCACAGACCTCCTCTCAGCTCAGTTCACTTCGGGTTCCAAAAGGGAGAGGCAGGCAAGAGCAATGCACTCTGGGATTGATTCAGCTGTGGGGGCTGATGGAACATTCCAGCTGCCATTAGGAAGAAAGAAGAAGCATAGAAACCATGCCTGCACGGAAACCCTTCTGCTGCCTGAACGAATGACCCAAGCTAAGACACCATGTCTCATGGTAACCATAAGGTGTGGTTTAGCATTATGTGTGAATTCAGCCCATGTTAGGAAATAGAAGGCCTGGGACAATATTATTTTGCATTGTTACTGTGACTTCAATAAGCATTCAAATATTCCTACTTTAGAATTTCTGATTAGGATACCAGAAAGACCTAAAACTCCTCAAAGTCCAAACGTGACATTTTCAGATATTTCTGTGTTCATACTGTGAAGCCCAAGGGTGCAAACGTACATCCATGTAGAGTGTGTGCAATGGCTCCTATTGCCCTCAAATGTAGCATCTTCTGTCACATTTCCATCCCTGGCACTCCAGAGTTATTCCAAGGGAAGCTGTGATGCTGCTAGGTCATTGAGCTTCACTCTGCAAGGCTTTTTAGTCGCGCTTCCAAGCTGAATGCAGCCGACCAGCCATATATGGTAAATCTTAAGGGTACACCTCTCGGTGTTGCTGCCTCCCTGGGACTGCAAAATAGAGGAACAAAACCTGAAAGACTACGACACATGGCTGGTGAGCAAGCATTCAGACTGACGGATTACAAATTGTACAGGCTTTGCTCATAATTTTCACGGGAAGAATGAATGACTTAGTTAAGTTAGCAAAACATTTGCTTACTATCCAAGATGACTAAGTGTAAGCCGTCACAAGATGCTAGTCGTGGACAGGGTAGAAAAGCTTGTAATAAAATAGATAGATAGATAGATAGATAGAGAAAGAGACAAAGAGAGAAAGAGAGGAATTTTGTATTAGGTAACCCACCACGTCTCTTGCTTTCCCTGTGGAAACTGCCATCAACAATTCAGAGAATACAGGAGCCAAAACCTTGTGCAATATCTTTGTACAAATGGAGTAGCTGACAAGGCTGCCATGTGCTGTAACAAAGTATTGGATCAGATCTGCTTTTTATATATAGTGATCAGACCAACACAAAGCAAACATTTGCCAAAAATACATTTATTAATAAAAATATAACATATTTAAATGAAGTAAACTCCTATCAAGTAGCAAAAACTTAACATTATCTTAACAAAAATTAAGAAAAATGTACACAAATCTGTTTAAAATTATGTAAAATCAATCATAAATGTAAAGTACTGAATCTCCCCAAGCTCCCAAAAAGGTTCAGTAGGGATATGGCAATCAAAATAGTAAAAAATGGAGTAATAAGGAGTGATAATAAACAAACAAGGGAAATCAAGTGACAGGTTGTTACTGCCAGCTCCGTAGCAAAGGAGGCATTACATTAACTTGTACAGTGTTTTTATTGAGATCCAATAAAAATATTTACAACAAAACACCAAAAAGTTAGCAAATGAAACTGGGTATGGTTTTTTAAAATATATTTTATATGCAATTTTAATGATTGTAAGCTGCCCTGAGGCTCATGCGATGAGGCGGCATATAAGCTGTTTAAATAAATAAATAAATAAATAAATAAATAAATATTGTTCACCCTTTTGCTTCTGTTTACACCATGTTTTGATTTTTAGACCAGTGTCTGTGATCCAGTTTTGGTAAAACTGCCTCCAACTACTAGTTTAGCTAACCTTGTTACAAAGAGAAAGACAATGCTGCAAAAATGTCTGCTAAAAGGTTTACTGAATTGTTTGCTAAAAGATTTGTTGATTCTAGCACTGTGATTTTATTACATTCTGTTCTTAGAAGTCCAACATTTTAATTTTCAGAGGGCATGTAATTTTGATATAGAAGGTAAAAAAACTGATAAGACATTGCTGAGATTGGAAAAACTAGCTTAACAGGTAGCCCCAGAAAAATACTCAAAGAGCTTTGCTTATCTATGTGACTTGTAAGAGTAGGGACTTTGGATGACTCAGAAGATGATAAAAGTTAGATAGATTTGGAATGGCAGCTTAGAGAAAATGGACACATTATCTGTTCCTTACATGGGGTCCCAAAGGAGCATGCTCAAGTCCTGGTTGTGCTGAGCAGAGCCAATACTTTTGGAACATGCTGCTCAAGCAAAAAGGAAAAAAAAGAGAAAGTACTTCAGAGGAGGGAGTAAGTTATCAGTATTCAAGTTCAAGATGGGCCTTAATGCTGATCTCTGTGCCTAGCTGATGGCTGCTCCCCTCACCAGTAGGCGATGGCCCAATAGTAGTATGGCCTGTAGACCTACTGAGGTAAGTCCATGGGCTTACTGCTGTGTTAACCACTGTACAGTGGTGTGCACACCAGTGTACTGTTGGGTTAACCACTGACAAAGTACAGATCAGGCGTATTTGAGTTGATTAGTTAAGAAACTTGTTTAATTTGTAGCTTACCATATCCCAAGGCTCAGGCAGGAGCTATTTAAGAAGAAAAGGGCACGTGGAGGGCATCAGGAGCCCTATTCCTGAACAGTCGTAACTCGGCTGCCTTGTGTCCAAGTCTGTTGCCAATAGAAGTGCCACAGAACCCTTGAGGACCACACAGGAACTCTAATGAAAAGACTACATGTAAACACTGCCACCACTGGGTTTTTCCAGCCAGGAACAAGTAAAACCATTCAAGGCTGCCCACAATGCCCTGTAATTGTGCAACCAACAGCCCATGATTAATGACATTAAAGCTACAGGCAAGGCTGAAGGGTCAATAGATCGCAGCTTCCCTTACAGACCACTGTTAAAAAAATGAGACACATAGCTGACGCAGTAAAGTTTATGCCATAATGAACGCAAACGTCTTTAAGCTGTCATGAAAATCTCCTGGTTTTGGTACTGCAAGGTAATAGCAACCCTTTCATGGAATTAAAAGACTTAATTTTGGCATGAAAAGAAATGGTCGATCAACACAACAAGAGGCATTCCATAACCTGGCTGAAAAAAATCAAAGTGGAATGGTTCTAGAAACCTGACAATTGATTAGCACCATCCTCTTTCAAGAAGCAAGGATGGAGATGGGGGGAGTAGCTGCCATGCAGGTTTTTTGAGCAGGAACTGAACAACTGCACACTTAAGGCATTTCACTCTTTCTTCATGAAGCATGAATAACCTCAGATTGCAAAACACCCATCCTCCATCAACTGGCATATGCCCAAGTGTACTTTGCTTTGGCAAAAGAGAGGGACAGACAGAGAATGATCCAAATAAACAGGACAAGCTAAGGTGACAGACATTCAAAGTCTGAATTCTAACTTGTAACTCCCATGCTGAACTGAATACAAGGGATGTGTCTGCAGTGTAAACAGCACTTTCTATAGATGGAAGATGGCAAAGCTACAAAATGGAGACTGTGGGGTTTTACTAGGTCATTCACCAGCCAGAAGAAGAAAAGAAAAAGCAGCAGCAGCAACACTTCAAAGGGACACTGAAAAAAATTACATGCCCAGTATGTTTTGGTAAAAACCTTCAGAAACAGAATACAGTTTTCCTAGTAAGTGTATTTCCTAGTTAAGTGTATTTGCGTCCTGAAAGTTGATCTTAACCAATACACACTGAGACAATTATTATGTTATTAAATTTCATTTTTTTCAGTAGCACTTCGAGTCTTTCTCTGATTTTTTCTGTTTGTTTCTTTGTGCCTGGTGCTACCCCATTTATTCCCCTTTAATTCATTAATTGGAACAGCTCTGTTGTAAAGACTTGGCAAACACATTGGCAGCAAAGGAGAAAGGTTACTTTCCAGCCAACGCTGCCATGGTATAGTCTTTTAAAGATGATGCATCGAGCAGCTGGCCAGCCTCAGAGAAAGCTGAGAACCATTTGTGCTCCAGTTGTCCTCTTTCCTGTTTTGTCTGCCATCAAGGTAGGCATGTTCTGCTAAAGACATAGCAAAGGACATTTCAGAACCGTCTCTTATCTCTATGAGCTACGGTAACACACTGTTTTATTAGTCAACCAAGCTATCAAAAGAGTAACCATCAAGACCATCAGGCAAAGAATTCTGCGCTATTCTAACTGGGCCAGCCAGCCTAACATAAAAACGTATGTGTTTGTGCCACCAGAAGCTAATGGTTTGATACGTAATGACAGTGTCCCCTCAATCTCAAGTGCTCTCTTGAAATTGGACAAGGTTGCTTCTGATAACATTATTAACCACATAGAAAAGGAAGACTTCATGCTATTAATCTTTTTCAACCCCAAACAGAAAAAAGGGCTAATCTTAAAAAAACAAACCATCAATCTATTATATCATATTCCAAAAATAGCAGGATATTCCAGGATAAAACATTTTCTTCAGGAGCTGTGAAGCATAAACCCAGCACATCTCCATAGTAGAATCATGTAATTTTATACCTTTCATCGTTTTCTCTGGTTACTGATTGTGATATTATTTTTCTTAGTTTGAAAAATAGCACATTCAAGCTATTTGAAGCTGCAGTTATTTCAACAGTACTGATTCACTGTATAATAAATCTTCAGATTATTTAATCTGGATCAGGCCCCCAGATGTCCTACAGATGACAGTTAGTGGTTGACAAATGAGAAGAGTATCACTTTAGAAGCACAATGAATCAGGATAGAGTCTGAATTAACGTAATTATACCAGACATAAGCAACTTTCATATAGCTTCACATATTAGACCAGATAAGCATAAAGTCATCAGAGAGGTAATAAGCGTGATTATTTTAAACAGAAATCTTCTACTGGGAAATACCCATCTAACATCAATCTGAATTTATTACTTCATCTACTAAGTAATTTGCTCAGTGCAGAGCCATGCCATCCCGATAGTCTGTGATGTTTTCACGAGCGCCAAGCCAAAATATCACTGGAGTTCTGCAGGTATGATAACCATGGTTCCTGGAAATGTTTTTCAAGTCTGAATACCTAAAGTGGGTGGAACAAAAGATGAGTATTTCTCTCTCCTGACATAGAGCATATAACCTATTTACACCAGCAGTCCATAGAATCCTGGATTTCCACATTTGCTAGTCGCCTAATGACTGACACCGTGACCAGAACACTAGGCTGCAGGGTACAATCTGCAGTCCCAATGCAGGCAACACTCTCATGAGACTGGTCCTTTTCTAAATCGTCTCCCCAAAGCCATCTGTTCAGTTTCACTTTGCTGCCTTTCATCTGTATTTCATGTTCTCTCCTCTTTGCATAAAAAGGGATCGGAAGCAGCCGGTGCGTGGCAGTATAGCTTATCAGCACTTCTCTGAAGCAACCACCTTGTTCTTCACCATCTGAGCTCATCCTTAGAAATACCTAAGTCTCTAGATGCTACAAAGATGGCGAAGACTTCAGACGTAAAAACTGTAGGCAGCAACTTATGTGTAAAAACTTTACACAGCCTTGAACCATTAATATGTTCAACGCACCCTGAGAGAGATGATCTATTGTTCATCCTGGAGAAGAGTTGCCTTCAGACACATCTGAAAGTATTTCTTAAAAAAAAAAAAAGAACCACACAAATAGAACAAATAGAGTGTTTCTAGTTGGAATTTAGAAAATCAGCTGTACTTTTCCTTTTTCATGCAAAAGAAATCATCATATATATTCCTGGACAGGAAGAACAGCAAAGGTTCATACCAGCAACTTGCTGGTTTTCAGATTATGGGAACATTTCTTGGAATGCAAGCAGCAAATTATGTAAATATGTCCTTTGGATGGATAGATGTTAGATATGCATCCATAATTCATACAACCCATAGTTCACAAGCTTCTGTCTCTTCATTCTACAGTGGTCAGGGGGGACAAAAATAGATGTTTATGGATTTTTTTTAAATAGGGCTTTAAAAGTATTACTTATTTTTCCCTCAAAAATAGCAATTCTGTTAAATGCACCTTACAAATTAGCTTTTTTAAAATAACAAACTAATTACAATATATACATCTACATTCATACATTCTTAAAACGGAATTCTTTACCTTTAATCAAATGCACTGTATTAAAACCCATATTTCTATGTAAAAGAATAAACTAGAAAAAAATGTGACTTTTGAGGACAAGCTTTACAGAAATAACACAGGCAGTCGTGTATTATACATCTGTTATTTTCCAGATTATGACTATTTTGACTATATCAGCCAAAATGCAGATATATTAATTTTCTGCATAATAGATGCTTGTTAGCTAACAGCGCTAGCTGCCTGGGGGAAGGAGGGACACATTATAATACAGGCACTTGTATTTTCTCCCCTGCACCTTATGAGAAGGGGCTGAAATTCAATCAGGGAGATAGCATGGATCACCAGAACCCCAGAAGCCCTTTCTCACCTCCGCAACGTTTTAAAAAACAGTACCAGGATATTTTGTTATAGGAGAATTTGTCCTAGAGGTCAGAAATGAAGCAGGAGAATGACTCATAGAATTCCATGAAGCCAATACAGAACAGAATGACTCACAGAATTCTATGAAGTCGATAAATCTGTTTATTGGAAATATGACCTTCAAGCAACCAACCAGATAACTGTATACATGGACATTACCAGATGGCCAGTATGGAAATCCAATACTGTGCAATTGGAAATGAAAGATGGAGTAACTGTATTCTTGCTGCCAAAACAAGAATGGGAGTAGATTACAGTAGTGACCATGAACCGCTAGTATCAGAAATCAATGTAAAGCTGAAGATCACTAACAGAAACAAAGTGCCAAGATAACATTTCTGAAGAACTTAAAGTCCACATAAAGAACAGATTTGCATTATACGCATTAATTGACCATTAGCCAGAAGAACTGTGGACTGAAATTGGAAACATTATTAGGGAAGGATATCAAAAGACAACTCCTGTAGCAAAAAGGAAAAAATAACTAGATGGATAACAGAAGAAATACTCACAATTACTAAGGGCAGACAAGAAGCAAAAGCAAAAATTAAGAGGATCTTTTTTTCAAGGTCACAATCCTAAATGCAACTTTTTAATGGTTATCATGCAAAGACAAGAAGAATGATTACAATGACCACTATAAAGAAACAGAAGAGGCCATCACATGCGGAAAAACAGGACATCTCTTCCAGAAGATCCAAGAAATCAAACAGAAATTCAAACCTAGATTAGGAGTGCTGAAAGAACAACAGGGGAACATAGCACCTGATTAGGATAAACTATGAAAATGGTGGAAAGAATATACAGAACAACTATACATGAGATAAAGGGTGGGGAATTCTAAGATGAGGATCCTGCAATATTAGAAAGTGAGGTGAAAGCTGTTCAGAAAGCACTCAGTGTCATAGATAGTTTATAAAAAGAACTATTCCAAGCTGCAGAGACTGAATCTGTCCAAATCCTAACAATATTCCAGAAAAGGCAGAAAACAAAACAATGGCCCACAGACTGGAAATGTTCAACATACATTCCAATCCTCAAGACAGGAAATGCAAGAGTACAGCAACCACAGCACTATTAAACTAATTTCCCATTCCAGCAAAGTGATGCTCAAGAGGCTGCAACAAATAATGTTATCCTGTAAGGAAGAAGAAATGCCTGATGTTTAAGCAGGATTTCAAAAAGGAAGAGACACTTAAAATCATATTGCAAATTTACTATTGTGGATGGGGCACACCAAAGAATTTTAGAAGGTCGGTCTATGCTTTATACACTATAGCAAAACCTTCGACTGTGTGGATCGTGAAAAGCTATGAATGGTCCTGGAAAAAAATATAGATGTGTCTCAACACTTGATTGTCCTGGTGGGTAACCTGTACTGGGGACAAGAATCTACTTGGAGCTCAGAAAATGGAGAAACAAAATGGTTTTCTGCAGCCAAGGTGTCAGGCAGGACTGTATTTTATCTCCCCATCTATTCAATCCATACAGCAAACATGGCATAAGCAAAGTTGGATTAGGAGCAGAGGAAGGAGTGAAAATTAGAGGGAGACCTATAACAATTTAAGATGCACAGATGATACCATCTTAACAGCATAAAGTAGCAATGAATTAAAAGGACTTCTGATGAAAGTGAAAGAAGAAACTGCAAAAGCAGGACTGCAGTTGAATATTAAGAAAACAAAAATCATGACAACTGAAGAATTATACAACTTTATTTTCAGCAATGAAGAAAGCAAAATTGTAAAGGTTTTTGCATACCTTGGCTCAGTCATCTTTTCAAGGAAAGGCTGTAGCCAAGAAATTAGAAGACAACTTAGAAGGGCAATAACAGACTATAAAAGATCATCGAGACTGAGGATGAGTCACTGGAGACCAAGGCTAAGAAAAAAACTGATCCAATCAAAATGTGGTGCTGGAAGAGAACTTCACGGACACTTTGGACTGGCAGAAGGAATGAGCTTTAGATCAAATCAAGCCAGAGCTTTTCCTAGAAGCAACAATGATAAAACTGAGGCTGTCATACCTTGGGTACATAATGAAAAAGCAAGATTCATTGGAGAAGACCATCATGCTAGGGAAAGTCAAAGGCAGAGGAAAAGCTGAGATAGACTGAGTCAAAGGAAGCCACAGCCTTGCACTTAGAAGAAATGAGCAGGTGGGCTTTCACTCATTGGAGATGAATTCAGGTACACAAAAGCAAAAGTGCATCGATTGCCAAGGCCCCAAGGCCTTTTGCCACCCCACAAAGCATGGAATCCCATGCAAATCTGAGGAAGTGATCTTGCTTAGTACAACTGGATCAAGGCTGCTTGATAAGAATCATGCTTTATTTTCAACTTATCATACTTTCTTCCACTTAAGCAAGCACTAGAGTAAAAACATATCAAGGAATTTGCTCCCTGATTATTTCCAATACGCAGTATATAACACTCATTACTTTTCTTGAGCCATGACAAACTCAGACATAGCATGGCAGATGTCTTTACCTTTGGGGCATCATCATTTTAGCCTGCACAGAAGCTTGCAATAAAAAGCAGCACAGTTTACTTCAGAATTACTACCTGGTTGTCCGCATTTTTAAATGTTCAAGATCCAGCACAATCTTATACATGTGTACTCAAAAGTAAGTCCCAAGTAAGTAGAATAAGATTATAGCCTAAGGCTGCAATCCTATGCATTCTTACCCAGGTGTAATTCCTATTAAATTTATGATGCATTGGAATAAACCATTAATCAGCTTGAATCAGGGCAAAGGAATTTTTAATCACACCATATGTGTTAATTGGCTTATCCTGTTGCTAGATGAAGAACGTATGGATTTTGTTAAATATGTTCCATCTGTATTACATGGATTGTCAGGGATTTTTTGTTCCATTTTCTACTTACTGACAGAATCAGATCTTGTTAATGGATATACAAAAAATTCAATCTATGTGTGCTAATGCACAATACCACTAATTCATGCCTGTGCACAAATTATTCTTAATGTGCTTGATGAAGTGGGCTATAACCCACAAAAGGTTATGCCAGAGTAACCTTATTTATCATTGTGGTGCTAGAACATTTTTTCTGCAGCAGACTAGCATGGCTAGCTAGCAGAAACATTAAGATTGTATATATCCATGCATTTTAATTAATGCCTGCAAACAAGCAATGACATAACAACGTTAAGTGATTCCAGATACACTTTTGAGTTCTAACGTCTCCCAGGAGGACCAGGAGGACAAGGACTCCTTGACGGCTTAACCGTCATCCATATGCATCCTTTCTCTCATTTTCATGTCTTTCAACTTCCCTCCTCATCTACCAGCCCTTTCTCCTTTCCTCCCTTACAAAAGTAATTTTGTGAGGCTTTAGCAACCCAAGTGTAATATAATTGTGCACTCCCTTACCCTAGGCTATTGGAACCCTTTGTTGTTGTTGTTGTTGTTGTTGTTAGTTGCAAAGTCATGTCTGACCCATATTGATTTATTAACCTTCTGTATCTGTCATTCAACTAAAAAGCTTACACTGATTAGAAATGTACAGCTGATTTTAAATTGTCATACTTCTACTTTCTATCCCTCATTCAACAACATTCACAAGTAATGCACTCAGACCATAGGCTGTTTATGAAAATTCTGTTTATCATTAAATACAAGACTTACTTTTCTAGGACAAGTGGTTTTAACTCCCTGACAGAGACAATTATGCATTAGATAGGAGCAGCCTGAAAACATACTAAACCTCAATTTATTTATTTTACAACATTTATAAACCACTCTACATTTGACCAGAGAACAGTTACAAAAATGTCAAGATACATAAACAAAACATTTTCAGTATTTGTGTTCAAAGACCAATAAATTAAATATGCTATGATAGCACAGCATGCATCATTTTGTGTATGCAGTTGGACCTTTGGCTCGTGCAATATGAAGATATCCCTCTATTTCATCTACCCAAGAGTACCCTGAACATCAGAGTAGCCATCCAAAGCAGCACTCAAAAGGCCTGAGGGTGCAACTGGTGCAAGGTAAAAAGGATCACATACTCTAATGCATGTCAAAGAGACCTTTCCGGTTCTCGGTCATAGTCCAAGATAAGAAAAACCATGCAGGATCAGACCAGGGGTCCATCTACTCCAGCACTGCATTCACACAGTGACCAAACAGCTGCCCATAGGAGCAGGGCCTGAGTGCAAAAGCACCTCTCAGCCATGTTCCTGCAACTGACATACACAGGCACAGGGCCTCTGATGTTGGAGGTAGCATAAAACCATCAGGACTAGCAGCCTTATTCTGCTAGCTCAATTTGTTCAATCCCCCTTTAATGTCACACAAATGGGTGGTGATTGTGGAATTAAACTTCATCATTTAACTTTGCACTGTGTGAAGAAGCGCATCCTTTGATTCATCCGAAATCTCCAACCAAGCAGCTCCATGGAATGACCCTGGATGAGAGAGGGAGAAAAAAGCCTTGCTATGCACTGTATCAACATGCATATTCGATGAGGCATACTTCTGAGTAGACATATAGAATACGCTGTCAGGATTTACCAAATATGATGTACACCAGCATTTTTCTCAACCAAACTTCAAACCAAATGTTCAACATTCCCATTTTACCAACAGAGAACAACGGACCTTCCCCGAAGTCCTTAGTAAACCATTTTAACTTGCACTTTTCAGTATAAAAAGCAAGATCTTGCTATTCTTGCACAAGGGATCAAAGGGTAGCCCTCCTACAGTGACAGAAAAGCAGTACCCTGTTTGTAGCACCTGGTGGGTTTTGCTGATGGGGGGCAGGAGGTAATATGGTGAGATTTGCCATGTCACTCAGTGGCAGTTCCAGCCAACTCACAAAAATGAAAGTTACCTTCTAAGGAGATTAAGAAGTTGTCGGTGAGAAAGCTTAAAGGGTTAAAACAGTCCTCTAGGGACGATCGGAAGTGAGAATATAAATATCAGTTCTCCCAGTTCCATGGAGATAGTGCTGGGCAAAAGAGATGGAGCTGTGTCACCTACCCAAAGGGATGATTATAAGCACCATACCACCTTTGTATGTCATCTGGACCCTGGCTTGTTACTCTCTTTACAGCCCGTTATCATGAAACAGGGCTGCTTCTTGGCTTACAAAGCAGGGCCTCCAGTCTGGGTCACATACTAAGCACTGCTTCGTACTGAAAGAGCCTAGCCCTGAGTCAAGAATGAGCTGAAATGTTTAAACATCTTTTGCTGCATGAAACACAGACAAAAACTATTATTCCCTGTTCCTCTGAGACATATTTACACATAAATAATTCCTTGCTTCACATAAATCTATTTAAGTTGTAAATTATTCTTAATTCTCAGAAAGAAAAGCAAGGCATTCTTATTTCAGAAGGTCATTCTGAGGTCAGTGGAGTTTATGTAATTGCTGTGAGGTTGTTTTGTTTTGTTGTTCTATATTCTGGATTGTGCTCCATTGATAACATCTTTTTATTTAATATTGTGCTGCATTTTAAGAAAAGGAAAGTAAATGTTTCTATGTCAAGGTGCAATGAGCTTTGTGTTTGAAGTAGATACATAAAAGTAAACAAATTTGAAACAGCAAAACTGCCTGAATAAAACTTTGTTTTGTATGCCACAAGATTCGGCATTAACCCAATGCAGTTTCTTACATGCATGGGATACAATCTACAGAGACTTACCGGTGAGTGAGACACACTGGACTCAGTGACTTAGAACCTGGCTACTGCTCTGCAACAGAAGACTTCCTTCCATGCATGGAAATGACTTGGATGAGGAAGAAGCTTTTGCTGGAGAAACTGAGGAGCAATTGTCATCAGACCCTGCCCACAGCTGCCCCTTGCATGATCCCCACACTTTTCCAGTGGTTACCCCAACTCTCTGAAGCAGATTTTCAAGGATGCTTTGGGAGAAAAATTGTGGTGGGAAGCCTCATGAGTGTAACGTCACTGAACTGATACTCCCGTTGACAGAACATTAGCTCTGAGCCAACGTCTCGTTCTTTTGAGAATGTGAACAGAACTGTGCTGATATTCTCCTAATTCTGCTGTCATGGACAAGCTAAACAAAAGCTGTATTCATATTAAGTTAAATACATCATATGTATGATAGAAGTCTGGTGCAAAACAAAAAAACAAAAATAATATAAATGGAGGGCAAGTGAGTGCCACTGAGAGTTGGCCAGGTAGTGGCTGAAGTGTTAGATCAGACTGGGGAAGCACAGGGGCAGATTCCTGCTCAACCACGAAGTTCACAAGGAGTAACTAAGCCAGTCACTCCACTTCCACCTAACCCACCACATGAGTGGATTCACGGAAGTATCAGACAAACAAACAAATGCTTATGAGCAGTACCCTGGGCTTCTTGGAGAACAGAGAAAACATACATGTGATTAATAAAAATGAATTTACAAAGCCAAAATCTTTCCATAGAAGGAAAATACCCTTTCTCAAATGAATCAATAACTATAAAATAATCTGGTTTACATAACTGTCATCTACAGTTACTGCAAAATAAAAAGTCCCATATCATTACAATCCCCACCCCACACAGAGGCTGCAAAACAGGATCCAGACTACTTCACTAGTGTGTGGAAACAACCAAGAATGAAATGAAGGTGCAGTTTTAACTTGAGATATTTTATATAGGTTGCTTGCATCTGATGTCAATACTACATTAAGAGCACCTGAAGGGGAAATGGTGCTAGCACAAAGTAATCAACAAAGTTAGGTGGAAATTGGCCTCTTTCTTGTGGGTTGTTTTAATCTCTTTGCAATTGGCAGGTCTGGATGTGTCACAAACCCTGGGACCAATTCCTACAATGTCCCATGAGGACAGCACTAGAAACTGCTTCTGCAAGGTAGCAGTTTCATATAAGGTAGTGTTTCACACAAAGTCGTTCTAAGACAAAAGCTCAAAACTCTCTTAACTTTATTTGAACTTGACAAAGACATTAGGGCTGAGTCCTGTGCATATTCAGACAGTAGAAATGAGATAAGTTTATTTAAAATAAGAAACTGGCTTTCCCCCTTTTCTTTTGGTTCTACAAGGATCAAGTCTTAGCTTAAATAGAAGCACATGTCTTATCACATTTCCAGTGAGACATTAACACCAGTCTTCATGAGAACTATGCGGCAAGCAATAGGTCTCTGATGGAGATGAAATCTTAAATTAAATGGTTATACGCAGTACAATGAACACAGTGTATGTTACCAGAAAGTATATGCTATAAATACTATACCGAACACACACAGTCTTTTGGCATCTAGTTATTAAGTTAAAGCAGTGTACCCCCTTGCTGAAAAACATCCAGAATGTAAGAGCTAAGGCTCATTGACTTATTCTAAATTCCATAAAAGAGAAGCTTATTCAACAGTACCCTTCTGGCCATCAGCCATGTGTTTGAGATAAAGTTATATAAATACATGCAAAGAGGCAGATTTATTTAGGGGAAAAAACTACTGTACTGATTGAGCCAAACACACATGAAAGCCAAAAAGTGACACTCTTATAGCTTACACACGCATAAACATTCTCCTACAGAAAGGTAAAATTCACTCATTTGCCACCATGCAAGAGCAACAACGCTTTATTACTGAGCTTTGATGCACAGCATACATATACATTGTAGTATGCAATTTCTAACATTTACCTCTGAAAAATCTGCTTCCACACTGGGATACGAAAACACTCAGGAGGGATCAATTTTCTATGCTGGCAGCTACTAGGACCAATAACTTATGAAAGGGCAGAAGAAGCGGAGAAACCGCTAGCACGCTCTCATCGGAATTCAAGGCCGTGGACATGCCGAGCAAGACACATCCCTCGGTTCAGCAACATACAAAATTATTCACTTAAAGTGAAGAAGGATAAAGCAGCCCACTTTTGCCGCCTCTTGTTTTAGGAAGTAGAGATTTAAAAGGCCAACTGTTGGCACACATACTCCTGAAGTTAGTTTTCTCCTGCTTAACGAAGAATAGAAGTTAATGGGGGGAAAGCAGGGATGCGAATTCGTCCCACTTATGAAATGTGATGCGAGAAATTCGGTTGCTACAAGCGAACCACCTACCAGCCCTTATCCAAACAGCGGACAAACTACCTACCTAGTTGCTTGCACCCCCGCAAAATCAGCGGCGAAATAAGGGAGACGGAATCCGCGGGCTTCTTGAAGCCTTCATAATCGAAAGAAAGCCTGGGATACTAGATGCTGATTCCCTCGGTCACGGGAACCAGAGAACGGATCTGGCTAACGCTCGAGCTTATTACCTAGCCCCTTTCGCTACGCTGCAGCAGTGTCCTCAACGTGTCTGGCTTGCACTCTTAAGCACCCTTTCCCTGCGAGCAAGCTCGCTGAAGTCAATGCGACCGGCCACGACCCGAGCAGGCGCGCGCAGAGCCGGGCTGCGGTCAGCCACGCGGAGCCGATCTGAGAAGTCCCAAGGGGCCGACTCCTCGCCACGACAGAGGAGCCGCTGCTGTCAGGAGGGCAGCTCTCCGGCCGCTGCGCTCAGCCAAACTTCCCGCTCGCCCACCGCACCGCAGCCCAGCCCAGCCCAGCCCGCGGCTCACCTCCACTCGCACGCAACTCCTCTGCTTCGCTCGCCGCACTAGCCCTGGAAGGTGCTCTCGCCTCGCGCTCCCGCCGCTTCCCGGGATGAATGCAATGCAAGATAAACTGCCATGCAATAGTCCCCTTTTGCCCAGGGGCGAAGGCGGACGGGCGCTCCGGCGCAACTGCCTGCCCAGGGCTCTCTCGCGATGCTGGGGCCCCGCGAGCTGCACCCTTTGGCCGCGCGCTGCCTCCAGTCCCTCCGGCCGCCGGTCCGGGCGCTAGCAGCGGCGCTCCCGCCTCTGAGGTGAAGGCAGCCAGAAGCGCGGCGGCCGAGCAGAACGCCGCCCGCGCAGCAGCCTCGCCTCCGGCGCCGCCTTCTGCGCCCCCTCGCGCCGCGGACGCCCCGCGTGCCGGGGGCTGGCGGGGCGGGGCGGGGCCGTGCTCGCGAGCCTTCTCCGCGTGGCTCGGGGCGGCAGCGCCTTCCTCGCCGGGCACGGGCGGCTGCGGAGAGCACGAGCGCAGCGTGCGCCCCGGCAGGCGGCCGCCCCCATAGCGCCCCTCGTGCGGAGGAGAGGACGGGCCGCTCCGAGGGGCCGGACGGGTGTCGCGGGCGCCGATTGGGGCGCCCTGAACTTTGCGGCCGCCGCAGGCGGTGCAGTGGATCGAATCAGTTAAGCGAACCATAAGCAACGCCGCGGTGTAGCTTGCCCTCGTTTGCGAGACCTGGAGGAGGTCGGTCTGGGCCAACTTCTTGCCTTCTTGTTCCACGGTCAGCCTGACCCTGATGCCATGTTTAAAAATGCATTACTTGGGATGCCTAAGGGGGACGCCGACCGGAGAATAGTATGGCAAATCGCTTTCACGATTCTCTGCAGAATGTAATAGACTCGTTTTATGCGGGAAAACGTACAGGATGGGACCGAAATACTTTGCTGCCTTAGGCAAAGGAACAAGATCCTTTCCCACGCGCCAGACTGGGCACCCACGCCGTCGAGCAGCGGGATCCGACTTAAACATGGGCAGCACGGGGCGGGGAGCCCCCGAGCATTTGCCTAGCTCGGCAGGCAGCGGCGCCTCCTGCAGCTCGCCCTGCTCTCCATTGCCTCCGTCCTATCAGCCGTGTCCTCGTCCCCACCCCATGCTCCCCACATCACGCCTCCATGCTCTCCCCCCCCCGCAGTTACGTTATTCAAACAAAGTGTCTCTCATAATTCAGGGAGCTCTCCAGATAGTCTTTTGAAGGATACCAGCAAATGTGGAGAAGAGGGTTTCTGAGTGATTATTGATGGTAAAACGCTAAATGTGTGTTCCTAAGGCCTTACAAGGCCTTAACGCTCCTTGGCCAGTGTGAGATTTTAACAATCAGTTTTGGAACTATTCAGCAGAAACCATCTTTCCATTCCTTTGGTGAACATACCATGTATGCAGTCCCTAAACCCTTGAATAATTAGGCCATAATTGAAGGAAAAGAGACATCGCCAATATTATTACAAAATAAGTTTTTTGCAGCCAGCAAAGGATTTTGCGGTAATAACTTGCTACAGCTATACACATTACCTTCAAGATCATCTATATTAGAACATATTTGTTGCTCCTGCATATTACCCTTTTCAACACCACTTCCTGTTGATCATGTGGCTGTTTATTCTACGTTTGGGATCTTATGTTCTCATTTTCACTTCTTTTCCTTCCTTTGACTAGAAACTTGCCAAGCTTGTCTTTCTGTTTTCAGTTTAGGTCATTATTTTCACACTAGAGACATTCCCAGAATTTTATTTAACTATTTGCTTCATTAGGTAATGTAACATTATTATTTTTTAATTATGGTCTTCCTGCTTCTGTTCTTAAGCCTCCTCAGTCATGAATTTTGTTGTGAGTTTCTGTTCCTCATTCAGACTCAAACTTTCTTTATATCGTGTCTATAAGTATCATTTTTGCTTTGCTACTTTACGGTGCTGGAACGCTCTTGGGTCTGAAATTATTATTATTATTCACTTGAGTGCTCTAGCTCTTTTTAGAATGTGAGTGCTTCCAAATTAAGCTTTACGGTCTCATCACACTGTCTCATTCAAATAATTGGATAAACGGTCCAGGCAATGACAACTTCTGTTCAGCTCTTCCATGTGTTCTCAGTGTTTCTTTCAACTTTTTTCTTACAGAAAAACACCTAAAATAAAATACCTGATTACTGGGAGCAATAGAGGCCCTCCATTTGGAAGCTGCCTCACACTTGTTCCCAAGGCTGGCCCTACCAGCAGGCAAAGCAAACCAGTTGCCTCTGGCAGCAGATGCTGGGAAGCATGGGGGGCAGGCTGTGGGGCTGGTCTGTGCCTCTCACATTAGCCTCACATTTCCAGATGCAGCAGGGCTCTCCCCAAAGGTGCAGACTCACCAACAGTGCTTAAAGCAGAACAAGCTGCTGTTCCCATTGGCTTTCCTGGAATAGGCAGGGGCACCATCTTGTTGGCCCCTGTTTCTCCCTTCTCTGCTTTATGTGTCTTGGACTTCTAGACTGCAATCCAGAGACAGACTTTTTGTTTTGTTTGTTGTGCTTATTTTTTGTGCAGCAACTAGCAGAAATTATAGGCGATAAACAAACACAACTCCAGCCATCTGAAACTGGTACAGTTCTACCAAAACACACTTCCACAAACATGATAAAAATCTGCCCGTCAAGCATTACATTGCCATCACCTAAATGTGATGACCTGTAAACATGTCATTAGTAAAACAGCATAATAAACAGCAGATAAAATGCAATGAAGGAGTGAATAAGAGATAAATGTGCACAATGACTTTAGGTTGGATTGACTCTCACAAGTGGTATTTCGATGCTATTATGCATGGAAAAATATAGGAATATTTGGATTGCCTTTGTTAAAAGGCAATCCATAACTCCTTGGATTGAGAGTAGTATATTTCCTTATATACATGTAATACATAGGTGTATAAATTTTATACACCAATATTGCAACCAATATACCTAAACTTTACGCACTTTTGTTATAAGTTTTTTAAAGGCACAATAAAATGTGTTTTAAAAATTGCAAAATTTGATGAGAGTCTCCCTGATATTAACAGAAGTAAATTCATATTTAATTTCTTCCAATTCTCCAGGTATTTTCACATATGTTTTCTTAATATGGATGTAAGATTTTTCTTTTGCTTTTTTAACAAGCTGACATGATGATAATTAATCAGACTTTGCACACTTCTTTAATTTTTTTATTTGTTTGTTTTAGATAGGCCCAGGACTTTTGTGTTTAAAATGTGTGTTGTGAGTCCAGTTTTTTACCCTCTATTCCCTCTGAACTGTGTTGCTTTTCTGGTCCTGTATTAGCCTCTTCAGAAGAGCATCCTATGTGTTTCCGAGGGCCTGAGAGGGGGAAGAAGAACCCAGCCGACTAGTCCTACCCTCAGCATTGTGATCATTGTGCAGCTCTGTCTCCTGGCATCTGTGTATCAGGATGAACATCTAGGCTACTTGGTCCAGTGCATGTGCCTCCTTCATACTTAGGGAGAATGCAAGCATTGATCTTGGTGGGTGGGCATGTCATGAGTGGAGCCAGCTAGAGCCAGAAGTCGGACTAGATGGCCCAGGAGACCCCTTCTGACTTGCTCTGTTTCTATGTTTCTATCTTCAAAAGAGGACTTATTAATTCAGCAACATACGCCTAACCTGTTTGCAAAACATGTTGCTATATAAACACAAAATGTATAGATATATAAATCCATGCCTCTACAGAATAAAAGAGACATAGTTCTGCCCAGTGGAATGCATTGTTCCACTGTGTGAGAAACATATATTTTGCTTCTAGGTCTCTCATGATATTTCATTTTTCATGTTGGTTGTTTTTGCCAAAAGCAGTCATTCTGAACATCTTTGGGCCATTTAAATGGCACTGAGGGCATTCTCAGCCATGCCCTCTCTCCTGCGAGATGACTATGAAGGTGTCTTCAGCAACTTATCAGACTGATCAGCGAGCAAACCATGACTTTGTGTAATGCCATCAAAGGACAGTGACATCTGCACTCTTGATTTGGCTCCTGAGAGCATCTTGGCAAGCCACCCACCAGCAACCTGCAGCACAAGCCTATAGTGGTTTGGATCTTTAAGGGGAGCTATTTGACCAGCAGGTAAACCATATTAAAGCCGAAATCTTCTTTGTCACTTGGAGGCATTCATTTCTGCCCAGATTCAGTTATTGATGCGTCATTATACTTGCCGTAGTAGAAAGCAAGCTGACCTCAAAATCCTAATGTACAGTAATCTTCCCTAAATATTAGCAGTTCCTTCAGAATGTATCCTACCTTTATATACATTTCTCCTTTTATCTGTACCTGGCCATGGTATTCACGAGGAGAAATTGCATGCTAAATCAAAGCTTTGGTGTTTTCGTCATAGTAGCTCCCACTGCTAAACAGAGGAGCCCGTGTTCTGTTTTTAAAGTACATTGACCTAGTTTAGACAACCCACCATGGCCTGTTACTGTAGGTCAGCTGTTGTGTCGTGCTTTTTTGGAATAAACCACCATGAGAACGCATGAGCTGTTTTAGGGTTGTTGCCATGCATGGCCGGTTGTTGTGTCATCTGACACCTGACGGCACCACCACCCACGGGTGAGCCCCACTGATAGCCGGCTCCAAAGCACCCAGGTGGCATTTTGGGGTTGCTTCACAAGCTCTCCCCTGGCACAGAGGTGAGTCGTGGCCATGTCTGCCAGTGGCAGCAGAGTAAACTTACCGAGCTGCTGACGGGGCGACCAGGATCTGCTCTTCCTTGTTACGAGGGAGTGTGCTTCCTTGTCAAGGAGAAGCAGACGTCTTTGCAAGGGGCTGGGACCTTGGGCAAGTATGCCCTGGGACAGTATGCCCTGCTTTCATGCTATGGGAACACTGCTGCTGCTGCTTTATCATTTTCACCTTCATCTTCTTCGTCTCAGTAGTGCAGCAGGGCTCAGACAGCCCTTGCGCTTGGTCCAAGCTGAGGTTGGAAGTTGATCCTGTTACACTTCATAGCACAAGCCCTGTTTTACTAAAGGGAATCTCTGGCAGCCACAAAGAATTCAGCTCACCTACTTGCCTAACAGAAGAAACTTAACTTCTCCTCTAGATGGAGTCCCCTGGGATACCACCAAAGAAAATGAGGGGCAAGAAGGTTGAGGGAGAGAAGTATCCACAGTGAGTATGATCATCTGTCAGGATAATCATGGATACTTCATAAAACAACCCACCCACCCTGGCTAAAAGCCACCTATGAGCCATAGGTTTGTTTGGGAAACCACTGGAGAAACAAAATTAGAATTGCATGCCTATTTCTTTCCTCTGTGTGCATATTTTGAGACCACAGCTTTTGTATCTGTTCTTCTGTTTCTTCCTGTTTTGTTTACAGTAAACAAAACAATAGGCCACAGTCTGGAAGCATTCAATACACATTCCAGTTCCTGAGAAAGGAAATGCTGAGGAGCGCAGCAACTGTAGGACCATTGCACTAATTTGCCATGCAAGCCAAGCGATGCTCAAGGTGTTACAACAAAGAATTTTACTCTATGTGGAATGTGAAATGCTGATATTCAAGCTGGATTCTGAAAAGCAAGAGGCAGTTACAGTCATACTGCAAATATATATTGCTTATTGGAGTGCATCAAAGAACTTCAGAAGAAAAAGTTCAGTCTATGCTTTATAGACTACATCAAAGCCTTTTACTGTATGGCTCATGAGAAGCTACGGATAGTTCTGAAAGAAATTGGTGTGCCTCAGCACTTGATCATCCTGATGCGGAAGCCATATCATGGACAAGAAGCTACTGTGAGGGCAGAATATGGAAAACCAGAATGGCTTCCTATAGGCGATAGTTATTTTCCTGTCTGTTCTGTCTGTACGCCAAACATGTCTTAAGGAAAGCCGGATTAGGATCAGAGGAAGGAGTGAAATTTGGCAGAAGATAGATCAAGATATTTAGATGATGCCATATCACTGGCAGAGAGCAGCAATACATTGAAACAATTTCTGAACAAATGCAAGGAGAAAGTGCAAAAGCAGGGCTGCAGCTGAACATTAGGAAAGCAAAAATCACGCCTATAAAAGAATTATTTAATTATATTGTCAACAAGGAAGAAATTGAAATTGTGAACGATTTTGCATACTTTCACTCATTCATCAAGTAGGAGCAAAACTGCACCCAAGAAACTGAAACTCGGAAGGGCAGCAATAAAGGATCTGGGAAAGATAATCAAGTGTAAGGGCGTTTCACTGGAGACCAAGGCCAAGGTCACCCACACTATTATATTCCTAATCACTATGTATGGGTGTGAAAGCTGAACAGTCCTTCCCTGTGCTCACAAATGTGCAATTTCTGTGTTACCTTCCTAAGAAATATCGGTTCATTCCAAGAGTCAAGGCCATATGGTTTGCATGTGACCCCAAAGTTTCAAGTCAAGTGGAGTGTCCAAAAGAATGTCCAGTAAACAGGCCAGAAAACTAGATACTAATTAGTTTTAACAAAGTCAGAGAACATGGATAACAATGATCTGCCTGAACTAATTTATAGCTATCTGGAAATCAGCACAGCTAATTATGTCTGTGTGCTGTTTCATGGAAAACTCCCCTTTCAAGTCTGTTTAGACTTCTGTCAAAGCCATGTATTCCTTCTTCTATTGAAGGGGCGGATTCCTCTGCATCTGGCTCCCACTCTCGAGGGACTGCCCAAGAGGAACCTGCCTGCTCCTCTAATGGAGGGCAGTCACCTGCAGCCATAACTCCTGTGTCTGAGGGTGGCTGGGACCCACTGCACTGGCTTGCTTCTTCTGAAGAATTCTCCTCCAGGGAGGACAGGACAAGAGTGAAGGCAGCTGACAGGAAGAAACATGGCATTAGAGGCATTGATACAGTCAAAATGTGGCACTGGAGGAGAACTTCACAAATACCCCAGACTGACAGAAAGACAAACAAGTGAGTCTTAGATCAAATCAAGCCAAAACTTTCTCTAGAAGCAAAAACAATGAAATGAGGCTGTCCTACTTTGGGCACGTCATGAGAAGGCAAGACTCCCTGGAGAAGACAATGATGCTAGGGAAAGTTGAAGGCAGAAGAAAAAGAAGACCAAATATGAGATGGACTGGCTCTGTCAAGGAAACCTCAGCCTTGAGTTTACTGAGCTGAGTAGAACTGCCAAAGACGGGGTATTTCGGAGGACATACATTCATAACATCACCCTAAGTCAGAGATGACTTGATGGCACAATCTTTCCATATTGTTCCTATCGGTATCCTTTCTGCGTACAGTTTAAATGCACTTTTTGGCTTTAAAAGTCATCCAATGTTAAAGCAAAGCTTTGGTTTCCTAATGCACATCCCTGCCTATAACTGTGTTAGGCCAAAGCTAGGCTTTAAGCCAATTTAGTTCTGTTGAATCAATAGAAATATGTTATGAGGCAGCCTAATTCTATAAAGTCAGATTATGTGATGTTGCATGATCTGTAGCTTTATCTGCAGTTTATCTGAGTTTATGAGCCTTAATTTTTCCACATTCTTGAAGAAGGAATAGCAACACATATTTATCTTTACAATAATAGCAGAATTCTGTGTGGCTGCCCAGAACCTTCCAAACCTGGAGGGTTATGAGCACCTCAATGCAGGGCAGGAGTTGGGAGGTGAAGGTCACCTCTACATTTCTCCTGTCCTGCAAAAGATTTAGATAGCCAATTTGGGCTGGATGCAGACATAGTCACGTTGAAGACACTGTATATTTATTAACTAATAAATACCAAGAGTAGACCCAATGTGCCCATTTGTATGTAATGGTGGCAAATCATAGGTTAGCCCACAATTTGCTGGATGATGATGATGATGAATTTTATTTCCATCTTTCCCAGTAGCTGAAGCTTTTGGGCAGTTCAAAACAGCACATAAAGTACAATAATAATCCAGTATTAACCCCCCCCCCCCGAAAAATTATACTACAACATTTAAAAAGTCAAATTTAAGACCAAATTTTAACAAGTACAGTAAGCAGCATGAACAGCTGACTACCAGTAATACCAAGGCAGCCTTAACTGACTATTTGATTGCAATGCTTATCTGTACTGCTAATCAGCTGGCTAAATGTCCAGAGTTGCAAATCAGGACAAAAATCGTAGAGCAGATTTGTGGAAACCTCCATCCCTCACTCCCAGCTTTGTTTACACCATTCAGGATTTAGGATCCCTTAACCTTCTGTGTAGCATTTTTGAAAGCTGGAAGGGCTGTCAGGGGGAATGGGGTGAGGAGGTTCTGCTTCTACAAGCTCAGTTGTTTGCTCCTACATCTGGATTCAACTTGTTGATTTTCAGGATGAGCGATACAAGCTTGCACAGCAGATGGGTGAATGCATATCATTTATTTAAACTACTTATATATTGTTTGATATCATAAGATCTTTAAGGATGTGATCCTATGCAGGTTTAGAGAGAAAACCTACAGTCCTACAACTTCTGGTATTCCTCAGCCAGCCATGCTTAGAACTGTGTCCTATGTTCTTTATGCAACAAGTACAATATAATGCAATCTAAAAGCCAATACAAAACAATGTAAAGTAATCAATACATTAAAACATAGAATTAATTAAACAGAGCCATACAATTACCTGTGTGGTAAAGTCTGAATAAACAGGTACAAATTTCATAAAATGCCTCTCACGTAAGACTTTCACCATAATTTGGAGATCTCAAAATAATCTATTAGCTATCCTACTCTTTGGAAGCTTCAAGAAAATAGGTGATCTCTAACTGATTTCATCATTGTGTGTTATCCAAAGTAACATAAATTTGCATTTTAAGGCAGACTCGTTTTTGTGAATGTGGCTGGAACTCTTGAATTGAACTCAGAAATATTTTGCAGAGTAAGGGTATTATTATCATGTTTCATATAAAAAGAAAGAAAAACAACAAACTAAATCAGGCTTTACCCTGTGTAAGTGCAGCATGTTAGAAAGAGCAAGTGAATTTAGGAAAACATAGCTCTTATAACACCCATATATTTTTCACAGAGTAATTGCATGTCATGGCAGTAATTGCACATTTGCAATATTTCCATCATTCCTGTAAATCACACAAAGATTCCAGGGAGTAAGGAAAGAAATGAAGAGTACTGGATTCGATGAAGACATTAGTGGTATCTTTTCGGGGGGCAGAAGCATTTCTCCAATTCTCAGGGAAATCCTGTGCAGGAGAAGGGAGTGGAATCACCACTACTGCACTTGTGCTGGTCAGGGCCAAAGACAGAAGCTAAGTTTTAGCTTCCTCTCATGCTTTCCACTGGTTTTCCCTTGCTTTCCATTCCCATCACTTTCAATGGAAGAGAATATAGGTATGCTGGCTCCAAACTTGGCATACGTTTCACCCTTTCTGGGGATGTATCAGGGGTGGGCATGCAGGAGCCTTTTGCCCTGGTGGATCTGCGATCTCTCCCAAGCCACTTCCAACGTGTCTCCAACATGCTTCATTTTACTCCCCACCACAGACGGAGCAGCAACCAGTAGCCACGCATTCCTCCACTCTCCGTGGCCCTTCACTCCATGGTCCTTCTCTGTGGCCAGAACAGAAGAGCCCAGAATATATAAAGGCCCCTCAGCAGCCCTCAGGAGGACATCAGAATGCTCCCATAATCTTCCTGCACCTTCTTTTCATGCCCATTTTCCAGCATGTTTAAATTACTACTGGACTTTCTCATCCATTGGAGTGAAGAGCAAATTTACCATGAGGAAAATGAAAATTGTAGTACTGCTACCCACTGACAGTTTTAGAAAGTAAATTGTTTCGAGCTTAATGTAAATATGCCCCAAATTTATTTATTTATTTTTCGATGTATATCCTGCCTTTTTCCTACAAAGGCAGCTTACATCATTCTCCTCCTCCATCTTATCCCTACAAGAACAACCCTGTGAGGTAGGTTGGGCTGAAAGCCTGTGACTGGCCCAAAGTCACCCTGTTCGCTCCATGGGTGAGCGGGGACTAGAAGCCAGATCGTCTGAGTCCCAGTCCCATGCTCTTAACCACTACACCACACTGGCTCTCAAATGAGGCATCATTACTGATCAAGCTCCAAGGATTTCTACCAATGTTTTATTTCATATTTAGGATTCCACATCAGCCTTAATTTGCTGCATCTATACCTCAACCTACACATTTCTATGGGATCTTTTTAGATAACTGTAGCCCAGCATTTCATGTAAGTCTCACCCTCTGCTTCCAAAATTTTACCTGCTATTTCCAATGTAATTTCTGTCTTAACTGTAAACACAGTATACTATATGTATATCTGTATGGAGAGAAAGAGAGAAAGAAAAACTGCTGGACACATTGTTTGCTCCAAGCAAATCAGCTATTATTTATAATGTTAATGCTTTGCAGGCCACCACAAAGTACAAAATATTTTCTGCATTTGATCCTCATTTCAACATCAAAAACATTCCCTTCTTAGCTCATTTTCAACTAAAAAAAATCTAGAATTTTTATTTTCTGTTTAATGGCTCTGTCTTATTTGCACACATAAAAAGAGCAGCAGGCTGCCTTTATAATGATCATAACTGAACATTCCACAATTACCTGCAGAGCAGTAGCCTCCTCTTATGGGGACAATATTTAAACATCTGAGAAACAAAAATAAACCTTATGCATAACAACTTAGTTTGCTCAATGTGATTGTTATCTAGGAAAGCTGAGTATTTTTTGTTGCAGAGGTGGCTGGGATGAACCAAATGATTTAGGGCCTGGATATCTGATGGAACGTCTCCGCCTATACGCACCTGCCGAGACCCTAAGGTCATCACCAGAGCTCCTTTTCCAGGAGCCTGCTGTGAAAGATGTAAGGAAGGTGGCTACCTGGAGAAGGGCCTTTTCAGCTGTGGTACCCTGGTTATGGAACTAATTCCCCGGAAAGGTGCACCTGGCATCCTTACTTTTGGCATCAGGCTAAAACCTTTTTATTTTCTCAATAATTTAATTGGTAAAATATTATATTGCAGCTTATTTTATTTTATATGAGACTATGGTCATTTGTTTAATTTGTTTTACTATTTAATATTTTTTATAATTGTTCTTATTGGATTATATACTTGATTGTATACTCTGTTTTATCGTCATTAAGTGATTTTTATTTGGTTTTATTTTGGGATTGTTTAAATCTATTTTGGCATTGAATGCCATGTTTTAAACTTTTAATGTGTTGAGAGTCATCCTGAGAGTCATTTGATTAAAGGAATGGTATTAAAATGTCATAAACAAACAAACTTTATATAGCATCCTCTTCAACTTACACGTAAAACCTCTCTCAGTTAAAATCTTAAGCAAGAACACCACTACAGAGGAAACAAAGTTCCACAGGCTGCACCAGTGCACAGAACAATGTAAGAAGCTGAACATCAACAAATTTACAACCTCTTCAAGTATACCTTGTGTGCATCTGAACGAATTATTCAGTATAAATACTTACACTTTTCCACAGCACTTAGATAAGTAATATTTTACAACAATATATGGAGAACATTTTATGAAGTCACATTTTTGCAATGATACATAGAAAAACCATGTATATTGCTAGTTATGGTGCATGTTTTACACAATTTCAGTTTTAACCCTATTTCAAATAATTCTTACAAAACTATCTGGTGTCAAATTTCTCAGAAAGTAATATATTCCATTTAATGCCTGCATATTGCTGATAGAGCCATATTACTGGGAGTTATTGCACTGGTGTAATTGTCTGATACTTGTTTCACTAGTATGAACCTTAATAACAAATAGAGTTGAATCCTCATTCTATTAAACTTACATTCATTTTTAAGGCAGAGTATAAGAACTTGTTCAGAAGAAAATGTCATCAAGTAAATCCAATTCTCTACACTCACCATGGCTATTTTAACATAAAATGTGCTTCTATGTAACACATACTGCATACATGAGAACAAAAATGATTAAGTCAGTGTAAATAGTCTTAATCAAAGCAGCAGAAAGATACATACTGCACATCTTACCACAAAATACATTTTGGATCAATTTTTTTAACCCACAATTGTTCATACTTTGTAGGAGCTTTGATTTTCCAAAGCAGCCACTTTATCTGCACATGAATGAGTGGAGGACTTCTGCTTGCAGCTGGCAATCAAATGTCAGGTCTCTTTATAATTCATTGCATTCAGGTCCTGTTCTAAAAGGGTTACATTTGCTTGCTTATGCCTGAAAATAATATGCTTTATGAAACATGCCAGGCCAATGTGCCCCCCACCTGCTTTTTTTTGGGGGGGGGGTTTCCTAAAGTCTAACAAGGGAACATGCCAGTGGCTAAACCTGCACCACGTTATGCTGGTATATTCTCAGACATCGCTGATCATGCAGAACAAATGCAGAGATCCGGCTGTCCTAAGAGCTTGATTTCATTAATATGGAAGGGAAATGTGAAATAGGTAAGCACCAAGTTCTTTTTGTTATTACTCTAAACAATTGTAATTAGTGAGTGTTTTGTCTGTGTGAAACTGTACCCTCTCCCAAACTTACGAATCTGCTATATCTACTTTTAGTTTTGTCATTGAACTGAGATGTATACAGGTAGTATTTGGTTTCCTGATATGCTGCTACATAACCTCCGAGTGACACTGAGTTTAGCAGAATAGAGCCACTGCACAAGAGAAAAACGTGTTTTTATTCACTGTCATAATTAAATGCTGTGTTTTCCATGCTTTAAACTAAACTCACTGTTATCTAAGTCACTGATTAGATATGGAAGCAAAACTGGAGGGGGATGACATCATTCAAAGAACACACAAACAACTGAATAGAGAATGATGAAACCCTTAACTGAGCAATCTCAGTAGAAATATTTGCCCATCCCTCACACTCAGCTTGAACTCACTCTGGCCCCCGGCCTCTGCATCAATCCTCCCCAGTCCCTGGTCCTCCAGATGTATTAGATTACAAAACCTGTTATTCCCAGTTACTCTTCCAATTGCCCGTGCTGAGTCGGGATGGTGGAAATCAGATCTGGAGGGAATCAGGTTGAGAAAGCTTTGCTATATACTGTAAATTCCCACCTTAGACAAGGACTAATGAGCCCACCTACATATTGCAAGGAGACAGCAGGGTTCTACCAGGTGGTCTGGAACTCTGTGAGCACTGAGGGATTTTTTTTTTTTTTTTTAATGGAGTAGGAAAAGGTGTTATTTTGAAAAGAAAAGCTGGTTGATGCTCAGAACTGTCAATTTAATTGCGATGGCACAATAATTATTTGTGGATCACTGTTGTTACATGCCATCAAGTCATTTCTGACTTCCTGTGAATGGAAGACCTCCAAAATGTCCTATCCAAGACAGCTATGCTGTAAATCCAGGGCTGTGGCTTCCTTTGTGGAGTCAATCCATCTCACATTTGGGCTTCCCTTTCTTCTTCTCCCTTCAACTTTCCCTAGCATCATTGTCTTCTCCAGGGCATTTTGCCTTCTCATGACATGCCCAAAGTATAACAGTCTCAGTTTTCTCATTTTTGCTTCAAGGGAAAGCTCTACCTTGATTTGATATAGGACCCATTTGTTCTTCCCTCTGTAGGTTCAGGGTATTAACTGTAGATCTCTAGTGGCAAGAATAAGGAGGGACATTATATGCTCAGATAAAAATGGCCAGATCCACCAGTGAGACTAAATAAAAATCTTCTCATTTCTCTTCAGTGCTTTTAATACCATTAAATAACAAAATCAATTTAATAGCTGTTGAAAATATGGCTATATTCATTAGGTGAGATGTCATTTATTTTCTACTCCTTTCTATTTAATCTAGATGAAACTAGAAGAGAGAAAGGAAAGGTCTCAGAGAAGAGCTGCCTCATCTGTGCAGTAGGCTAGGCAGCAGATGACGGCAACATCGTTAATGAGGAGCTTCCATGCCTACATCTGAGCTCATGTCCAGGCTTTCATATCAATTCTGGCATTGTGTTGGGATCCAGGTAGCCCAGACACAGACCTAATGAGACATTAGTGTGGCCCTGAGCACAGCCTGGAATCATGGGGCATCAACATCTCTGCAGGACATCTTGCGGCTGCTTCCCCAGGTAACGCACTGCAAAAGGTGGGTGCAATAAGCAAGACCCAACATCCCCTGCTAGAGCTCCCCCATCATACCAGGACCAGAATCAAGAATGGGCCTATGCTGGATCCCAGCATTAGAGATACATGGCTCATCTTTCATGAAACAAGGGCACAAGCACTCGTTGAATGAGTTCCAGGAAGAGTTCCCTTTAAAATTCCTCAGTCTCTGCATAAAAATAATACTACCTACTCTGTTTTCAATGTGAAACAAGCATTTCCATAGTTATGGAGAATTAAGTTATAAAGTTCACTTCCAATGCATCATGAAATCTGAAAGAAAAGACATAATAATTTGTTCAAATAATAATAAGTTTTCTGCTTATTTTATCTAGTGAACAGCTACAATGTGGAACTGAGTTCATTAGGAGCCCAATTAAAGTGTTTGCTTGTTTAAAAAGCATGGATGACTCTACAGCCATTAATAGCAAGTTCAGTTTACATGAAAGAGCAAGGAAGGGAGAGTGCCATGCAAACCAAAAGCATCTTGCTATGTGCAGATGCTGCACATTATTTCTTCAGGAACTTACTGAGTCTTATTTTAGCAATGCACATGCACAAATTGTCTTGTCAAATCTGCCTGCCTGCCTGCCTGCCTGCCTGCCTGCCTGCCTGCCTGCCTGCCTGCCTGCCTGCCTGCCTATCTATCTATCTATCTATCTATCTATCTATCTATCTATCTATCTGTTATATATATATATCTGTTATATATATATAATAGATATATACAAGGATATATATATATCCTTGAGAATTTATATAATCACTGTTAATAATGTCATGCCTCTGTCAGTACTTTCTACACTTCAATTTTTACTGATCTTACTGTCGACAAATTCCTTCACCAATGCGCATACTGTATAAAAATCTAAAATTCTTCGTAATATCCAAGCAGGGGTGTTATGGTTAGTTTTGAGTAAATATTCATGTATAATAAATTCACATTTGTGACAAGTGTTTTGTTCGTGCATTGGGAATCCCTGGTCAAAGCAGGGCTTTTTTGCCCCTTGTAGGTCCATGATAGGGAAGGACTCAGCAAGCCAAATGTCTCCTATATGTCCGATGAAGCAGGCTGTAGCCTATGAACGTTCATAAAGGCTGTAGTCCATAAAATTTGCAAGTGACTGACATGCCCACCCACTGAAAATTATGCATATATCATTGCCATTATAATCCTTAGCAGAGCATTTGACAAATGGCATCAAGAATATCAGTAAATACTGAACGGCAAAATATTATGGAAGCTTGAAGGATGCTACAATAGATAGGGAAAGGACAACTAAACAAGTATTTCCTCATTTAATCATTGACTGATCAAGTGAACCAATATGCATGGAGGACCCCCGGGAACACTGTAATTGTAAGGGAGGTCAGAAACCAAAACCAAATGGCATTGCAGAGCATTGCTGTCTTCTTCATTTGTTGCTCTAAGTATAGTTTAGGGCAGAGGTCCCCAACCTTTTGGCACCAGGGACCAGTTTTGTGGAAGACAATTTTTCCACTGACCAATGGAGGGAGGGATGGTTTCGGGATGATTCAAGCACATGGCATTGTGCACTTTATTTCTATTATTATTACATCGTAATATATAAAGAAACATCTGTACAACTGACCATAATGCAGAGTCAGTGGGAGCCTCCCCCGACCTGCAGCCCAGCCCTTAACTGCTTCCCAGTTCCCTCGCGGCTCACATGCGTCCTGCCCAGCTTCTCTGCCCCACTTGCCATCTGGCTTCACCGTCACTGCTTGCTTCTCCTTTCGAGGCCCAAGATCCAAAAGTGCCCTAATAAGAATCTGTACTTACAGCCACTCCCCAGTGGTGATGCTAGTGCTGGGGAGCGTCCACAAATACAGATGAAGCTTTGCTCACTTGCCCACTGCTCACCTCCTGCTGTGTGGCCCAGTTCCTAACAGGCCATGGACAGGTACCAGTCTGTGGCCTGGGGTTGTGGACCCTTGGTTTAGAGGCCTTACACATGGAGAGGGGAATCCAGGAGCTGGTTGCCTTTGCCTTCTTTGTTGCTAAAATGTCACTGTTGGCGTAGGGAGGGGTTCTTGCTGCTGAACAAATAGACAAATTTTCAACAGTTCCAACAGGTGCAAGTATTCAATACAGAGTTGGCCTTCAAAATCTAGAACATATTTGTTCTTAGGGTAACATTGGCTAGAATTTCAGATTAGCAATATTTCCAAGAAATGATCCAAAAACCTTCCCATTGGAGAAAAATGAAACCAAGGAAGATAATTAGATAATGGCCAAACCCACTGCCCTTTGCAAATTCAGTTTTCAGAAAGCATGAATAAAAGGTGGCTGAGGCATATTGGGAAAAGTAGGACATTTTCTTTTTAAACAAGCATAGGATTGCCTGGGAGTCGCTTTTGCTACCATTGGTAGACCAGGAAATGATGGAAGCGTGGGTGTTGCTGACATCTGCATATTCTAATTTATATCTCTATATATCAATAGTTACTTTGATTTATTTAAATTTTACAGAAGACAAAAGCAGCCATCATTTTTTCATCTAAATTATCTCTAATATGATTTGAACCCTGATCTAGATCGTGCTAAATCAATAAGTATAGCTTTCTGTTCTGGGGAAAAGGGTGGGGAAGGTATTGCAGCATGTGAGAATGGAACAAATAACCATTTCTTCCCTAGCTGCAATCCCATTTGAACATTGTTCAATGCATGGCAAATATCTTGGGGGAAAGAAATTCACTGGCACCAGGGATAGATTTGGGGAACTAGGAAACAGATTTAGGTCAGGGCTTAGCAACACACCAACTGGAATTGTGTAAGTGGTGCATGCAAGCACCAATTTCATCACCAGATCCAGGTAACGGAAAGCTCTGTGTCACTTAGTGTTGGCTCATATGATTCAAAACAGATTTAACTTGGATTGTCTGCTCCTCCTAGTGTTACCTAAGCCTCATGTGAAATCAAAGCCTTTAAGACAGAGTGATTATTAATGCCACAGTTCATTTTGCTTAGTTTATCAGTCTGGGTTATGACCATTTTTGGTTGGGTCTGGGATAATCTGGAGTTCATCTATTGACTTCAAGATAAAAGACATTCATTTCTACTCAGCTTTATCATATAGCAGTATTAATCTAAGCAATATGTTTTAGAAATTTTATACTATTTTTGCTTCTTAAAAATTCATCTTTCTGTTCCACTAGGGGTTTATTTTTGCCTACTGCTGCAACATTGAACAGGCATCTTCACTGAACTGTTCACAGTTACTATCAAGACTTCCTGCTGAGAAGCACGATCTAATTTAGAAACCAACCATGTGGATGAAAAATGTAAATATATTCTGCTGATGTACTTTGAAACAATACTGTGCCTCACTGTGACCATATAGGGTTGACACCAGATAATGGACTTAGTAATGGAAGAACTCTTTTAAAGTACTTGCTTTCATCTCCATTCCCTTCATTATTTTCATTACAATATTTTTCCAGGTAAAGCACTCTGTAAGACAAATTAACCTTTGGGATAAGCATTTTAATAGAATTTCGGGATGATAATTACTGAACAAAACAGCTCTTGTGCTTTTCATAGCTACATGGTAGGGAGGGACTCAGCAAGCAGTACATCTCCTAACAAGTAACCTGTGTGTTTTAGGAAGCTGTATTCCACAAACCCTTATTCTGTAATAAATGTCTTAGTCTTTAGGAAGCTATCAGACTCTTTGTGATTTTTCGTAGGATGAGAAAATTTCTCTGACAAAATTATTTCTGCCATTCATTGCTGGAATAGCCCAGACAGGCACGTAAGTATGAAGAATTTGAAAGAAAGCATAATATTCAATGGTGGCAGCAATTGAAAACAAAATCAGGCCAAAAGATAGACACTGGCCATGTTCAGGTGCAATGACAAGCCACAGTAGAAACCCTAGTGGCATGGCTTGTTGCTGTGTCTGAACCCAGTAATCATGGTGGAGTGTAGTAAGGATGGTCTGCATGGAACCATGAAGGGAAGCAAGTCTGCTCTATGGTTTCCATGAGTTACCATGGCTTGTTTGCATGTCTGAATCCAGAAATCATGCTTCCATGTGGTTTCCATGTCTCTTCCACAGAGTTCTTCACAGAGAGCAGCTGTGGTTACAGCAGCTGCTTCTGCTATACTCATCGCCATCCAGGTCAGCCTAGCAACTGCTGACTTGGAAGCAGCAGTGCTCTGATTGGCTGCTTTGCCTTCCTTTTTTCCCTTTTCCCACGCACTGTCTACAGATGCCCACCTGGCTGGCCACCTTGTCTGTTTGCTTCAGGTTGCTTGGGTGATGCCAGGAAACTGCCTAGCAGTTGTCTGCACAAGAGGCGCACACAGACTGTGTGCAGGCATCCTCAACTGGGCGCTTGCTCTGTAAAGCCTATGCATAGTGCTGTGCCTCCTGCCCTCTGCTTTGCCCCTATCTTGTTCCTGGCATTCTTTGGGACTATAAACAAGCCCCACAGTCCCCAGCCCCTCAGCCCCAGCACAGCTGTGGGGCAAACACGTTCCCAAGAGCCAGGTGGAAATCTGTCCCAGACAGCGGCTCACATGTGCTCCTTTGGGAACATCTTCTGGGCAGGACAGGCTGCCTCTGTGCCCTCACTGAAGCCTTCTGTGCACCTGGCTGGATGAGCATGTCCTGCGCATGGGGGAGCATGGGCACATGTGCAGTGAGGGAGAGGGAGGGTATGCTTGCATGTTGGCACAGAGCCAGATAGCAGTGGGGAGTGCTGCTCTAGTGCTACTACCACTCTGTATGACTCTGGTGTGCCCGCAACTGGAGTATTGTGCTCAGTTTTGGTCCCCTCATTACAGAAAGGATATAGCCAGGTTAGAGTCAGTGCAGCGTAGGGCCACAAGGTTGGTGGCCAGTTTGCAGGGGATGGGATATGAGGCGAGACTCAGGGAACTGGGTCTCTTCAGCCTGGAGAAGAGGAGACTCAGAGGGGATCTGTTGGTGACATACAGGTATGTGAGGGGATGTCACACGGAGATGGGTAGAGACCTGTTCTCCCCTGCAGAGGAAGGCAGGATGCACTCCAATGGAGCAAAGCTCAGGGAGCCAAGGTTCCATTTAGATGCCAGGAAGCACTTCCTGACAGTCAGGACCCCGAGGGTGTGGAATGGGCTTCCACGAGGTTGTTGAGGCCCCATCAGTACAGATGTTCAAAGATAGGCTGGACATGCTCATGGTGGGCATGTCATGAGCGGAGCTGGCTGGTGCTGGAGGTCAGACTAGATGGCCCGGGAGACCCCTTCTGACTCGCTCTGTTTCTATGTTACTCAACAGCAATAGTGCTACTCCAGTGAGTAAGCTGTTGCTTCTCTGAGCAGTAGAAACCAAACAAAAACAAGGCAGCTGGCCAATGAAGGAGAAGCAGGTGATGCAGGCAGGAGCAGTGCACCCTGGGATTAATTTTCTGCTGTGGAGGCTGATGAGATAGATACCCTCTGCCGTTAGTAGGAAAAGTGGGGGAGGATGAACATCATTCATGCATGGAAACCATGGGCCTGTCTGAACTCTGGCCCCAAAGTTATATACCATGTGGTGGGGTTTAGTTTGTTTGTTTGTTTGTTTAGAGTTTTTATATGCCATCCAATACCAGAGTCTCTGGATGACTTACAAAAAAACCCCTGAAAACTAAAAACAACAACAAACCAACAAACAACACACTGCATCTGACCATTAATGAAAAAATCAAAGATAAAACCAATAAATGCAGCATGGTTTAGCATCACATGTGAACATAGTCATCTAGGGCTATTACTGAAAAATCAGTATTTTAAACATACATTTAACAGCAAGTCCTTTCCAAACAGACCGGCATTATTTGCTTCATCTTTAGGCAGGCCAATTGGCACAGACTGCTGCTTGATAAGGTGCACCAGCTCAGGCCATGAATTCTAATGATAGAGTGAGATCATACTGCCCAGGTTGCAGGGTTCTGGTAGTAGGCCGGTCCTGAGCAGGGCCAGGTTTCTCATGATTGAAGAAAAAATCAGATCAGCACCATAGACAGCTCCAAGTAAAGCTTTGTTGGTGAGAACTCTTCTCTGGCAAAGATCAAAGCAAAACGGGGACTTAAACAGGAAGTGACTGGTCCCTGGATTGGAGAGTACCAGCTCTGCTGAATCCCTGTCCCTTGGTTTATTTTAGCAGTCTCAGATTGTGGCCACTTGGAAGCAGTTGTGATGTGACAGCATTTCCATGGCCTGGGTCCTCAGAGATGGAAATGGACCCTCTCCTGGATGCAGAGGAGTTATCCTTTGGAGAACTCTATTCTGTGGAGATAGAAACCTCTCAAGCCCTTTCTGGGTTGGAGACTTCTACTGACTCTGAAGCTGCTTCAGAGGATGAGGGATAAGAAACCTCTGAGGAGGATGAGATGGGGTGCTGGTCCGTGATACAGAGGGGTGAAATTGAAAACTGGGTGGGAGTGGAGTGGAATGAATGATCAAGGAGGATGTAGCTGCATAGGAGGCCTGGCAGAGGAAACAGGAGTACTCTATACAATTTTTCTCTTTCCTTTCTATAGGTTCCCTTTGTACTGCTGCTTACCTAATGATGGGCACAACGACCAGGGGACAGCTATCCCCATCATGTCTCCTAGAATTAGCTGGCTACTTATTTGCAGGACTACATAATCCTTTGTGTTTTCCAACACCTACAATTTGCTGCTTTCATTGGCTCTCTTAACGCTCTGGCAGCCCTGCACAAATAGGCCTCTGTTAATAGAAAGTACCAGCACAGAATTAACTGTCTTATCTGTTGGAAATAATCAGAGAGAAACCTTGAGATAACTTTGGAATACTACGATGCTGGAATATGGAAATTTAATGTGAAGAGCTAGAGGAGCACAGGTAAGACATTTTCCAAATTTGTTGGATATTGTGATGCCTTGTGCTCATGAGCACAACAGTTTGCAAAAATTAGTAACCATGTTTCTGGAAGTGCAGAGGGAATAATTAAGTCTATGTTTTGTTGTGTGCGTTTAAGAGAATAATACAAGCAAGCTCAAACAAGCCTCAAAACTAAACTTTTAAAAGTGAACACATCATCTTGAAAATCTATAATTTATAGCTTGAATCCAACTTTTCCTCAATTCTAGGAGTATTCTTCAAATCAGTCTTCCTCCACCCAGCCCATCCAGATGTTTTGGACTACAACTCCCACAATTCCTGGCTATTGGTCATGCCGGCTAAGGCTGAGTTGACACCTAAAACATCCAGAAGGAATCAGATTAAGGAAAGCTGTTATAAATGTTGTAAATGAAATTCCACTCAGAATATTTACTTGTTTATTTAATTTCTAGAACATGCCTATAGCTATTAGGCTATATATAATATTCTGGAGGAATATTACCTCCAGTGGGCAAAAACAGAGCTAGGTAGTCTTAAATCTTGAGGCTCAATGGTCTAATAGTTTTACTATGTGTGCAGTGGGTGGAGGAGTACCCTTCCATGGTCATATTTATTTATTTCATTTCATTTCATATGGTCTAATAGCTGAGACTCCCTGGGCAGTTAGCAAAAGTTTTAAAAAACACACTCACAAACCAAAATCAATTTAAAACCACAAAGGCAATTGCAATTGAATCAGCTTAGAAACATAGAAGAAATATAGAGCAAAATGCAATTAAAAGATAAAGTTACCAAGTGAAACTGTTAAAATGCTGGGATAATAAAAAGGTCTTCACCTGGAACTGAAAAGAATACAAAGCGGGCCATGTGTATTCATACTCCTGAGAAGCACACAAAATCAAATCCATCTTCCACAAACAGCCTGCTGTGATTCCATGCTTTACATCCTTCTACATTTCTGATCTGCTACAGCAAAACAGTCAAGCAAAAAACTATTTCCCATGCTGCTAAAAGCCCAATACTCTGAACATGGGTACTTTCACATTTTGACCCATTTAAAACAACACCATCATAACCAGTGCTTTTTTTGTCATAGAACACACTGGAACAGAGTTCCAGCACCTTTTTTCAACAGATTTTCCAAGTTTTAAAAGTAACTGTTGAAAATTTGATGTTTGGTCCACATGGATTTGAATCACCCTGTCGAGCGTAGCAGGTCGGCAGCAAAATCATTAAAACGGTGCATGCGGGCTGCTTGTGTGTCGAATCCGATGCGTGCGTACTTCATCTGCCCTGGTTATGAGGGTGCTGCTCGGCTTGTGGTGCTGCTCAGCTTGTGATTGGTCATGTGGTTGCACGCTGAGTGCTTTCTGCGGGTGGCAACCGTTATGTTTTGTTACACAACTGACGTGTGTGGGTGTGTGTACAGTGATTGACTACGTGCGAAAGGTAAATAATTTCATGAGTTTTGGCACCTTTTTTCTTACAAAAAAAGCACTGATCATAACTATGGGAATAATGTGGAGTTTGCTTCTGTTGCCCCATGGACCGAGGCAGCCTGGAGCTGCTTGATCCAAACCTGTTCGGTTAGGCTGAACAGAATTCCTGTTACCATTACTGACAAAGGGTTAATTACAGCCTTGAATGCAATTCAAAGTAGCAATTTGTGAATACAGTAAAATGCAGTTAAAATGATATGGTCAGAATGGAAATTATTTAAACTGAATGGGTAATAGGGTACGATTTCTATGGTAGGTATTTCTCTGAGTGGCCTGATGACCCCAGGGCAGGCCTGAGTGAACATGCAAATCCTATTTATCAGGCAGCTGTAGCTGTAACCTCCCTTTCTTAAGGTCTCCCGAGAGACTCTCTCCCTCTACACCCCTTTTCAGCATCTCAAAGGGAGGGCATAAGGTGGTTGTGGAAGATACAGTAAAGCTTTCCAGGGGGAATTTTAAAATTAAAGTGCTTTTCCATTTTTAAAGAAAATTGCAAAGTTGCAATGTATGGAGTGAAATATATGTAGTTGGAAGGTACAAAAAAGCCTTGCAGTCCAAATCGAAGAAAGTCTCCTGATCCCCTGGCTAAGAAAAAGAACTTAATGGAATAGCGAGATGTTAAAAACAGTGATAACTGAAGTTATGTTTGGAGATGCACATAACTGGAGCTTTCCTAGGGGACTTGCAATAAAAGCCCAGTTTGCCGAGGCATCTTCCAGCTGAATTGTGCTGTAGGTTTAGAATGCAAGTCTTGGTGATGTCTCATTGCTGTAGAAATACGTGCTTGACAAAGAAGGCATTGAGTGGGTTAAAATGATGCCATCTTTAAGTAGAAAAGATGATCTTCTTTTATTGGATTTTGAGACTTCATTTACATTTTAAATCTAGGTAGTAGACAGAACACTGGATATTGTGGGGCATAGGAGCAGCATGCCCTTGATATAGGCTAAATTAAGGGGGTGACCCATTCCATCAATTTATCAGAACAGATGCCTTTCACAGAGCAAACAAGGCCTGTCTCATCTGCTGATTTTGAGGATAGCATCTTCATGAACTGTTAGCATGTAGTATTAGTGAGGAATCCAACAGTCTCTGTGCTTCAACAGTTGGCCCAGCTGGGAAGAAGAGAGGAGCTTTAAGGATGGTGGTAGATTAGTGTTTGCACAATATCACCAGAAAGGATTCATACACTTTCCCCAGGATAGAGGAACAGTGACTTTACTTTCTGAGCAAACTGATTCACTATCTCAGAAGAGTATTTATTATCAAGTTGAAGTAGCCAAGCCTTTTTACTGCACCAGTGGAAAACTACAGTTTCATATGATGCCCAGGGATTAAGTAGTGCCCCTGCTATGTTTAAGAGGATGATGGAACAGGTTCTGATAGATATCAAGCTCATAGATTTCTTGGAGGATCTGATTATATTCTCAGCAACCCTGTAGGAATGTAAAAAGAGGTTCATAAAAGTTCTGTAGCACCTAATGGAGCAATGTTCTAATTGCAATTTCTGTTGAATATTTAGGCCTTGCCATCTCACAAAATAGTATAAAACTTGATCCTGATGTTGTCCACTTTGAACGATTGGTCAAGACCAAAACTAGTAAAAGAAAGAAGGACATTTCTAGGAGTTGCCAGGTATTATCAGAAATCTGTAGAAATCATTCTGTTATCACAATCCTTTGATTCCTCTTCTAGCAGAGAGAGCACAGAAATGAGGGGAAAGGGGCAGCATAAAGAGAAGAAATATTCTCAGAAATTTTGAGATTGATGGACTGATCATTGCCAAGTTGCCTTGGATAAGCTAAAAGAAATACTGACAGCTGCCCCAGCCTTAGGGTTTACAAATTATATGGGCGCACACATCTTGCTTACTGATGCCGGTTCAGTGCAGCACTGTAGCTGAAGAAAGTGGACCAGCTCTGGGTAATTGCCTCTGCTAGGGGAGAGAGAGGAGAACCAGTGGAAGGGACTATTCCGTGGACACACTTGAGTTTCTGCCCTTTAAATGGACTATAACTGAAAAGTTCCATGATGATTTCCATGGGATGAAAGTTGAAGTTACAGCTGACAATAGCTCATTAACTTATATTCTTTTAACTACAAAATTGAATGTGGCATCTCATCAATGGTTGGCAGATTCTCACCTATGATTTTATCATCAGAGACAAATGATGTAAACTGAGCACAGATGTCAGTGGGTTGTATTATTTTAAATAATAGATGGTTTTCCCCAGATTGTTTTTGTTTAGACCATGGCTTGGTTTAGTTCCGCTAAGTTGCTGTTGGATTTTACAGACACTCATATCAGTAAGAGCTTGCAAATTCAGCCAGCTCTGAACTGGGGATTCTTGTCAAACGCTGACAAAGTATTTATAGAGAGAATTTTCTCATTATACATTCAAATGAAAGACTTTACAGTGCCCATTGAAATGTTTTCTTAGGAATAATAGCTGATCAGGTACTTATTAGTATCTGGGAGAAAAAAGAAATGATGAAAGGTGAGGGTTTTTAAAATAGCAAATTGTTGCTTCTTTTAAAATGCTTCAGTTTAGAAATTAATGCTTCTTAAAAATTCCCTTCTGTTTAGAAACACTCATTGACTAAAAGCTTTTCTCTTTCTTCTTTGTATGGTATAATCAAAGCTATTTAAAACCAAAGCTTTTCAATGAAGAGCCATTTAACAGCAGCAAACCACTTTCAATCTAATATTAGGAGTGTGTGAAAATATGTAGGAACATAATCATGTCGAGTTTTTGAAAAGCATTTTGCACAATGTTTTTGTTGTTTTTGCATATCCATCTCCTGGTCGGATCTGACAGATGATCTTGAAATCAGTGTTTATGCCAGACTCTTTCTTCAGCCAGAAAATTCAATGGGACCAGCCTCAGAAACTCTTCTAATCCCATGTGACAGTGAGCACGCGCAGATTGTTTCCCCCTTCTCTTCTGCTTCACCACAGACCAAGAGAAGGGCACCAAGGCCAGGAGAAGGTGCAAAGCGTTTAGCGCCTGAGCAGAAAGTCCAGATGGAGACCTTATTGTTTATGAGTCTGCTGCCTGGAGCGATATGGTGTCTCTGCCAGAGGAGATGCTTCAGGACAGAGTTATACCCTGGCACCTGCATCATCGACTAAGTAATCCCTGAGACTGTGCTCACCTGAATCCATCACATGGCCCACTTGATTGCCTGCAAACCCTACTCTGACATTTCATCTTAAGATCATGCAGAAATTTCGATTTAAGCATGGTTAGGCTCTTGCTCCTTTGTCCCTTCCCCTGAACTTGGTTTTTGTAGCATCTTGCTGTTGAAGTGACCTTGGAAGTTCACTCATTTTCATAGCCTTTGAGCAAAGTATTACACTAATGCGGACTAGGGAATTTTTATTTGGCTTCTCATTTCCTCCAGCTACTGATTCACACTCAGGCTGCATTTCATTGCAGTGTAAAGGCCATGGATTTATATACCTAACAACCAAAGCTATTATAGTCAAGACCTAGTGAGTCAAAGGTGACTTCCCAGGAGTTTGACTTTCACTTCATGAAGCAGCCAAAGTGGTTTGTTAAAGAAAATTCTTAACAGACAGACTATATGAACATATGTTGCTTTGGCAGTTTCTAGCAAATAGTTGCTTTCATTTTACACAGGCTTTATTTTGGAAAATCAAAAACACGAGAAGTCAAGTTCCATCCTCTGAGCTTGATATTCCCCCTGCTATGATGCAAGGGTGGTGTTTTTGTGTACGCGCGCACACACAGATGGTATTTGTACAGACATATTTTTTTAAATTCAGATACTGCATTTTGGCTTGCTAAAATTCAGAGCTGGACAGAAAATATATCCACATCTATTTTGGATGTGAACTCCCAGAAGCCCTGCCAGCATAGCCAGGAATGCTGGGAGCTGAAATCCCAAACCCCTGGACATCTATTTTGGGCCACGCCTGCTATATTTTATATAGATCTTAATTATCCAGAATGCATTAATGCAAGTCTTCATTTCATGTGTGTTTGAACAAGGCATTCTCTGCTATGTATTTCATTTCTTATAGGGTTGCCTGCTTCAGTCCTGTCTAGGGAGCAGATCAAGACCCATGGAGACTTCTTTCCAAGCTATGTACCTCTGTCAGAAATACAACACAAGTTTGCAGCCTTATGACATAACCTGTGATGGTCTGGAACAGGATCATCATGTTTAGGAGCAAGATTTACAAAGCAATCCTACTTGGAGCAGAAGACAAAATCTCCTGCTGAGCCATCACAACATCCAGAATCTTTCTGGCACACAACCAACCAGGGCAGACAGTGAGGTAGCGATTTCCTACCATCTTCTTTTCCCCTTAAGTTCCATTCATTTTGGTGGGTCTAGTCTAGGTAGAACTTATATTGTCCCCCACTACAAACCCCAAGGACAGTCTAAGGCTGGTATACATGCTTTTGAAGCTCCATGAGCAAAGAGGGGCTTTGGGTCCACCAGATCCAAAGATGTCTCTGCCCCATGCAAGGAATGCCCTGTCTTGGAGCCTTCTGCTGGTACTACCTTTAAGTGGTGGATATAACTTTTTTCCATGCCTCTCCTCCAGCAGAGGGTTTCCTCTACCTCACTGTAACATCCTGAGATGACTGTCTGAGGGGCTTAAGATCACTCTGCCTATCCATTACTAATATTGCTAGATTCCCTTGGAGTATTCCATCAGCAGCACGAAATGCCCTGTTCTCTAGTTTAGTGGCTGGGAGCATGCGGTCTCCATCTGTTCTTGGACTGCAATTCTCATCAGCCTTAGTTAGCATAACCAAGAGTGAGGGATTCTGGGAGTAGCCATCCAACAATATCTGGAGAGGGACATGTGACGTAGCCCTGCTTTAGATCTTGAGTAAGGTGCTACCGTCCCTTTTTTGAAGCCGCACCCACAGATTCATAGTTCCAGTATACCGCTGTGATGCTGAAGGTGCTGCAGGAAAGAAGCAGCTTGCCTGATGGCACAAATGAGCAAAGTAAAGGCTGTTGCCTCCAAAACCTTGGAAAGGTAGTTTGGATCAGTGTGCGCATGTGGATGTGGAGATTGTGGCTCCTAATTGGGCTGACTGACTGAAGCTCACAGCGTATACCTTCAGGGGAAAATGGAATTCTCAGCGCAAAAATTCAAAACCCTTAAAAAGAAGGGAAAAGAAAGGGTGCAGGAGGAGCTGAGCTGTACCACATGGCAAGCCTATTGATATTTCAAAGGCACAAGCACACATATAATGTTTGAGAAGTTCCAATAGTAACGTAAGTAGAAACAAAATGGCCTTTCTTTTCCCTACTTTTTAAGGGTTTTGATTTTTTGCGCTGAGAATTCCATGGATGTCTTGTCACCCAAGCCTAGACCATGTGCCACGGGGCAGTTTCTTTTGTGGCAACAAGCCATGCTGATGAGCCATGGCTTGTGCTGGGGATTGTTGGAGGCATGATTGCTTGCTGTGTCATCAAAACCAGGGAGAAAAATTCCATCATGGATGGTGGTGAATGTCCAGTGAGCTGCTTGACAAGAGCCACAACCCCCGTGGCGCTCTTCACACCGTCGCTTGTGCAAGTTCTGAGCACCTTCAAGAGATGCTCAAGCAGCACCTTGGAGCAGCCGTCACCTGTTTGCCACCTAGGCTGCAAATTAGCTTAAATGTCGTCTCATCACTTTCCCTGTATGTTGCCTACTCAACTTTGCTGATCCCTTTGAGAACTGAACCTCACGTAGAAATTGACCTGCCAAGATTACATATACTGGGCAGTAGTATGAGCACACTTGTGAAAAGACCGATAATAATGATGCTGATGAGGATGCAAAATCCTCTCTGTTCCTTTTGGAGCATCCAGAAAAAGAAGACACACAACATTGCACAAAGGGGTGGCAATCCAATCAGCGCGGGTACAGGAGACCAGGTGGGTTCTGCAGAGAAGGTCATAGGGATAGTGGCTAAAGGACGGAGAGCAGAGAGCAGGAGAACAAGTCATGGTGAATCGGATTGTTTGTCCCATACAAACAGAGCTTATTCACAGGGTGGCTTAGCATGCTATCCAGACTCAGCCAGCGGTGTTGTTGGGCTGCATTAACAGTTATGCTACAAGGCTGCTTTTACTATGGTTGAGATTTAATGTGAAATATTGCTGAGTGTGGGACAGAATCGTGGTGCTTTTGCATGGCACATTATACATTCCTCTAGCAGGTTAACCAGCAGTGCATGAAACCAGGGCTTTTTGTGTTTAACTTCCCGTGCCCCGTCTGCTCAGCTGAGCACATTTGGGCACCAATTTGACATTTCTTTCCCTCATGAAAAAGTGTTGTCCAGAGTGAAGGAGGAAACCATGTGGAACAAATTCTTGTGGCTTTGTTTATTACTGCCTCATTGCCCTGCCCATCTGTTTGTTTACTTTTTCATTTAAATAATTGTCAACATCCTGAAGCATTTTCCAAATTAATTTAACTACAGAAACCAGCTAAGACATACCAGATGTAAATAATGGAAAATAACTGAACAAATCAACTACTGTCAGCTGAATGATAAATCCAAGTTCAGAGCCACTTTTGAAAGGTCATCCCAGAGTTCAGAGGCTGCAGAATACGACGGCCCTCTTCTGGGAAGGTTAATGCAGCCATTACCTGTGAGGAAGTCTAGAGAAAGGCCTCATTAGTAGACCTCAATGGTCTGTGGCCAGAATTATTTAGGCACTGGTGTTCTCTGTGACAATCATGTCCCAGACCGTTCAGAGCTTGAAAATGAACAGCCCCACAAACAAACAGCAGTTTTAATTGGAAATACAACTATAGCTAGTGCTGCAGTTTTAAATAGGTGTTATTTGAGAAAAAGGCCTTTACTTTACCAGAAGCCAAGTTACTGGATTGTTCACCAGCTGAAGTTTGACATCCACAGAGAATGTAGGGCAGTTGGGTAAGCAGTGCATTGGATTAGCCCAGTCTGAAGGTCACTAAGGTGATCCTGTTGTCCTCACGGCAGCTGCACATAAGCCTCTAGACTCATCCTGCGCCTGGAGCAGGCCGCAGCAGAGGCACCACTGTCCCTTGTGCTGGGGATTCTCTCTAGATGGCCATGTAGATTTAGCAAAGGCAAGGGGGCAGGAGGGAGTTCGGGACACCAATCCCCAGCACAGTTTTTCCTACACAGGCTTTGAGGGGTTGGGTGAGGGCTATGTTCAGAGTCCAAGCACTGAGGCCAGAGAACCTTGGTGTCCGGACTTTGCCAGCCAGACAATGTCAAAAGACCATTGGCTTGCTCCTTAAAGCATGAACAACTGTAGCTGGTTTGCCTTGTGATGCAATGTGTCTGTATATTTGTCAAAGCAGGTCATGGTAAGGGTGACTTGCCATTCACTCCCAGACGTCTCAGACATTACCCAGAAACAAGGGAAATGCATTTAAAAATAAACAAGATGATGCACACTCTAGAAATTGTGTTAAATAAATAATGTTAGCATTGTGTGTGGTAACCAGCTCGGAGGGCTGGCTTTGGAGGACTGTGCTTATCCTGTGGTGAGGCTTTGAGCAGTTCCACCCTCTTGCTTTGTAAATGACCATTCCACACTTTCCAGGAAACTTGTTTAGAAGTTGAACTGGACAAGTCAAAGCAAAGCAGGTGACAAGCCAGCTTCGGTGTGAGCTACTTAATGGAAGTCTTGCAGCACCTGAACTGTTATCAGTGGTTGTAACATTAATGTAAACAAACATGGCTAAACCTAATCTCATATTCTCTATATGAGAATACAGGCAACAGAACAAATGAAGATCTGAATTTATTGTTCAGCCATAAAACATGACAATGCTTGCAACTATTTTAAGTTATTTTTGTATTGCACAAAATCTATATGAATAAAAATAATAACATGTTATGTACCCCGGGCTTTTAAACATACTTTTATAATGGTCCAAGAAGAAAGGGCATTTGAGGGGCAAAGGGATGTCTCCCTTTAGATATTTAAAAAGTTGGCCCTTAAATAGAAGAAATGAACTTCACATGGAAAGCATGAAGATAGCATTTCATTGAGGTGAGCCCAAAGCTGAGGAACCTTTGACTGAAGAAGGCTTCCTCCAGTGGAAGTTGTTCTTCCATCAGAGGAAGGAAATTTTTGGATTTGACACATACAAGAGGTATTTCTCCCATGCTTGTCCTTTGCTGCTGACATTTCTCTCTCTAACCAGGACTTTTGGTGAGTTTTTATACAGGCAGAGAAAATGGGCCATTTCACTGTCGAAACAAAAGGAAGAACTATTTCCGTTTGTGTATTTTCAGTGTTCTGTTAGCCTATGGTGTCAGCACAGATCATGTAGTGAAAAAGCAGGAAAGGGAAAACTCCTGGTACAGTGTTTGGTGCACAGAGATTGTTTTAATGAGGAGGACCACTTTAAACTGATAAGGAAGGAAACGGCAGGAGTCTGAACAGGTAAGGAGAAAATGGCGGCTGTTCACACAGACCAGTCTTTTCGAACCAGGAGCTCTCCTGATGTTTGCGGCCACAGTTCCATCATCACAGACCAGCATGCTGCTGTCTGGGGATGATGAGAGGTACAATCCAACACATCTGATGGGCATCAAGTTGGGGGAAGTGGACACAATGGTTTTTTATTATTTGACACTCATCTAATGTGAGTTCTTGGAGGATACACTTAATTCACTTCATTGAAAATAGAGCAGAAGAACAATGAATACATTGGCACATTTGGAATCTACAAGATAATGCAGTTGGCAGCCAGAAATACAGAGACTAAGCTAGAAGATAAACCAGAAGAAAGATCTGCTAGGAGCTTTTTCATATGTATATATGAAATCATCTCTGTGCTAAAAAAAAAATCATTCCGTTTCCAAGAGAGGGTTGTGGGAGAAGGAAGTGCAATTTCCCTACTGCAAAGTACATTTTGGTTCTCCAGAATTCTGGTGGATTTCACTATTTTATTATAATTAAGGGTGGCGCTCTCTTGGTGTAAGTTCAAACCACATTTGGGAAATATTTTGGATTTTGTCTAGACCATCTTGAAGATGAAGTACTACTAACAGCATATGATTAAAGCTAACAGCTTCTATTCGAGTCTTAGGATAATTGTGTTCTGTGACAATGACAATTATCCTACTTGTGGTTTAAGGAAAGACATCTCCATTTGAACTGCATGTAGAAACACAGAAATAATGTTTGAGTAGAATTAACTGCTCAAAGAGTTGTTCTTAAGAACTCTGAAACAGCCTTTTCTTTAAGTGCACCATGACACAGTAAATTTTGAAGTAATGAAAGAAAGAACCACATGAGACAGTGAGCTAAACAGAAGCAAAACACACCCCTCCAAAACTATAACTTCTCAAAAACAAAAAACAAAAAAACCCAGTGCCTGTAGGAAGACCTATACACATTATTATTAAATATATAATTAATGTAATACAGTGGAACCTTGGCTCACGAACTTAATCCATTCCATGACTCTGGTCGCCACCCAAATTGGTCATGAGCCAAGTCAAATTTCCCCATAAGGTTCAATGAAAATAAGATTAATCCATTCTGTAACCATTTCTTTTTAAATCACAAACATTTGAAACAAAGTGACAAAGAACAACAAGGTAACAAAGAACAACAAAGATTGTGGCCATCTCCCCACCCCAACCCCCAGCATGGCCGCCATCATGCTCATGTAGGGAAGACGGGCATGATCGCGATTGTCGCCCAATGCAGAGTTCGCGACCTGAGGAAATTTTTTTCTGAAATTTCTGTTTGTGACCCGATCTGGTCGTGAACTGAGGCGTCCGTGGGCCGAGGTACCACTGTACTTTGCAGCTCATGGCTGAGCATTCCCTGGTTAGATCTGCTCAATAGTGCAGGGTTGGATATCCACCCAGTTTCGTTTTGCTAAGATTCCAGCATGGTGCTGCTACATCAGCATCCCACATTCCTTACATGGCAAGACTTGCTGCGGGATATCCACAGTTTCCATGCCACTTTCCCAGCTTTGTTAGTGGGTGTTGCTAACTTGATGATGTTTGTCATTATTTGAGAACTGTCAGGAGGAGTTGGAAAGGAGACCTGTGCAGAGAAACGGTCCCTTTACAGTTCCTTTGTTTCTGTGCAGGTTTATTTTTAGCTGAGTTTTGCTATGTGAAGGAGTGAAAATGGGGGGAAAGTACAGCGACGGCTTCTCCTGCCACCTATACCAGGCACGGAGAAGGTGAAAGAGTTCCCCTGCTTGCTGCTTTCCTCATAAACCCCCAAAGGGCAAAGGCACAGCACCCCCTTCCTTCCACCGCACAAACAAGCAAAGATAGTCCTTCTCATGCAGGCTCTCCACTAGCAAGCTATGAGCAGGTGCAAAAGAGCAAAAGACAGGAGATTAAAAAATAAAATACAATAAAATAGACAGCTCCTCCTGCCCATCCACCACAAAATCAGAGAAGGAGAGACGGTGCTGCAGCTTTCGGGCTTGTTAGACCAGCTCCTTTTTCTCTCCACTTGGAAGCACACAAGTACAGCTCAGTCCTGTGTGGAGTTTCCCACAAATTCATTCCACTGAAGCCAGCAGAATTTAACGGAGAGTAAGCCACTGAAGGTCATGTGATTTATTTCTGAGTAGACATACATTTCAGCAAGTTGTTTCTTAAGCAAGAGGACAAAGAAACCATGGAAAGACACCACAAACATTTCTTTTTCCCCAGAGGGAAGGAGAGGGACACTTTGCACATCAGAGAGAGAAGACTGCCTCCCTGCCTTCCTGTGGGAATTCTGCAGGGAAAGGAAGGACAGCGCCAGGTGAGCACGCACATAACATACATCTCTGTTGAAGCATGAGATGGGAAAAAGCTGGTCATGACAATCCCAGAATGAAAGAGGAGGGATGATAAGACAGAGGCAGAACACAAGCCGCATGTCTCTGGCGAGCAAGTCAGGACTGCAAGAAAAGTTTGGGGTAGCTCCAGCCCCAGGATAGTTAGGGGGAGTGTCCTCAATCAAAACTAATGGTTAGAACATGGTCTCCTCCCATAAGAACTGGATGCCAGTTAGCCACTATTGGAACAGGGTTGGGCCAGGCAACCCAGCAACCGGAGACATGTTAAGGGCTGTTAAGTGGAAGTTTTAAATCAGCATTTTCAGCATTCTGAACAAATGGTGTTAGCTGGGAACCACTCTGGGTTTTTGAGAGGGATACGCATCAGAGCTAGGGGAAGGAGAGGAAGCAATGAAAGAAAAGCTGACAGTGTCACCAAAATAGGATCAGGGCCAGAGGAAGACAATAAGGAAAGAGAGTTTCTTGCTGGAGAAAGCTGAAATAAGGATGCAGCAATTTTTGACCTACTGACTACCTCTCTGGAAAACTTTGTGGTAGCATCTTTAAGGTCATCTTTATCCTGGATTTCAAGTCTTCTGTGCACTCTTATACAAAGGGAATATAATCCATAGTGCTGCAGAAATGTTTCACTTGGGGATGTAGAGAGTTCGTAGCAATACATCATGTCTGGGGCAGAGAACTGTTGGTGCTCCAACCAATCAAGAATGGTGGAAGTTGTAGCCCGACAACATCTGGTGGGCCACAGGTTCTTGCCCCCAGCATTAAATAAGCAACAACAAGCACAATCAGAATGTCTCTGTGATTAGAATGTTTGACTTGGACGTTGGATCTGTGTTCAATCCCTTGTCAGTCAGGACTTTCAGGGCACGGTCCTTAAGCACTTCCCTTGCACAATCTTGTACATGATCATTCAGGGGTATGCCCCATTCAGTTAAATGGGGCTTACTCCTGGATTACTGGACATATTGCTTTCTTAGGGTACAGTCTTTTGCCTTGTTATACAACTCCCAGTATCCCCCAGTCTGCCATTTCAAGAGCTAGTATTCCCATCCTTTAGTGCCAGCACCAATTTACATAGGAATACGATACATGAGAATGGGTGGGGTTTGTCAGGGCTTCTTCAAGATATCACACTATTGCTGTTTCTCTTCCTGATGATGCAGTTTCATTTTGCTAGCAGGTCATTGCTAGTTTTGAAAGAACTCATCAGTTTAGATCAAGCTACCTGTTCAATTCACCTTCTTAAGAATGTGAAGGATGGCTGGGCTATAGAGGAAGGAGCAAGAGGGACGGGTGCAGCAAAATATTATTTAGATTCTGGATTCCATGGCTTTATGAGGTGACGGATTTTAGATGATAGTGCAGATTTCTTCACCTACTTCAAAATGCCCACCATGTTTGCGTCCCTCTTGTGCCTCCTGTTGAGTGGACCACTGCCCTAAAGCCGAGCCCCAAAAGCACCACTATCAATAGAATATTGATTTGGCCCTTTGTCTGTTCCCCAAATAACTAGGCTGGCTTTGACTGACAACCAGCATCAAACAAGTATTTGTAGTAAATAAAATAAAATGAAATACAAATTTAAAAAGTTGTTTGGTTGAACATGGTCATTCTCCTAATCTAAGGAAAGAGGATGGCTATAAAAACCTGAACAGTAGCCTGAGGCAAAAGAGTAATCTGCTTATTTCTTACAAACATTAAGAATGTTTCCCCAAGCAATAGTTCCCACTCTAATGGTTATGACGTTATTTTAAATTTACTCTTAAGGTTGCCCTGAGAATGGTGCTTTGGCCCCCTGCCTGCCCAAGTGTTGAACAGAACTTGTTCCCTCTGCTATAACTTTTTATTAGCACAACATGCTTCATTTTCTATAGAGGTTTTTAAAGAGCAGAATATTCCAGAAGTTCAGCTGACCAGAGACATAACAAGATTTCCAAATGCAGTGTTATAGGAGCTTAGGTTTAATCCTGAACAGAAACCATAACAATCAAGTTGCTATATGGAAATTGCCCTGTTTGTTCTACAGACTAAGGATGGTTGCTCTGGTTGAGAACTGAAGAACAAAATTAAGGTAGTAAAAGTCTGACATGGCTGAGTGGTTGGTATTGCTAGAGTTTGACAATACTCATTTCAGGCCTTCCATTAATGGCCCAAAAAGCATTTAAACCACAGAGGACTACTTGGTTATTAGCTATAATGTTCAGCCTGTCCAACAACTCGCACTTTCCTGGGTTTTTATTCTATTAGAATTTCTGCTCACTGCTATTACAGGGCCAAGAACATTGTATTAGATTGTTCTACTGAGAGGAAATATGGCATATAATGTGGGGTCATACCTTAATTCCACCTGTTCAGTAAACTCTATTTTTTGTGCGAATCCTTTGGAAAGTATTTTATACTTCATTAGGCCTGTCATTAAGAGACCGTTGGCCAACGTTATATAACTGCTACTACTGAGTTAATATCTATGGCCATATTCTGCTTAATGACGTAAACACTTTGGGAATTTATGTGTGGGATCAGAGCAGGAGGGCCAGCTAGCTGGATGCTTTAAATTAGCAATAGGCATTAGAATCCATTAGCGAGCCTGTACCAAAGAGTACCGGAATATCAATCTACGGAAAGCCAGTTTTTGTAAGATTTTAAAGTGACAGCGAAGGGAAAGGAACAATTTGAATGGCTTAAACTGTATATAGAGGATAATTTTAAAAGAAAACTAAATGGAAGTGATAGGGGAAACAACATATGGTACTGATTGTGCGCTTTTATACACAAAAGCAAGGGAAAGTGTTGTTGTTCTAGGGAACCACTTGCCCTTTTGTGTGGTTTAACATGGTACAATTAAGCCATAAGTCATCATCTAGCTCTGTGGATAACTCCCTGCAGCTACTGCTGTCCTTCAGCCATGCAAGAAAGCTGGCACAAGCATCCAGCAGGATCAGGCACTGTCACCTTCTTAAGGCCACAACTGACTTAAGGTCTCCTTTGTTAGGTTTGACGCAAAATCAAACTGATTGGTAGAAATGATGGGAGAGAGTCAGTTCATTGGCTAGAAAAGATTTTCTTTCTCTTTGGCCCTGGATGAATTTAGGATTTTTGACCAATATGGTCAGATTCAGCAAGTTGCTATGTTTTAAGTCTTGAGTGAACAGTGAGCTTGATGGAGAAGCATTCTCTTTATCCTGAAAAGATGGGATCCTGTGAAGGATCTGTGAAGTTCATGAAATCATAGTTCTTCTCCAGGATGGTCTGGACTTTCTCCATTATGCATTCCAGAGCTTGAGGGTTGAAGGTTTTTCTTGAAGGTCTGTTCTTCAAATTGAGAATCTTAGGATCTTGGTCCTCAAACTGTTATAGAGCTTACTTAAGGTTTCAGGCATTCATGGCAGCTTGTAATAATTAGGGTTGGGTTTTCCCAGTTTTTTTCCCAGTAGATGAGGGGTTGTGGGGCCCTTTGGACCTTCATCCACCATTAAATCTCGGAATAAGAAGTTCTTAGTCTAGGTCAACAGCTCTTTGTGGAAGAATGTATTCCTGTTAGCACTTTTCTGCAGTACGTTGCTCAAGGTTCTGCCTTACCTGATGTCACTGCTTCCTTGCTTAGCTCTGTGCAGCTGGTTTGCCCTGGCCCTCAGGCCAAGCCAGGAGACCAATACAATGAAACGCTACCCATGACTTTGTGGATAGCAGATTAGTATGTGCTGGATGGATTTGCTCTCCACTAAAGAACTGAGATTATTGTCTGGAGGTTTTCCTAGATTCAGAATTGTCACTGGAGGCTCAGGGAACCTCTTTGGCAAGGAATGACTTTCATCAGCTTAGCATCTCCTGGATGGAGACAGCTCAGTCACCATGCATATTTTTAGAAGAGCGATATGCGGGCATGTGGCACAGCTCTTCTGAGTTGCTCCGATGCCATTATTTCTCCTAACACAAGTGTATTTTCTCCCTCTAAGTCCAGTAGCGCTGCCATTAGTAGATGGCCTTAGAATTCACTGCCTTAGCAGAGGAGCTGGGAGTGTAGCACCAGTGTTTTAAACTAGAGGGGAGACTGCTACCTTTCCTTCCATGATCTGCTTGTTGTTGTTGTTGTTGTTGTTGTTGTTGTTGTTGTTGTTGTTGTTGTTTTCTCTTACTGCTCTTTTCACTGCTGGGTGCTTGCTTGCATGCAATGCAGTTTTGCTTGCAATGAAATTTTGAGGGAGCGAGAAGAGCAAGATCAGCTCCCTGTAAAATGCTGGCATTTTACAGACCAAGCTGGACACTCTGGCTTCTGCAGTAGCTTCAGCACAGCAGAGGATTTAATCAGCCCCCACAAACTCTTTCTCCTTCTCCAGGCAGCAGATGATACCCAAAGGAGGACTAAGACTGTGTGCCGGGGCTCTTGAATAGCCTTTACCTTGGAAAACAGAACAAGTCCTCAGCCCCCACACCTCCTAAAGTTAATTTGAATATGTGCCACCAAAGGCCCCCTCATCAATTCCACGGAAGTGCTGCACTTCTGAAAGCAGGCTCTCTGCTTGGGAAATAGATGCTCCCTGCACCCCATTTCCAATCACGCTTCTTCCTTTCCTCTACCTTCCCCCACTATCTTGGCTGTTATTTCTCTCCTTTATTCCATCCAGAGCCCATCTTGGGGATTTCTCATGAGGAGAGGCAAGAGAAGCTGTGATGTGCATTTGCCTTTATTCAAACAGACAAGAGGGTTTGTTTTTCTTCTTAGGTCTTTTGAGAATTGTGGCTTCCTATGGCTGCAGAGAGCAAACTGTGGGACTGTTTTGTTCGTTAGTTACCACTGCCCAGAGAAGGAAGTGCCGTATAGCTCCGTGGTAGAACACATGCTTGGCACGGAAGGGGCCCCATGTGCATTGCTGGGCATCTCCAGGTCAAGCCTCCTCTTTGAGGTCCTGGTGGGCTGCTGCCAGCCAGTGCTGACAGTATCAGGCTAGGTGGACCAATGGCCCAACTTAGTATAAGGTAGCTCTTCAATTCCTATGAACGAAATGCTTGAATAAAAATAAGAGCTCAATTCTAGGGAAAGGAGGAGAGATAAATACTGCTCATTTATACAATCCTTACTATGTTTAGTGAGAAGAGATGTTTGCTGCCTGATCTTTGGTCTATTTGCTCAGAAATAAGTCCTGAGTTGTGAGCATGGTACTTAATAAACCGCCCAGCTAATTCCAGTCCACTGAATTGGTTACACTTTTAAGTGTAACTTTTAATCCTTAAGCGACTTTTGTCATTTTTTCCGTCTTTTGTGCACAGTCTCTAGCTTCAGTGGTGAGAAAAAGTTACTTAATACATGCTCAGAGATCCTCCATAGCTTAGTGTTTATTTTCCTGGGAAAGCCTTAACACAAATTAAATTATGGGGAGAAGGAGACAATGAAAATGTTTCCATAACAAGGACGTGATTAAGAAGAGCTATGGAGAAGCAAAACTTCTGCTTTTTATGGAAAGTTGCTGGAGGAAAGAAGAATTAGGAAGTATAGTTATATGGAAGGGAACAGAATAGGGAGTGGGAGGGTGTTAGTGCTCAGTGGTAAAAGGAAAGCACTCTGCTTATGCTCAGAGGCACCCCTTATGCCACTGTTACCATTGGCAAAATGTAAATCAATTCTAGTCATTCTAAATTTGCTTATTTGTGAGTAAATTTATATAAAAGATGTGCATTAAACTGAGACAAATTCTGTAGTCTAACCAGAATTGCATACTTCATGTCTCAAAATAACATGGTTTGATGTAGTTTGTTTAAATGCTGCAGAAGGAGGGAGGGAGTGTGGTTGGGTGACTGACAGATGCAGCTTCTAATCCTAGGGGCCATTTTACCATGGGATCCTCCCACTGTGCTTTGGAGAAGGACATAGAAGGGACTGTAAAATTGCTGTTCTTCCAGTGTGCCACCACATTTCTCTAAGAAAATCCTTAAACTGGTTTCGAAGCATCACAGTTTGCTAGCCCCTTCATGTAATTTAACAAATGGTCAGCATAAATGGATGCGCTGTGCCTTTTTGACACCTAAAACACCGACAGAAATACTCACCTCGTGCTTCAGTATTTGAATGGGCAGCATATTGACACCCACTCTAAACGGTTGCTTATTGGAATATTTTGTCAGTTTTTGTGGAGGCTATGCCCAAGTGCTAGAAATTTGTACACATGCCATGCCATCTGAGGGAGCGCATTACTCCGTACATTCCTGCCCATTGTCTAAGATCTTTGACTGGGGCCCTCCGACAAGTTCCTCTCCCCAAGGAGGTGGGAGCAAGTTGCAAGAAGGAGGGCCTTTTCTGTGGTGGCACCCCAATTATGGAGCACCCTGCCACTGGAGATTTGCCAGCCACCTGCCTTACTGAGTGTCAGGCACCTGCCAAAACCTTTCCTTTAACAGTACACCTTTGGTACTATCGGGACTTTTTATATCGGTGCACAATTTTTAAATTACATTAATGTATGTTTTATGTTCATGTAACTATTTTATTATGATTTTATTTTTATTATATTTTAATTGTATTATTTTATCAATGTTATTTGTTGATTTTATACTGTAATGGCCACCCAGAGAGCATGTTGCTGACAGGCAGCTTTTAAACAAATTTAATAAATAGATAATATAAAATAAATCTATATACATATGTTAACAATGGTGAAGAAAGAAATTTTTACAGGTGCCCGCAGCCATCATGCTGGCGGGAAGTCACTGGAGGTTCCTGTGGACGCCCCACTGGAGATCCCTTACATAGGGCCATGTGATTTATTTCCTCTCAGTGTCACCCTCCAGACATATCACAAGCTTGGATAAATTCACCTAGTAGACCGAATTGTCTGTGCAGAGCTCCACCTCTGAAGGCATCCATCATATTTATTTTTGATAAGTTAATATCCAGGTAATAGCAGCATGGAATACTTGTGGAGGAGGAAGCCCTTCTAGTTCTGATGTGTATAAAATAATAATGTTCTGTGTCAGCTAAGAAGGGATATTTAAAGAGGCAGTGATGACTAAGAGAAAAAGATAAAGGAAAAGGAAAGGGAAAAAAAATCACAGTGCAATGTTTTAAAGAAGTCAGAATAAGGCAATTGACATCAAATTAGATGCCAAGAATATAACTTGATCCACAGCTCTGTTAAGTTGAAGAACTAGAATTAAAGTTTGTCTATAAGGATACAATCCTATATGTTTTTAGAGAGAAAAAAAATTAATAGAAAAAAAATTCCCCATCATTCACAGGGCTTGCAGTACTTCTTCCTGGTCAAATTTACATGGGATTGAGCCCTTTATCAAATTTCTTGAAAACCAAGCCATGACATAACTGGATTCTGGAATGCCACATTAGGCAGTGGAACTGGATCTCTTCATCTGAAATATTTTGATGTTTGCCTCTAAAAACAAACAATAAGAAGGTAGTGCTCAGTCTAAACAAAAGCATATATTTAACATTAGCCATAAAATAAGAGTGAAGGGTTATTTGTAAGATTTTGGATGATTTGTCTCAAAATCTTTGATGTACTGGATGATTAAGGCAGCCAATATTTCTGGAGATCTCACTGGTGGGATGGTAGGGAATGGAAATTATCAATAATTCTTTAAGAAAAGGGATGCTTCTGGATGATCTTTTGTCATGAAATTGCCCATCTCCTTCACAAAACTATGATCATGGCTTTCTAGCCATTTCCCATTTACATTGGAAAGGAAGGGGGACATTTCTGAACAAGTGCAGAGGTGACTGAAGAGGAGTTCCTGCAAGATGACTGGTAAAGTGAGCAGACCAATTTAAAAGTATCTTACCTTCTCACCATCTAATCCTCAAGCAGCTGGAGCCAACCTGAGGATGGAGTCAGAAGCTACAGTGGTACCTTGGCTCACAAACTTAATCCATTCCACGACTCTGCTCACGACCCAAATTGGTTGTGAGTTAAGTCAAATTTACCCATAAGGTTCAATGTAAATAAGGTTAATCCGTTCTGTAACTATTTTTTTAATCACAAAAATATGAAACAAAGTGACAAGGAACCTCAACAATCGCAGCCATCTCCTCCTCCCCCAAGCCCGAGCGTGGCCATCTACCCGCCCCCCCCCATCACGGGCATGCTCGGGGGGAATGGACACGATCATGGGTGGGTTCGGGCGTGGGGGGAGTGGAGACAGCTCTATCGCCATCATCACCTGATATGGAGTTTGGGACCTGAGTAAAATTTTTCTTAAATTTTTGTTCGTGACCCAATTTGGTTGTGAACTGAGGCGTTCGTGAGCCGAGGTACCACTGTACTTTGATTCATGGTGTTTTGTAACCTGTAGAGCTTCTGAGATTTCTGCTAAGCTTGCGGGAGAAGGAAACGAGGAGGAGAGACCTCTTCATAACGTAGTCCTTTGCTTCATGAAAGGTTGTTGACTCAGCACCCCCAAATGCTTATGCCATTGCTTAGTACATAAAAATACTGGGGAGCTCTCCTAAATACTAAGCAAATCGCCGCAGAGCTAACATACCATAAACATGCTACTCTGCAGGACTTCTATGGCAGAAAAATGGTCAGATGTATTTTAAACTGAAGTTGGTTAATAAAATCTCTGTAGAAGAGAGCAGAAAAAGTATCGTTTAAAAATTAATGATATGCTTGTTAAGAGTGGAGTACATGAGCTAATGAGTCTTTTTAATATTTGGTATGTGGCACTTTTCTTTTTTAAAAGTTGGATGGTTGCAGTAGTTAGTGAATACAACTATTGTTGGGAGGCGGAGGAAGGCTGGCTTTAAAAGCTTCAGTTTTGCCCAGTACTGTTGCTTTTTGTCAAAACAGAGAGAGATATAATAATGTAGTCCATGGAAGTACTTATATACAGCACCCAGAATAGAATCGGCAATAGCGTTGTTATTTCTTTGCCACCTGGAAGAGAAGTGTCTTGATTAATTTACAGTTGCCTACAGTGTGCAGCACTTACTGAAGGAAAGAAACTGATGAACTAATTTTATATTTTGTTCAGAACATGTATAGGTGGATGATGGATCCTTTCAGGTGCAGTGTGTTGTAGCCTGGACTTCGCTCTGCTCGACTTCCTCTGTTCATGCAACTGTTGCAACTAGATGCTGAGGCTACTGGGGGTCCTGTTACGAAGACAGAGCTGCCCATACATAGAGAAACAAATTAGTAAATAAAAGCGTTATCCTCATAACAGTATTATTCCAACCAGAGTATCCAAAAGTTAGAGTTTCCATAACATAGTGGTGTTAACATAATCAAGAAAAGCAGTATTATTCTCCATTCCCTGTATGAAGCTCCTTTGTGACCCTAGAATGGACTAGCGTGTCTGAGATGTTTTCCAGGAGAATGATTACTACTACTACTACTTCTGTTACATGGCATTTATACCCCACCTGTCATCCTCTTGCACAGAAGCTAAGGTGGTCCGTAAGGTTCTCTTGCATCCCACCCTCACTCCAAGGAGCTCAGAGCAGTGTTTCAGCTGAGGGTCAGGAATCTACACAAGGCCAGACAGGGGGCAGTCATGAAAGAGTGGGAAACTTGTGCAGCTAAATCCAACCCTCTGGCCACCTCCCTGCACACTTGGCTACTCCCTGTTTCATTCATTCCATCATTTCTCAGTTTGGTGAATTGGCCCCTAGACCAGGAAGGTGCAGGGGTCAATGCCTACTCAGATATAAATTTACTGCATGAGTAAATTTGCAAATGCTGCCATTTCACAGACTTGTTTCTCTAAATCTAAAACACGGAATGTGGTGATTTAATTACCATGCAGTGTTGCTGAGAGAAGGTATCAGGCAAACTCTAAAGAAAAGTCATTTGCTTGATTAAATTCTATAAATGATTCATACAAATTAATGTAGAATGTAATGAGTCCCAATTAGCACCTAAAATATTTGCTGCTGTAAATTAGTAGCATTTTACAGCTGCTTTGTAAGTATGTTTAACCAAAGAGTCAAGTGCCAAAATATATGCCATGGATTTTTTTTATAAGAGAAGTCTGCTGCAGAACAAAAGAGGCTTGCCAATACAGATATCAGGCATTTTGGCTCTTGCTGCACTAGCAGACAGCTCTGCTCAATGTGCCTCTGTCTGTATCAAACAACAAAGCAGCCTTCTCTTAGAGGCTATTCAGAGAAATTTGTCCAGATGACTGAACAGTAAGGCTCCCTTAAACCCATTTCTGTGTTCTCACGAAGGGCAGTAGAAACAATTATCTTACAGACAGACACGCACACGCACACGAGAGAGAGAGAGAGAGAGAGAGAGAGAGAGAGAGAGAGAGAGAGAGAGAACCTGCCCATTATCCCTTGATAAACTCCATTGTTTGTGCAGCTGGCTTCTTTGTCTAGCCTGCCAGTTCTTTTACATTTTTAGAATTTTTAGAAGGCTAGAATGATGAAGAGCTTATGGATCCTAACCTGAGTAAAGTCAAAAGTGAAAGGAGGTGGAAAGGAGGGTTGCTAAATACTCCATCAACACAATGAACAGGCAGTTCTGTATGTCCGCTCAGAAGTTGGCCCCACTGAGTTCAGTGGGACTTAGTTCCAAGTATGTTTGAATAGAGTTACAGTGGAAGAGTCTTGTTGTGGTGTTTTTTGCTGCAATAAGCAGATATGGCTACTCTTTTGGAAATATTCTGTGTGGCAAGCAGAGGCAAATATGTAGCAAATGAAGCTGGGTAATAATTGATGCTTCCAATCATGTCACAGGTGACTACAGCAGATTCAGGTGAAATGAATTATGTCATATTATAGTTATATTATACAAGGAATCAGAAAATGCATCACATAAGAAGATCTTGAAAAATGGGGAGTAATGGTTTGAATCTAGAATGGGATTATGGAAAATCACTTGCTTTCCAGCTTCAGGTGTTGTGTGTTATGAGGAGTCTTATGAAAGGTTAAGAAGGGTATATATGCATCAGCTAGACTATGTAATTGAAAATAGGAGATGAAGAACCTATAGTCTTGCTTCCTAGACAAGACCAGGAGCAGAATGGTAGTGACCATGAACTATTAATATATAAACCAGAATAAAGCTGAAGAAAATTCCTAACAGAAATATGACGCTAAAATACAACTTAAATAACATTCCTGGAGAATGTAAAGTCCACATAAAGAGCAGATTTGCATTACTGAACTCAAATGACTTTGAACCAGAAAAACTGTGGACCCAAACTATACACAGTATTAGGGAAGAATGCCAAAAGAGAATTCCTGTAGCAAAAAGAAAGAAAAAGCCTAGAAGGATGAAGGAAGAGAAACTCACAATTTGCTAAGGGCAGGCAAAAAGCAAAAGCAAAACGTGACAGAAATTGAGTCAGAATCTGGAATGCAACTTTTCAGAAACAAAAAGTACGGCAAGGGCTGGTACAAAGAAATCAAAGAGAACAACAAAAGAGGAAAAACAAGAGTGCACTTAAGAACTAAGAAATCAAAGGGAAAGTCAAACCTAGATTGGGAATGCTGATAGAAACATACTATCTCAGCAGGAGAAAATAAAAAGAAGGTGGAAACAATATGCAGAACTATACAGAAGAGATAAAGGGATGACAGACTCCTTTGAAGAGGAGTCCTATTAAGAGGACCCCACAATATTAGAAAGTGAAAGCCGCTGTGAAAGTAAATGGAAGGAATAAAGCAGAGAGAGTAGATGGGATACCAATAGAACTATTCCAAGCAGTAGAGACTTCATCAGTCCAAATCCAAAGAGAATATACCAACAAACCTGAAACTTAAAATGATGGCCCACAAACTGGAAACACGTAATATACCTTTCAGTCTCCAAAAATACAACAGCTATAGGACCATTGCACTAATAAGCCATGAAAACAAAGTGAAGCTCAAGCTGTTGCAACAAACGATTTTACTCTATGTGGAATGTGAAATCTGATGTTCAAGCTGGATTCTGAAAAGAAAGAGGCACTTGAGATCACATTGCAAACATAAGGTGGCTACTGGGGCACGTAAAAGAATTTTAGAAGCTATCTAGATTACAGCAAAGTTGTGTAGATTACTCTGTGGACCACAAGAAGTTATGGATGGTTCTAAAAGAAATGGGTGTAACTCAGCACGATTATCTTGTTACATAATCTATACTGTGGACAAGAAGCTACTGTGCAGACAAAATATGGAGAAACAGAATGTTCTGAATATAGTCAAATGTATTAGACAAGGCTGTATTTTATCTTCTTATCTGTTCAATCTATATACTGAACATATCATAAGGAAAGCTGGATTAGGATCTGAGGAATAAGGAGTGAAAACTGGTAGAGGATACATCAAAGTATTCAGGTGATACCATATTACTGACAGAAAGCAGAAGTACATTGAACAATTCCTGGAATGTACAAGCAGGATTGCAGGTGAACATGAAGAACTTCAGGAAAACAAAAATTGTGACTACAGAAGAATCATAGAAATTTACTATCAACAAGAAGTTAAAATGTTACAAGGCTTGGTTCAATCATGAATTCGAATGGAGACTACAGCCAAGAAATTAAAAGAAGACTGAAACTTGGAAGGGTAGCATTGAAGGAACTAGAAAAGATAATCAAGTGAAGGATGTTTTACTGGAGACCAAGGCTCAAATTGATTTGAAATGTGGTGCTGGAGGAGAGCCTCAAAACCAGATGCCGACAGAAAGAGGAATATGTCAGAACATTCCTTGGAGGAAAAGATAACAAAAATAAAGATGTCATATTCAGGCACTTCTTGGGAAGGCAAGACTCACTGGGATAGGCAATAATGCTAAGGAAATTTAAGGGCAGTAGGAGGAGAAGAACAATTATGAGATGGAGGGATTCCGTAAAGGAAGCCGCAGCTTTGAGTTTACAAGAGCTGAGAAGGGCTGTCAAGGTCAGGACCTTTTGGGGCATGTTCATTCATGGGGTCACCATAAGTTGGGGACAATGTAATGGAATGCAAAAACAACATGTGCATCAATGAAGCATCCAGATTCCTAATAAACTGTAAGAATGAGGGGGGACCCAACCCCCCCCAGGAATTTATTTATAAAAAATCATGTATTTATTTTTGTATGTTCAAACTTCAGTCACCTTCAAATTCCTCTCCGTTTGATGCATACATCTATCGAGACATTTTTTTCCCACTGCTCAAAACAGATTTTGCACTCGTCGATTTTGATGCCTTAGTACTTCTGCTGTTTTTTGTTTCATCTCTTCCACATTGGCAAAACATTTCCCTTTCAGGGCTTTTTTCATCTGGGGAAACAAACAAACAAACAAACAAAAAGTTGCACAGGACAAGATCAGGTGAATAGGGAGGGTGAGGCACAAGGGTGATTTTGGTTTTGGTTAAAACCTACCACTCAGCGGAACAAAGTTTCACGTTGTTTATGTAAATCAGCCATCACAAAATAGACAAACACATTGAAAGAGTCTCCAAAAAACCATCACTGAAGCCAAACGCAGCCCCTCACAAACACCCCGCTGGGTACACTGAGGCAGATGGGTTCCTAGAACATTCATGTAGTGGGGGAAGCCTGTACTACAAGGGACCCTCCCTCCAGAAGATAATTCCTAGTTTTCTTGGGTCCCCCCTTGTAGTTTGCTTACATTCTTGTTCATAGGCAAAGTGATCATGAGAAGTGACTTTGAGAAGGCTCAGCAAGGATACTGTGATGGACAAATGTTCTGCCCAGTGATATTTTGCAATAATAAAACATCCACAAAAAATAAAGCAAATGTCCCACAGATTGGACGCATGGATAAACCTCCTCTACCTCAACACTAAGATGCTAGATTAGGCCCCCTAACATTCACAAATCCATCGTTTGGAAGGATTTCAGCAAATCCCATGCAGAAAAAGCATTTGGGCTACCGCATTTTCCCACTGAGCACCTTATTGTGCAAATTCAGATAAATCATGATGTCAACCTGGAAGTGGAAGAAAACAAAAGGTGACAAGACAAACTGTAGTAAGCTGCCTCAATTGCCTCAAAAAACTATTTCACCAGGAGACAAAGTCTAATGCTATGTTTCCCAGGGAACTGAAAGATGTCAGTGAAAAGTATGAGGGAGGTACAGAGAAGCAACATTAAGACTTCAACCCCATACCCACTTACCTGAGAATAAGCCCTATGAATTCAGTGGGTTAACTTCTCAATAGGCACGGCTAGATGGTGCTGTATGTCAAATCATTTGTTAAATTAATCAATCAAGAATCTTTTGCTGAATTACAAAGGTCATTTGTTCCTAATTAATTTGCCTGCATTTTTCTAATTAAGGAATGTCAAAACAAGTTGTGTCAAAAGCAGCAGATGGGGAGGGGGTGCCATAATAGAAGGGAAATTGATCAGCAGAGAAATATTTCTTTTCTAATGATTCCCATTGCAATAGATGTGTGTTCTTTTCTTCACAGATGGATGCAAGAGCCAGCCTGGTGTAGTGGCTGAACCTTTGGATTGCGGCTAGGAAGATCTGTGTTCTTGACCCTCCACAGTGAAGAGGGGAGATCTGTGGGAGATGGAGGAAGAGGAGCCTTCTCATTCACCTGTTGGAATGCTCCACCTTTACCACTGTTGCTCCTTCTTGGCCAGTGGCGCTCCAGGCTCTGTTGGTGCTGGTGGGGACATCAGTTAGAAACAATGAGATGTTAAATAGCCAAGGTCAACCACAGCTGTCAAGAATGCTCTGTTGTTGTTGTAACCAGTCCTCTGTTGCCAGTACAAGTCCCACTGTGCTTTCATAATTCTGCCATGGATTTTTCTTTCTCCTTCCCAACACCCACAATCAATCCAAGAAGGGTTCTTTAACTGGGAAACTGCCCTAGTCAGTGTCTGTTAAGGTACAAATGCACCTGATCAGATTACATGTAAACCAGGTAGTTTCCCTTTGGTGCCTGTGAAACTGGAATGGTTAAGTAGAGATTCTATTAGTGGCTAGCAGTTATGTAAGGATTTAAGGGGTTTGTGTGGATTTTGATTCTGTAGCATCTGCATCCCAAGCTGCTGCCTTCTAGGTTTTAGGCTCCATCACCCAAAATTCTTGACCATTGGTCTTACTGACTGGGGCTGATGGGAATTAAAGTCCAAAAGATTTGAAAGGCACCCAGGTTGAAATGTTTTCATATTGCAGCATTAGACCTATTGAGCATCCCACTATAAAGAAATGCTTGTGTTTCCTGAGGTGTTTTGTGAAATAGATGGATCATTGTTAAAACTAGTGTGAATCAGTGAGGGAGAATTTGGGAGTATGCGGAAGGAAATTAAAAATTAAAAAGGGAATGTTAATATGCAACAGAGTTACCCTGGAAAGACAGTCTTCTGAAAGTACACCCAGATGCTTTGCTGAGTCTTGAATTTTAAGTAAAATAGAATGGCCACTTTGAAGAGATTCATATTAATTATGTACTTCAAAGTCAAGGACTGTTCAAATTAATCAGGTTATGATGTAACTATCTTTGTACAAGGCCCAGAGGGTGAAGCGTTATTGCGCAGTGGTGGATTTGTGAAGGACTTCTAATAGATGAAAGTATAATGAATTACTTCTGCTAAAAGATACTACTATAATAACAATTTACAAGAAAAACAAAATACCAATCATTTTTGGAATGCTATACATGAGTGATCTTAAATGTTAATCCAATATTCCTTTCAGGTAGGCTCCAAGACCACAATGACAGTCAAATGTACAATACGTAGAGGCTTCTTGCACATGTTCAACTCATACTGAAGAAGAAAGTCTTTTATTATTCAAATTTCACATTGAGAAGCCGCTTTCCTTTTCATGAGTACAGGGAGCTACACTGAAATTCCTCCAAAAGCCACCTGTTATGGGCCCATATTCTCCTTATATTCCTTTCCTGGATCCCAGTTGTAAATGATAATTGCAGCAATTGATGAAACCCCTTCAAGTATCCACCGATGTGTTGGTTGCAAGGGGAAAACAAAGCAAACAAAAGAAAATGTAGTCTTCATAAAGTAAGCAAACCAGTCAGTGTTCTTCAGCTGAGGAATAACACATCAGAAAGTTCTTACTTGTACTAAGCCCCAATCAGGAGAAAAAGAAAAGATTTCTGATGTTTAAAACAACATCTTCTGAGCAAGTGTGTAGCACTTAAATAAATCATTCCACAATCATGTTCAAGAACAGCCTGCCCACATGATTTCCTTCTCTGTCACGTAGGCTGTTGAAAAACTCTATTTTTACACTTCAAAATGTAGGTTCCAATCTGCTTGGTTTTATTAACTTCAGTGCATCAGACATACAGTCAGGTTTTCAAGGGGAACTCTAATTTATGACCCCAAAAATCTGCTGCACGAAGCAAATTAAAAATTGTGGAATATGTTTGCATTTGCTTCTTTGCTCATAATTTGTGCATGAAGTCCAGTCTGCATCTGCTATATCTATTCCATCTGGGAATTAATACAAAGATGACAGCTTTGGGTAATAATTTGCATTCCGTATCTTCCATATTTGTGTAGGGTTACATCTTTCATTGTCTTTGATCCTGGTTATTGCCATATTGCCCTCCTACCAGCTGTTTCCCATTGGAAGCTTTTTCTCCCTGTAGCAAATAGCAGTTTCGGATGTGTGTGTACATGGACAGAAGGGTTAAACAGCTCTCCATGTTACACTGTCCCAATCTAGATTCCCCCTGTAGCCACTTGTTTAGCTTGGAAAAATTAAGGACCTTAATTGTATTTGCATAAATAACATAATACAATATGATAATGCAATATGAATACAATATGAATGCAAATCCTACATGTTGGGTATTAAATGAGAGGAGCCAGCTGGAGTCAGGCTAAATAGGCTGGGAGGCCCTTTCTGACTTGCTGTTTCTGTGAATATTTGTGATCCTGGCTAAATCATCCCCGGACTCTGTTTAATTGGCTTATTGTTGTGAATGTCTAAAAAACATGCTTACTGGTGTAACTGAAAGACTGCATCCCTTAATCTACATTACAAAAAGAATGGACCATTTGCTTGCTAACAATTATGAGTGTGTTACACAGATGATGCCTTCTTTGGCTGAGCTCTAGTTAAAGAACCACATTTTTATTCAAACTCATGTCCTTGACTGCCACTTGAATGCATTGTTGTGCTCATCCCCTTTCTCTCTTCTTACCTAGGTTTATTTTCCTTTGGAAGGAAAGTAAACTTGCTGCTGTTTTGTAATATTTGTCTTGTTGGTGTTGTTTTACAAATATACAGCTTGAACATGGGTGGAAGCACAGCTTAAATACAGCAACAGCTTGCCAAGACCACTGCTGCCTCATCCCAACTGCTGCAGAGCTCCTAGTCTGCTTCAAATAACACCGATTAGCCGGGTTTGCATGACAAGAGAAGTCGCTGCAGCTCTTGGCCAGGGCTTGAACATTCAGAACAGTGACAAGCACACACTATAGCTTCTCATGGGTAAGTTAGCCCATCATGACCTCTCATGTCATGTGAACTTGGCTGACTCACAAACCGTAGGCTACTGTCCTTTTCTCACACAGGCACCTTGCCCTTCTCCCTGACTAGAGCAGGCAGGATTAGGGTTATGATGGGGAGAATCCAGATGCATAATCTCTGATCACCACCTAGTTTTTTCAGCTCCTGTGGTGAACCAACATAGGAACTTAATAGACTATCCATACTCTTGTCCAATATGAGATATTAGCCAGGTGCTGTCTCAGGGCAGCTTATACAGGCCACTCTTCCCACAGCGGTCATGAGGGACCCATAACTAGGGCTGGCCTAAGGAAAAGTAGTGGCCGAGACAAGGAGTGCTTCTGTACCACCTCATCAACTTGTAGTTTTCTTTTTGTATTAGTATAGGCTTTGCAGTATCTGCAACGCTTGGTAAGATCTCAAAATAAAGCTGTGCCTGCTGATTTTTATTTAGAACAAATGATGTCCAACTGGGAATTGAAAAAAGAGCATACTTTAAAGCTAATGGATCAGTGTTCATGTATATACAGTAGTTGGCACAGGAATATCCTGCACAACTCTTTTTTAAGGTGAAATATCCTTACTGCTTCTGTGTGCCTTGGCTCACTGCAGACAGTACACTCAATGGCTGGGTTCAAAAATATGATAACCCAGACTACAAGACTGAGCATGGGTTAAGTGTGGATTGTCTTGACTCTTGACTTGTCGCTGAAACATGGCCTATTATGTTGTCTGAACCCAGCCATGCTAACAAAATATGGTTTATTAACCACAAGCAAGACATGAAGAGAACTCATGCTTTACTGTTAAGTTATGAACTGTAGATGGATTGTGGTATATAAACCATAGTTTGTTAGCATGGCTGGGTTTAGGCGACACATTAACCCATGTTTCCACAACAACCCCCAGTTCAGTGATGACCCACACTCAGTCCTTGAGTATGCATGATCATGTCTGAACCCAATCAATGAGCACCAACTCATCAAGTGCAGCTCCTCTCTTCCTTCAGCTTACTGCCTAGGATGACTGTCCAGTTTGCCCATTCCTAAGGCCAGTCCATGCCAACCCATCCCGGTACTTACCAGGCTTTCTTAGATCAGAAAGAAAGTTTATGGTCTTGTCTCCTTTTAATTACATGCCATTTCTGTTATAGGCCATGATAAAGAACAGGATGTTCATGAAAATGATGTCATTTGAAGGTTCCAAGTTCTGCTAATGTTATTTCAGAAGCTGAACCATCTGCCTTGAAGCTGGAAGACGCCAGGGTTCTTGGTGCTTCATGACCTCATCTTTTATTACAAAACCTTGTCTGTGTGTGGAATGAGTTCCCATTTCAGCTCAGAAGAAGAGTGTGACAAGATACCACAAGCACTGAAGGCTGAAGAATTATGAGAAGCAGCAGAAATACAAGTGAGTAAAGACAGTTAATGGGAAATTAGTTCTTTGTCTCTTGTTTTCCAGACCTACTTATGAAATGCAGAAATACAAACTTACTTTCCTTGAAAAAGGAGGCAGGGCTCCATTAATTACAAACAAATCAGTGTTAGCTTTCACCACTCTTTCTGCTTCTTGTTTTCCAGTGTAATATTGCAGTTAGAATATCCTCACATGTCAATTTGTGGGACAAGAGGCAAAGGGAAATTGCTTATCTCTACAAGCTGTAAGACAGAAACCGTTCCTCAAATATTGATTTATTTCATTTATATTTCCTCCCTTCTCCAAGGAACTCAAGGTGGATCAACTGCTTTATTTTATCCTCATGGCAATCCTAAATGGTAACTTGGGCTCCAAGCTGGCTCAGAGCTACACAGCAAGACTGGGATTTGAACCTGGCTCTCCCTAGTCCACGTTTCAAGCACTTCACTGCACTGCTCACCAATATCTTACTTTCCTTGCTCATAAAGACTGTCACACAAATTTCATATCCCACCCTCTAGGGTGAATATCCCAAAGGATGGCTTACAATTACAAAGGACAATTAAAAAACCAAGGCAATCTAATATAAAATATATACTCTTATAAAATATAAAATAGTACCAGCAGAAAATATGATTTTGAAGTCTTGGGAGTTCTCCTAAAAAAGAAAGGAAAGGGAGCAATAGTAAACTGTCTAGAAAGAATGTTTGACAATGACAGGACCAGCTCAATTTTTTTTGTGGGCAACAGATATAAAAAGGGGGCAAGAAGACGGGACATATTCTCTTAGGCAGGATAGGATGTTACGAACATCTTCTGGTTGACTGAATGTCTAGTGTAAGACAACTGTCACCAGTCACTGGAAATTGAAGGGCCAGCATGGGAAGAGTAGGCAGGGGATGATTTCTTACATTGACTCTGTTCCCAGGTTGGTCTTACCATTCCATGAACGAGGGATTCACCTGAGATTGCAGATGCTGGGGAGATGTTGGAAGGCAGAGTTGTGTGTACCATGCATCATCTTCTGCAATCAGCTTGTCAGCCAGCCTGCTTCCCTCAGCTGCAGTAGAGGACAAATGCTGTCCATTGCTGGTGCACCAGTTAGGGTGGCTTTTGGAACTGGGAGGGGATCATCTTGTCCTCAACCTCAGTCAGCAGGCTAGCTCTGTTCTGCTCCATAGAATGGCTACTTTAAGCATAAGCTTTCATTTCTGCTAGTTTACTGCTAGAGGTGTGTCCAATTCTTCCCCGAGGTATAAGTTCAAGGCCTTTCCAGCTTTGCTACTATTTTGCTTTGTGACTCAAATCACAGATATTCCCCCTAGTTATTTTTGCTGCGAACCATAATAGCAAACGTAGGAGAAAGAAATAGCTGTGTGTGACTTCTTGAAGTCGATCTCCTTGGTGAGGTAAAATAGTTGAGAGTTTTTATTTCTTTTTTATATTAAACGCATTAATATAGCTGAAGCCTACCTAATAACACACAGTAGATCAGCATGCTTAATGGGAAAGTGTTTTGCAGAATCAAATAAACAACAAATAGGACTTAGTGCATCCAACTGCAAGAACAGACCCCTCCCTTGAGCTCAGCATGGAAGCATATGCGGAAGACTGGCTTTGTAGCTGCTCTTTGGCCACTTGGTCAGTGGGGGTCCTGTAGACCCACTGCTGAGCTCAGGAAGCCCTTTTGTGACCCATAAGATCTGGGCCAGGTGACTTAGAGGTGAGACACTGGGATGGACTGGTCAGGATCTAGACATTTACAAGGGGGGCATCTAGATGAAGTTTCCAGGAGCATTTTCCTTTCCTGCTCACCTGTCAATATGATTTCAACATGTAGGCACATTTGCAGTGGCCTTGGAGTGCCAGATGTTGAATGGAGCTGGAAGGATTTTTTTTAAGACCTCACCACCTAGTTTCTGGAAATGTGGGTACTTCCCCATCACAAATGATTCCTCTACTGGTTTTATGGCTGTTGTCATGGTGATTTGTTCTTGGGTTTTCTCTGTCACAATTGCATTTTGGCAGTTTTCATGGATGGAAAAAAACTTCTTGTGAGTGGCCACATGAGGGGCTCAGGTGACTACCAGGGCAGTTCACCACAGACAGTGCTGGTCGGCTCCCCATCCTTCCTGCTCTGCCTCGTTTAAGCCAGTCCTGTTTCTGGAGCACTGAGTCATCAGGGCGGAAAACTTCTGTTGCAGTGTCAGCACTAGAGTATCTCTGCCTATGTACAGGCAACACTGTGGAAGATTTAACATGCTTATTGTGGCCTGTTCAGATCAGTCCTATGTGCTGTTCTTTCTTTCTCTGCACACAACCTCTCTGCTGACTCCCTAGCCTTCCCTCACTAGCTTCAGGCAAAATGAGATAATGAGGGGCAGTTTAGGAAAGGAAGCAACATCAGTAAGGAAATGTTTTTGGAAAATGCCAAGAGAGATACATTCTTAGTAAGAGGCTCAAGGTGGCTTAAATTGCTTTTAAGGAGACACTACACTGGCAGTTGTACACCAACAGTGGAGATTTACTACGCACAAGATCTGGAATTAGTTCAAATATCTAGTTCTGTGATGACTTTCAGTACTCAACTTTGTCCAGTTTCCTTGGATGAATTTCAGCTGGAAAGGCTTGAGGACTTTGACAAGGTTATTGGGCAGGTCCTTGCCCCTCTTGTGTCTGACAGCTAATGGGGCAGAACAGCCAGCTAGGCCAGGGAATTGATTAATACCTCCTTGCAAGAGGGAGCACTCCTGTGCAACTGAAACAGGTGGTGCTGAGACCTATCTTGAAGAAATCATTTCTGGACCTGGAATTTCTTAACAACTTTATGTTGGTGGCCAATGTTTGCTTCCTGGACAAGGTCCTGCAGCCAGCCAGCTCTAGGCATTCTTGGATGAGACCAGTTGTCTGGATCCATTTCAGTTGGGATTTCGGGTCAGTGAAAATAGCGTTGGCTGCCTGTATATGATGACCCATGTTTGAAGAGAGACAGAACGAACATGACCCTGCTGATATACCTGGATCTATTGGTGGATCTCTGTACCATCAAGCACGATATCATTCTGGGGGAACTGTCTGAACTGAGAGAAGGATAGGTATTGCATTGCAATGGTTCCACTTCTTCTTTTTTTTAAAGTAAGTTTTATTATTATTTTTCTACCAACTAACAAAAAGAAACTAAAAAACATCAATCATCAGAAACATCAGACCTACTGGGTCAGTACCCCACACTTTTTTTTATAGCAATCCGTAAACATATTTAAATCTATGCATTGTCCCATTTCTCTAGCCAATAATAAAAAGAGTTCCAAGTTTGATAGAAGTATGTATCCTCTTTCTCCTTCAGAGACAAAGTCAATCTGTCCATTTCGGCACAGTCCAAGACCTTTTTTAAGATCAATTCGTCGGTAGGTGGTTCTTCACTCCTCCAATGTTGGGCAAATGCAATCCTTGCTGCAGTAATTACATGTAAAATCAGATACATTGCTTGATTATTAACATCATCAGGTACAATGCCTAATAAGAAAACTTCAGGTTTAAATATTAAAGATTTTTGTAACATTCCCTCAAGCCATTTATGTATTTTAGTCCAATATTTTTTTGCCTTATCACAAGTCCACCACATCTGATAAAAGGTACCTGGTTTATGTTTGCATTTCCAACATCCATTTGACATATTTGGAAACATCTTAGCTAATCTATTTGGTGATAGATACCATCTATACAACATTTTATAAAGATTTTCTTTATATGTGGTTGCTAATGTTACTTTGATATTTCTTTCCCACAGTTTTTGCCATTTCTGTAACTCAATATTATATCCAAAATTTTGTGCCCATGTTATCATAGTTTCCTTAACTTGTTCATCTTCCATTCTCATATCCAAAAGAAAATTATACAGTCTTTTAATCATTTTATAATATTTAACCTATCTTGATTGTATTTGAACCTTATGCCACCAAGAGATATTAATTTCCTGCTCTTGTAGTTCTTGGTTCGGTTTCAATCCTCCATCATTATCCAGAATATCATCATATCTCACGATCATATCAACATTCAATGCGTTTGGATATACAAGAGCTTCCATAGGTGGAAGCCATCTTGGTAATTTAGTGTACAGTTTTTTCTTTAATTTTCCCCACACCAACATTAATGACTTTCCAATGTAATGATGTAAAAAACAACCATGTGCCTTACACTTCTCATACCACATGTAAGCATGCCAACCCATTTGCAGATCATGTCCTTCAAGTTAAAGGAGTCTCTTATTTCTTAAAGTTATCCATTCTTTTAGCCATGTTAAGACAGAAGCTTGATAATACAACATCCAGTCAGGAAGGCCAAAACCCCCATTCCCTTTGGCCTCCAGAAGCATTTTTAATTTAATCCTTGGTTTCTTCTTTTTCTATACAAATCTCGAAATTTGGGTGTTTAGATCATCAAAGAATGTTTTATCAATTTTTATGGGAATTGTTTGGAATAAAAATAAGAACTTTGGTAATATATTCATTTTAACTAATGCTATTCTTCCCAACAACAATAGGTGCAAATTTTCCCATTTTTCCAGATCACTCTTAATTTCCTTAAATAGTTTATCATAATTATCTCCTTTCAATGTGGTACATTTAGCTGTAAGGAAAATTCCCAAATATTTAACCTTTTTAACAATTTGAAGATCTACTTGTTCCATCAGAGTTACTCTCTGCTCCAATGTGAGATTTTCCCCTAGCAATTTTGTCTTTTCTCTATTTATTTTCATCCCAGTAACTTCACCATACTCTTACAATGGTCCCACTTCTTGTAGGCATGTTTCAGAAGGTGGTGCTTGGAGGATATTGTTTGCCCCCATTGATTCTCCAGCATGGGATTACTCAAGGGTTGGTCTTACCTCACATGCTGTTCAACATCTACACCAGACTACTGACTGTCAGGTATACTTTCAGAGTGCAACATCAATATTCTGATGACACACAGTTGCTTCTTCTTTCATCCTCATTAGGGGAATCTGTGGCTATGCCAAATTGGTACCTGGCTGCAACAATGGATATGATTGGCGCTAACAAACTGAAGCACAGTCCAGAAAAGGCAGTGGCGCTTGTGGATGGTTCTTCTGAATGGCTGAAGGGTGCACATCCTGTTCTACAAGCAGACTTGTAGCTTCAGAGTGATCCTGGAGCATTTTGTTACATGAGGCTCAGATGGCCTTAGTGGCACTGAGTGACTTCTAACCGCTTAAACTTGTGGTCCAGCTACACCCCTGTCTGGACTGGGATAATCTGATTTCAGTAATTATGCTTTGTAACGTCCAAGTTAGAAGACTGCAATGCACTCTGCATCAGATTGCCCTTGAAGTTGTAGCTTGTGCAAAATGCAGCAGTCAGAACAGGGACCGGGATGACTTGAGTACACCGGGGCACTATTATCTATACATGAGGACTTTCTTGGTATTCTACATCCAAGAACAGCTCAGTGGGTAATATTTATTATCCTGTGTTTTATTAATTGCTATGGACAACCTAGAGCTTCAGTTCTTCGGCTGGTGGTGATAGTAAATACTACTACTATTAAAAATTTCCCTTACCTGAGTAAGTGTGCAGCATGGAGTGCTGTTGTCAACCCTTGTTCAGGGAACAGCATGCTGGTTGAGGATGCCCTGTCCAGTGCTGTTACCATCACTGCCTCCAGAAGCATCAAGGCCAGCCTCAAGAGCAGGCCTGGTTGGGCCCCTGCTGAGGTCCACTCTACAGCAGGGGCCCACTAAAAAGAGCTCCTGGGACTTGCTCCTTGACTTCACCATTGACACTTGTTCATGGGCCTCTTACTGTGGCTCAGGCGAAAGTTGTGGTGTGGAGGAGCAGTAGATACCCCTGCCTGCTCACTTTGAGCATGTGCCTGTTAAACAAGCACATAGCAGCAGTGCTGAGAAATAGGCTAAGCAGCAATAGCAGCTGGCGAGAATGGTGGTGAGAAAGTAGATTCACTGAGAGGGGTCCCATTGCCTTACCCCAAAGGCTGGAGCTGGCACCAATCAAAGCCCAGTGCACCGTGGGCTCAAGTGGCATTGTCTCCTCTTATTCTTTTGCTCCTTGAGCAGAAGTGGAACATCCTGATCGCAGTGGGCCCAGCAGCTTGGCAACTGCTGCTGGCCTGCTGCCATGTGTACCACGATTTGAAAATAGTCAGACCCTGCTGGGAAACATATTCCCACTTCCAGGGTCGTTATACAAAACACACACAAAACATGTTTCCTGTATGACCCTAGGGGCAGTTTGTCTTTTCCTTAGTGACACAGAAACCCTGCAAACAGAAATGAGGCATTTTCCTGGGGAATTTATGCCCTCAATTCATGCCTCAAGCTAGTGTGACAGCCACACCTTCTTACCTGCTGCACGGGCAGTGCTGGAATGCTCTTGAGTTCAGCTCCCATCTGCTGCACAGCTGATTGGTGCGGCCCTACTGCCCTCTTGTCTTGAGCTTGCCACCTGGTAGGGAAGGTGCTGGGTAGGTGCCTGAATCCAGGGAATGCTGTTTTTCAGAAAAGCATTCCTTCATCTCTGGCAACCCTCCTGCTTAGCACAGGACACAGATATTTCCAGGGCATCAAAGGTGGTATTTCTCTGATTAAATTGTTCTGCTTTATTAATATCTCATATCTAGCTAACCAAGGCATGAAACAGCATGGAAAAAGGCATCACATTGCCTACACCAAACAGAAACATCCTCAAAAGGCCAAAACAAGTAGGTTGCTTACCTGTAACCCGGAGCTTTCTTTGGAAGCTCAGGTGACAGCGGTGGCGAGGAGCGCCTTCCTTCAGCTTCGGCTGATTAATCAGCTGCGCCCCTACCTGGAGTACGACTGCCTGGCGACGGTGACACACGCGCTGGTGACTTTCCGCCTAGACTTCTGTAACGCGCTTTACGTGGGGCTTCCCCTGAAGACAGTCCGAACACTTCAATTGGTGCAAAATAGAGCTGCCAGGTTGCTGACGGGGATGGGGCATTATGCTCACATGACTCCAGTCCTCCGTCAGCTTCACTGGCTTCCCATTGAAGCCCGGGCCCAATTCAAGGTGTTGGTTATGACCTATAAAGCCCTAAACGGCTTGGGTCTTGGCTACCTGAACGAGCGCTTACGTCCGTATATGCCTGACCGCCCCTTGCGATCTGCGGGAGAGGCCCTTCTCCGGGAACCCTCCATGAAAGAAATTAGGAGAGTAAGTACTCGGAGGAGGGCTTTCTCTGCGGTGGCGCCCAACCTATGGAATTCACTCCCCAAAGAGGTCCGCCAGGCACCATTAATGGTTTTTCGGTGCCAGGTAAAGACCTTTTTATTTAAACATCATTTTAATTGTTAAAATATATGATCTGGCCAGGGCAACTTCGTCTTCCTTCTCTTTTCTCCTCCTATATTCTTTATTTACTTATTTTATACTGTTAATTTTAATTTTATATTATTATGTTTGTATCTCAGTGTATTTTTTGTATTTTTGTATTTAGTGGTAATTTATTATGTTCTATTGTATTTCAATGTATTTTATTGTGTTGTAAGCTGCCCCGAGGCTTTGGCAAGGGGCGGCATAGAAATGTTATAATAATAATAATGTTCTTTGAGTGGCCATCTGTGCATTCACACATCTGGGTGCTGCACCTGCGCAGTGCCTAAGCTGGAAGATTAGAAAGCTAACGGTTTTTGGTGGGAAAAAGCTCTGCTCCCCTCCCCCCTACAGTATAAATAGAGCGGAGCATCCGCCATTTTACTCAGTCTTGAAGACCGACGTTCGCCCCCTAGCAGTCAAGGACAGTACCACAACAAGCAGTATCAGTACCGTAAGATTAGTACGGAACCAATAGAAAAAACAATTCCATTCACCGACACCGAGCAGGGCCGGCGGGTGGGTTGTGTGAATGCACAGATGGCCACTCGAAGAACATCAGTTACAGGTAAGCAACCTGCTCTTCTTCGTCGTGGCCTCTGTGCATCACACATATGGGTGATTAGCAAGCTTACCAGACTTGGAGGAGGGAGGTGTCATCACTGAAGAATGGCAGAGAGCACTGCTCTGCCAAAGGAGCAGTCCTGTCTGGCATGCACATCAAGCCGATAATGCTTGGTGAAAGTACACGGAGCAGCCCAGGTTGCGGCTCTGCAAATATCTTGAATTGGAACACCTGCCACAAAAGCCGACGAAGTCGCTACTGCTCGCGTAGAATGGCCCCTCGGAACTGTAGGTAAGTCCATTCTTGCCAACTGGTATGCCAACACTATGGTCTGCACAATCCATTTAGATAATCACTGAAATGAGACTGGAAAACCTTTGTCATGGTCAGCATATTTAACGAAAAGTCTGTTAGAATTCCTAAAGGATTCTGTGCGAGATCTGTAAAAGGCTAGGCAGCGCCGAACATCAAGTGTGTGGAGAGCATTCAATTGGAGTCGATGGAGATGGGAAGAATGCAGGCAAGATGATGTCTTGATTCAAATGAAATGATGTTGCCACCTTAGGAAGAAACGCTGAGTCCATTCGAAGAACAACCTTTTCTTTGTGAAAATTCAAAAATGGTGGATCTATGCGTAGAGCACAAAGCTCACTGGCCCGTCTGGCTGAAGTAACTGCAACAAGGAAGGCAGTTTTCCACAATACTAGACGTAGATCCACCATTGCCAGAGGTTCAAACGGTGGCTTTGTAAGCGCTTGGAGTACAACAGAAAGACTCCAAGTCAGTATGGCCAGACGAATTGACGGGTGTAGATTTTGTAGTCCTTTAAGAAAATGACGAATCAGAGGTTGAGAAAAAACCAATGAGCCTTGTATGTTACCATGGAAATGTGAGATGGCAGCTGTGTAAACTTTTATAGATGAAGATTTAACTCCCAAACGGTGAAGTTCGAATAGAAATTGCAAAATGTTCTCAATGGATGCCGATTCTGGAGAAAAGGAATGGCAGTCAGCAAAGGATAAGAATCTTTTCCATTTTGCTGAGTAAGATCGACGTGTGGAAGGTCTTAACACAGATTCTAGAATCGTCTGGATTTCAGGATGTAAAATCATTGGTCCCGAGATGGTTTCTGATGATCCCAAAGGAGGAGTTGGTCATGTATGCAGTTGAGGTGAGGATTCCATCGATCAAGATGGTAATGGAACCAATAGAGAGACCGGATCTAGCTAATGTTCCACGCTGTCAATTTCAGCAAAGCTAGGTCCCGGGAGCCGGATTGCTCCATTGCATTGCGTCAGCAGATGAGGGACCGGTGGAAGTCGACGAAAAACACCTTTGGACTGAATGAGGAGAGTGGTGAACCAGGGTTGCCTCGGCCACCATGGGGTTATTAAAACTCCTGTAGCGTTGTCCTGAACAATCTTCGATACCACCTTCATCAGAAGGGGAATTGGAGGAAACGCGTAGAAGAACAGGTTGTTCCAATTGATCATGAGGGCATCTCCCCTTGAGCCCTGTCCGATACCTGCTCTGGAGCAAAACAGTTCACATACCCTGTTTTTTCGGGTAGCGAACAAGTCTATGTCTGGGTATCCCCACAACTGGAACAGTTCGTTGCAAATCATCCGGTCCAACTCCCACTCGTGGGTCGTTGCCTGCTCAGTGTATCCACTTCTACGTTGTCGGTTCCTGCAAGATGTCCTGCCAGTAGCATTATGTCCCTTGGGATACACCAATCCCAGATTTGCATTGACAATCGGGCCAAGAGAGGTGACTTTGTCCCACCTTGCTTGTTGACACAGAAAACAGCAGCTATGTTGTCGGACACAATCTGCACAACTTGACGGTGTATGACGGTTTTGAAAGATTTGAGAGTGTTGAAAATCGCTAGAAGCTCGAGGAAATTGATAAGCCTCTCCGCTTCTTGTCGGTTCCAAGTCCCTTGAACCCGAAGTCCTGCACATGCCGCACCCCATCCAATGAGGGACGCGTCAGTGTACAATGTCACATTCAGTTGGGGCGGACGGAACGAAACGCCTGTAGATAGGTTGCATGTAACAGTCCACCATGTCAGGGAGTGAAGGATCGAGGATGGGATCCGAAGAAGCTTGGTTTGTAAGTCCCACTGCGGGTGAAACGATTTGTTGAGGAACAATTGAAGCAGCCAAAGTCTGAGTCATGTGTGCGGCACAATGGCCACTGCGGCCGCCATGTGCCCCAGCAGTCTTTGTATAGTGACAGCTTGCACTGTTCTCAGTCGTCGAATCCGATGAATTTGGGCACACAGCGTGGCTCCGTGGGATGGAGGAAGAAATGCTCTTTGTAGAATGGAGTCGATACGTGCCCCGATGAAATTGATGACCTGTGTAGGGATAAGTGACGATTTCTTAAAGTTAATGCATAGGCCAAGGTCATCAAGCAAAGTACAAGTCGTATGGACAGCTGCAAGGAGGTTGTCTTTAGTCTGTGACACAATCAGCCAATCATCTAAATAGGGGTAGACTTGTATACCCTGAAGCTGTAAGTGAGTGCATACTGGGGCCATGCATTTTGTAAAAACTCTCGGTGCCGTAGCTAGACCGAACAGAAGAACATTGAATTCGAAAATATCAGATCCAACAGTAAAACGCAGGAAGCGTCTATGGGAAGGATGAATGGAGATATGAAAATAAGCATCCTTCAAGTCCAATGAGGTGAACCAATCCCCTTTTTTCAGCAATGGAAGGATATTCTGTAAGGTGGTCATCCAGAACTTTTTTGGTTTGATGTATCTATTGACATTTCTCAGATCCAGGATGGGTTGAAGACCACCATCCCATTTGGGGACTGTCAAATATCTAGAATAGAATCCGTGTAGCCCATCGGTGCGAGAGAGTTGTCAAATCGCTCATTTACAAAGAAGTTGGTAGACCTCATCGCACAAAACACCGAAGATGGTGGCGTAAATTGGATAGGGCTCAACGGTGGAACAATGTCGAATTCTATTCTATATCCGAGCTGAATGATGGACAACACCCACCTATCAGATGTAATGGACTCCCAAATGGGGAGTTGGCTTTGAAGCCGGCTCCCTAAAGGGAGAGGGGAAGGTGGGAGGTGGAAAGATGAATTGGTTCGCTGGGACCGTCAACGAGGGCATTTTTCGGTGTTGAAGCGCCAACGGTCCTGAGAGAAGTGCTGTTGAGGCTGTTGCCTTCTACACTGCTGCCTCTGTTGATATTGTTGGCGAGATTGATATTGCTGGCATCCGTAAGGCCTGGAACATGGTCACTTATGTTTGGTTTGCAAGAGCTCCATGCGACGTGCTGTCATGCGGGATTCGTGGATAGCTTTGAGTTTCTGATCAGTCTTCGCGTGGAAGAGGCCAGTGCCATCAAATGGCATTTCCTCTATCCTCCTCTTCATTTCCTCAGGAAAGTTACAATTCCTGAGCCATGTATGCCGTTGCAGGGAAATAGCACTGACCATGGCCCAAGAGTCAGTGTTCACATGACATCTTGTGGTGAACAACTGCTGTATGGCCACCTGCATCGCTTCCTTTATAAAGACCCTGGCAAGGTCTGCCTGTTGGTCCGGGAGGGAGGAGGCGATGTTATCCAGCTTCTGCATTATGCAGTACTGGTAACGTGCCAGAGTAGCTTCGTAATTTGATATGTGCAGGCCAAATCCTGCAGCTGCATAGACCCGAAGCCCAATCATGTCGATTTTCCTCCCTTCCTTATCTCGGGGTATTGTATGGCCCTGAGCCTCCCTGCCCTGGGACGACTCGACCATCACAGAGTTGGTCTTAGGGTGGCGCAGCAAGAATGGAGTATCTTCCTCTCTGACCCGGTACATAGACTTGTACCAACGAGACGTCGCTTGCGGTTGTGCCAGTTGATCCCAGGGCTGGACCATTGCCCGGTGGAGCGTGGTGATAAGAGGCAAGGCAATGGTTGCAGACTGCTCTCCCTGGACTATATCGTAAAATCGATCAGTGCTGGGGCCGGGGCGATGGTAGGCCTCTATTTCCAGCAACCGAACTAGACGAGAAACAAGTTTCGAGAAGGAGACATGGGGCTAGTCTGGGGATCCAGGGTCCTGGGAAGTGATGGCCACATCCGGGGATGTGGAGTCTACTTTCAACTCGTCCGAGTCCTGGTGGCAGCGGTAGTGTTCGCTAGACGAGGAAGTCTCAGGAGATGGTGGAGGTCTCCGTTCTGTACAGCCGGAACTTGACGGTGCCTCTCTTGGGATCGATGGTGAACGACGGTTCCGAGGGAAATAGGCATAGGATGGATATCCACTCCAGCCCGGGAAACTGCCATAGCCAGGCAGAGGCCAGTCATCCACTTAGTGTTCCGATGAACGGCTCCTACGCCTAGGCGGCGACTGTGTTCCCTCAGGTGGCCCAGCAGTAGGCATCGGAGTCGGGGAACGTTGCCTGGGTGGGGAATCTCTAATTTCTCCATCAGAGATGGACTCCCTAAGTGGTGGCTCCGGTGGGGGAGACACGCTCTCAGGCCGAACCACAGGCTTGGGGGATCCCGGCGGAGTCACCTGCATCGCTGATTGCAGGGCCGGTCCTGAGGGAGTCAGTACCGTGGCGGTGGTTGGTACGGAGAACCCTGATGAACCTGAGCCCCGATGTTTGGGGTGGTCGAGTTTCTTGCCCTTATGGGCTGCCTTAGCCGCCTTATCTTTATTCGGCTTCTTGTCCCCGGAGGATTTATCAGGTTCTGAGTGCTTATGCTTCTCCTTTTAGCTGGAGGAGAAGGTAGGTGTTGCGCTTCTGTCGAAGCAGCGCCTTCGTCCAAAGGATGCTGCGGTGGTGCGGCCGATGTTGAGGTGAGGCGCTTAGAGGGTGTGGCCGTAGAGGTGGAGCGCTGCAGCGGCACAGCCGAGGAAGGGGTAGGCCTTGAGACCAACTGGTCTGATTGTAGCAAGGTCTGATCCCAGAGCAACTTACGGAGATGATTCTCCCTACTCTTCCTGGCCTGTTTAGTAAAGGTCAGGCAATGCCCACACTTGTCGGTTCTATGCCCCTCACCAAGGCAGAGGAGGCATAAGTCATGTGGGTCAGTGGGAGACATTTTGGAGCCGCAGTTAACACTTGCGGAATGCCACCCACTGTGCCAGCGCGAAAAGGAAAAAAAGAGATGATAGTACAGAGGGTAAGAGTAATATTTTTGTTTTTTTTTAGAGAGAGAGAAGAAAAACTACAATGAGGAAGAGAAGAAAAAACTGGGAATATAATGAGGAACAAGGTAAGTAGAATAAGGTATAACCATAGGAGCACAAGGTGAAATCTAAGTGAGAGATGAACAGGCACGAGACACAGTGAAATGGCGGTCGCAAAGACTGAGTAAAATGGTGGACGCTCTGCTCTATTTATACTGTAGCGGGGAGCGGAGCAGAACTTTTTCCCACCATAAACCGTTAGCTTCCTAATCTTCCGGCTTAGGCACTGTGCAGGCGCAGCACCCATATGTGTGATGCACAGAGGCCACGACGAAGAACAACTGCAGTTTAAGTATTTGTCACAGTCCTGTACAGATCTGAGAACAAACCATGGGAATTACTTTGAAAGAAGAGCCCTTGGCATGCCAGTATTTGCTTCATTCACCTTTGTCACATGCCTTTGGAGGAACTGTTTGCAGTTTCTACTTTTAAAATTAATGAAGTGAATCCTAAAAATTTTAAGGGTAAAGAATTGCAGATGACACTGTTTTCAACCCGAAAGAGTACTTTGGTCACAAAAAGGCTGAATAAAAATATGTCTTTGCTGAGGTAGCTGATTCAGGTAGCAGCGCTGCTGCTTTTTTGTCGGCAGCTACAGTTCTAACATAGTCAGACCCATTAGTTTTCTACAACAGCAACTCAGGTCAAAGCCAAGGAGGATGTTAGCTGAATGATGATATACTGCTGAGCCAGCAGAAAGCTTCTGCATTAAGGATGGCACTGTGGGGTTCCCTGGCGATCAGGCACAGTGTGCCTCTAGGCACAAGGACAGGAAGGGGAAATTATACAAACAAGCTGAAGTCTTTCCCATGACTGCCACCATTTGTTGTTGAGTGTAAAGCCAACACCACAGTGTCTTGCAGCAATGTTAAATATGAGGCATTTATTAATGCAAGCACACAACTTTCACTGCTCAGTTAAAACTTCTGTTTTGACATTGATAAAGATGCTTCAGTGGCACATTTATTACTCTTGCCCTGGAAGGAAGCTCTATTTCCTTTGTGGTCAAGTTTTCAAAGTATTTTTGTATCTTAAAAAGTTACCTAATCTCTTATTGACTCACACAACATATAATGTTTTCAAAGGTGATGGAGAACAAAAATTAAAGCAGCATACAAGTATGTTTAGGGCAGGGGTGGGCAGATGTGTCTGGATTCCAACTCCTATCAAAAATCAGTCAGCAAAACCAGTTAGCTAATCCATTAGCTAACCTGTAAGCAAAGTTGTTCTTCTACCCAGATGTTGTTCAAATATTGTAATTGAAAACAATAAAGTTACAACCTGAGATCAAAATAGTTTATAAGTATTCCTTACAAATTCAAGTAGCAACCCTTACAGAAAAAAGGTTGGAGTAAGGAAATTTCCATCAAATACATTTTGGTCTCATTCCAAAACATGTCGATAATTATATTCATTAAAAGTGCAATCCCAGAAAAGGTGTGTTATCTTATGAAAAGAACCAAAATAGAAAGATTAGCACTATAACTGATGAACTGAGAAAAGAGTTTACAAAATGTATTTTATTAATGAAAAGAATCTGCTTTGTAGATCAAATATGAAATAGAATGTACAAAAACTTTACATCTGTTCTTTCAAAGAAATAAAATGCTATTTAGAATTAGCTTGTAGCCATTCCTTTGAAATACAACACAAAATGAATGGATATGTTTTATGGCAGCACAATTGTGCACAGTGTTTTCTGTGCTAAATCTGCAATTTTTAAAGAAGTTAAAAATCTAAATAGTCTCCTAAAGAATACAACTAATCCACAAAGTAACTTAAAACATATAATTCAATCATCATATATTCTCTTAGAAGCAAGTGGCAGGAAGGACAAGTGCAGGGTTCTCAAAGCTTGCATATCGCATTCTCAGTTCCTATACAAATATAAATTGTTCTTTATTTTTAAAAGTCTATTTGATAATATCTCACTGTGAAGAAAACATATCTTGATCAGAATCCCTTTACCTCATCCATGCAATGTATTCCTTAGCTCTGAAGCTCGGTAGTCAATGCCATCATGGCATTATTTTTCAGAAGTTCAGCTGCAAATCTTTGCACTACTTTCTTATGGAAGGTTCTGCAGAGCTCATAACTTGTCTTTGGCATATAAGACCAAGTCCCCTTTTAATACTTTTCTTTTAAAAAAGTATATATTCCTTTAGTAAAACACCTTAAAAACATCTATTTCAGATTTTGTAAAATAACGCATCACCTCCTCCTATGTTATTTTGCAAAATATACACCATATTTTGGAGGGGACAGGAAATGTCCACCACTGGAATTCTGAGTGGCACATAATTAGACACTCCTTCCTTATGTAGGTTACATAAAGTCATTCAGTTCAGCTTCTAGTGCTGCTGCCATTTCATCTGCCTCTGAACTGCTCCCTTCTTCGTCTTCATTGCTAGACCCTTTACTTGATTCACTGGCACCATCATCGTCATCTAACTTTCGCTTGTGACCCCTGCAAATGAGGACAGAGATAACAATCACAGTTAAAACACTTCCTGTTTATTAACTCTATTAAAAGAAAGGAAACAAGCTACAAACAAGAGTGTAAAATTCTTACAAGATATCCAGAAGAAATATACTAAATATTTAGCTCTTTTAAACCATATAAACATTTAAGTGCTGCTAAGAGACTAAAAGACATTTCAGGTGTGCAGGCTTAGAGCCTAATAAACACAAATGAAAAAGATAAAGGAGAGGGAAAAGTAAAGCAAGCAATTCAAGCATTAATTCTAGGACCTTCACAATCTTAGCAGTCTTATCTGATCAAGTTTTTGAGTACACATACACAGAAAACCGAGCACTTCTTAATCTGCCAATGAGAGACCATTAAATGCTTTCCTTCACTGCTGCAATCTGACAAAGATTCTGCTGATTTCTATGTCGTGCTAGCTCTGCTATGGTGGGGTGACTTTTGGAGGCTTTTCTTTACTTCCAAAAGAGCTTCAGATCCACCTAGAGCTTATGGGGCAGTAGAGAATAATAATATGGCCCTTAACAACAACAACAACAACACACCCTTCCATTAACATCAACGGGCATAAACTATGCATCTCTTGCTGTTTATGGATCAGTTCAGAGGAACAGGGAAGTTTGGGTCCCTGTGGATCCAAAGTCACTCTTGGTCTATTTCTGACATGCACTCACTTTTTCTAATATACTGGAGCTCCAAAAGTGGAGCAGCAATGGTGTTTTTCTTTTTGCTGAAGCAAGGAAAATTCTGGCAGCAAACCTTCATCCACTGACGTTCCTCTGTGCTCATGGAAAGGAAGGTCTCCAACACCTTTAGACCCCTGGAATACCCTCTTAAGGACTGCAAGTGTGTGAGAGAGTGCACTCATATGGACGCAAATGCAGAGACACATATGTATACAAGTTGGATTTGACAGCATTACTGTATAGTGGGGAAATCTGCCCCAGTATTCCTCATACAAAACTTCTTCTGCTATGGCTAGTTGTCAATGGGGGAAGTATCAGGACTGTTTTTTCCCCAAAAGATAGGCACATCATGCAGAATAATGATGCATTTGGCAGCTAAACTCAAAAAACAAAAGACTTTTCTTTCTTTTTTTTTTTGCTCACGAACTATGATGCTACCTTCAGGCAGCTCTTTCTTAAAATGTACCAAGGCATTTTATTGTCAGATCTTGTCCTATATTGGATAATTAATATGCTTGGCTTGAGACAGTATTGGCCTTGTTCCTTTTGCACACTTGAAGTAGCATTTCAAACTATTCCCAGTTGACAGAAAGCCTGGAAATTAAACGTGTAACAGCACAGCAGCTAGACCAAGTAATGCAAAGTGCACAATACATATATCACTGAAAAGTATAGTGGGAAAAAGTCCTAATTCCCAGTCAGGCTACCGTAAACTGCCCAGAGAGCTTTGACTATTGCACAGGATAAAAACAGAATGACCAGAGCAGAGCACTAGTGACTCTGGATCAAGCACTGACTCTCAGAGTAACCTATTTCACAGGATTTGGGTTCCTTTGCAAAAGAAGAAAACAAGTGGGATATGAATAAAACATTCTCTTAATCTTGCTACCCAGATAAAATTTACCCAACATTAGTGTCCGGTGTCTAAGAAGCCAAAAATATATACCTTTGATAATGCCCTGCTGGACATTTGCTTAGAAAATGGGACACCTGAAAAAACCCATATCCTTGACGGTCAATGCTCTGACAAGGATGTCAGTAGTTCAATTTGAGATGGTTACAATAATAAGGAAATAAACATGCAGATACATATTACTTCTAGTTATTTCAATCAAGAGAAACTTTTGGCTGCAGAAAGCCAGTTCCAACTTTACTACTTCAGCATGACTTGTGGATGGAGCCAAGATAATTACACTGCTAATTAATGAGTCACAAAGATGCCAGGTTAAGAGTGGCACTATATAATGTTCTGAAGTAAAATCCAGAACATTTCTACACTATTGTCTTGCCAGCATAACAAACAAACATGGGAGACTTAAGCAGGAACTATGTATGCAACATCAGTAAACTGGTAATTTGAAGGCCAAAACAGACATTACTTTAAAAATAATTGCTATGGTCCCCATCCTGACTTGATTTTTACTACAGAATAAATGCAGGGCCTCTGATCTACATTGGGATCCTTAAGTGGGATAAAGGAGCTTTAACAATTTCCCCCAGTTAATAGGCAAAATCCTGACTGAGAGCCTTGACTACAGTTTCTACTGCAAAATATTAATTCATAACAGTGATTACCGTTTTGCAATAAAAAATGCAGGTGTGAAGAAAAAGTGATCTAGATTTGGGCCATCCCATAGGAAGACAGGATTAATGTCCCCTTATTCCCCATGCTAGTTTTCCAATCCAGACTGCAGGCTCCTGTGCCTGCTATATATAAGAAGAAAAAGAATACACCTTCAGATATAGAAATGTAATTCTCTGTTTTGCATTTTTTTCTCTTTTGTATTATACTCTGCCATGAATATTGTTAAAAAGAATGCAACTTTCCATCAAGGAAGATGAGTTTGACTTTCACTGGGTATATTTGCTTACTTATGTTACATTTAAGTCTTTTCTACTGAGATTAGATTTTATACTTGGTCAGTTTTAGAATCTTCTCATATGGATCTCCTTTGTTTATTAAGATGGATAGCATCCTTCCACTCTTGTGGTTGCTAAAGATGAATGTTGGATTATATTATGTCAATTACAGTTTAATCCATTTTCACAAGCTAAATTGACCTGATGGCAAAATTATGACTCAAAAATTGGTAGGAAAATGTTTTCATGGCTGACTTGGTCAGCTGAATTGATTTTCACTTCGGATTGATTGATGAGTTTTATCCTGTTTGGATTTGTGTGCCAAATATGACTTGCCTGGTGAATACTTGCAATAGTAACATTTGTTAGAAGCTATGTTTAGCCCAGAAGCTTTTAAAACTTGTCTCCTCTGCTACTGAGGCTGATTAGTTATAATAACTCACAATCCATGTTTATAAATATTATCAGTGAATAGTATCACATGGTCTAAAGTCGGAATGGAGCGGGAAACTAAAATACCCTATTTGGTCTAAGCAATGGATCTTTCCTTTATTTGAAGTTCTAATGGATCTCAAGTTGCATCATATTCAACCAAGATCAATTTCATGTTTACTGGATGCCCAACATCTCTTTAATAAGGATTTGTCTGAGTTGGCTACTTGCTAGAACTGTAATACTACTAATGGTTCTTTCAAACATATCTTTTGACACTGTTCAGCAACTGCCTCTTTTTGGAATAGACTTATAATATGGATAAAAGTTGTACTGGAATGCTTTTCAATAATTTACTGACTCATACATTCTTTTAAATGATCCTTCCCTACTTCATGGAAGTTAATGCATGGTCTCTGTACCCTTTTAACAGTTAAAAGACTAATATTACAGCACTGGACGGATAAAGGCTCATTTCTTCTAATGATGGATGGAGGACATAATGATGGAGATCTTTTGAATAGATGCACATACTGACATTTGCTCTGCCTTTGTTGAAGTTTATGTATAATTGCTATATTCAAATCTATCTGTATGTAACTTTTTTTGGTTGAAACTTTTTATTTTTAAAAGTTGAATGTGAAGCCCCTGCTTGGTAGTTGCCATGTGGTGTGAACCTGGCAGATATAGGTTATGTGAGGATTGACCAATCCTCGTATAAAACAGACCATTTTGAATAATCCACACTGGGCTGTTGTATTGAACAAACAGCCCCATTGGGAAAGTGTGCTGGAAAAATTTCTCTGCTTTTCCCACTTTGATATTTCTGTGCCAAAAATGACAGTAATCACTGAAGGGCTGGGTTGATGCTGTGCATTTTCTAAGGCTGATAAAATAAATGCTAATTATAGTTCAGTGTTTTCTTGGGATATCGTAAGGAAACTATCTTCTCCTGATGTTACTTTGCAATTACTGAGAGGGAAAAAAATGAAAAATCAGTTATTTTATTACTGTGCAGGAATGAACAGCATTATCACACATCTAAAATAAGGAATGCAATTAACACCTTTACAAAGATCCTTTAATATTTTGCTTATAAAACTTATCACCATCAGTCTTTCCATATCAACCTCTGTTCTCTTTGACTACCTATAAAAAGCAAAATACTAATGAAACAGCAATAAAAAACTTAATCATACATATACGAACCAAAACTAATCCAAGGACATTATAGAAAGAAAATGAAAGGTAACAGATCCTGATTTTACATAAATGGTAACAGACCAGTGGCACTTTTGTCTCCTCCTTGTACAGCATAATATTGTACAGTATAATATACTCTTCAGACTCATAATAGAGTCTGAAGAGTAAGGTTAGACTAATTTCCAGGATTTTTTAAAGGGTACCTGAAAAGTGAGCTGTAATGCCCCATCTATGGTCATCTTCTCAGCAAGAAAGTCAGAATATTCTTAGCAAAGGAGTACTATTCATACCCTGTCCGGAGCTGTTTGTGGACCTTTAAAATAAATGCATGTTCCAGTTGCTGCGACCAGTCAGAATCGTGGTCAGCAGTGGGCACCTTTTTGTCCAAGGGCTGTACACATACACGTACAAACATGTGCAGGTGAACATAGACACTCTTCCCTTTCTTGAACACACAAACGTACTTGCATGCATCCACAGTGCTACCCCCTGACACTCCCTGTTCTCCATTGCAGAGTACAGAGATAGGAAGTTTAAAGGTCCATTTCTGGCAAACTGAGATCACTTCATGCTTCCCTACCAATGTCAATCTGCTGGGAAGTGAGGGGTGGATAAGGAGGATGGATGACAACACATGAATGAAATAGGGGACACGATGCAAAAGAACTCTCCCAATGCACCTTTCCCCTCATTTACACTGTGCTCCCTGCCAAGCATTTACTTGTAGTATGATGTGTTGAATGTGGTGGAAGATGGCATGAAGGCCTGCCTCTGAGGTTTGCACATTTTATGGGATGCTCTTATGTAGTACCAGTAATGGAAAATTATTGGACTTCCAAACCTAAGCCCAAGAATGACAGCTGGTTTACAGTGTTCAGCGGCTTTGTTTTCATCTTTCTTGAGTACAAATGAGATACATTTACTTTAAAAAAGCTTTTTTCCCTCCTTACATAGTTTTTCTACAGAACTTGACTATGATGACATCTGCTTCTTTCCTATTCTTCTTATGCAACCCATCAAGCAGTGGTGCAGAAAGACAAGGAAACTTTACACATACAAACACACACACCACTTGCACAATTCTAAGAGCTAATTCACTTAGTAGCTTGTCAAATCACTATTTAAAAACACTCAGACTGTATTTTTATTGAATGTCAAATTAAATTTAAGTTAATCAATTTAAGAGGTGTTTCATTCTACAAAGGATTATTTGTGCTGCACTAAGATGCTGTCATTGTATATACTTTCTAACCTTCCCATCTTTGGAACATTAAGCACAATACATCCTGTCAGTTCTTATTCTCAGGAAAATCCTGAAAGACAGCTCTCTTCAACTGAACTTGTATTTGATAGCTTGCTCAACATATACATTGCTATTTTGGCATAGTGGTTAAGAGCATGGGACTGGGACTCAGACGATCTGGGTTCTAGTCCCCGCTTGGCCATGGAGCCAACTGGGTGACTTTGGGCCAGTCACAGGCTCTCAGCCCAACCTACCTCATAGGGTTGTTGTGGGGATAAGATGGAGGAGGAGAGATGATGTAAGCTGCCTTGAGCCCTTTATAGAAAAAAGGCAGGTTATAAATTGAAAAATAAATAAAATAAAAATAAATATTTTATAAACCTGGTGCAACCATGTACTGACCCCCCACCCCTTCCAGTACAATCTATGGTTGGGTGGTCATAGACAAGAAAGAAGGTACATTGTATTTTGAGTACTAGCAGTTCAATAAGGAACAGATACAGATATGCATGGAACCCTGCAAACAGAATCTAACAGATTATTGGTTTGCTTAAATATGGTTATTCTTAACGTGGTTGCTTTGAAAAAATGTAAACTTGAGAAACATGGTGCTCCAACCTTAATTATTTGGACGAAAGCTTTTAACAAGATAGTGATCCATCTACTTTAAAAGCAACTACTCACACTTATTATTTTTAGCTTATGAGTTTAATAAACTTAAATTTTGTTTGCACAACAACAAAAATTAAAGCTTAATAAAGTATAATAGTAGTATCCTATTGTGTTAATTTGTTCACTGTTTTATAGAACAGGGAAGGTGAGTGGCACTCTCAAAAGGGAACTCTGCTGACCTGTCCCAGTCTGGAAATGAGTGCTTCTGCTAATCTGTGGGATTAATTTTAAATTTTAGAAATGCAAAAGATCCATGGTGCAAACAGTAGGTCCTACAAGTGCAAGAAAAGCAGGGTAGGTAGAATGGACCTATTGGTTACTGACATATAGATTAAACTAGTTTAAAAAAACTTGTAATATAATGCATGCATTATATGGCTTACACCAAAGAACCATCTTCTCAATCCAAATTGCAGTGCCCCATGATTCCCCTAGTTCACTGATCCACTACTTAGAGAACTGAAGGAGTGATTTTTCCCCCTGTGCACTGGAAACCTGAGAAGCATGCTTCAAGTGCCTATCAGGTGTCAAAGAGGCATGACTGCAGGAACAGGGGGAAGAAGTTATATCAGGGCAAGTGGGCATGTGGTTGTAAGAGAGAGGCAAGGGAAAACTGTGCATGTCCAAAAGACTGCATACATGTGAGGAAGGCAAGGGCAAAAATGTTGCCCACCTCTGCTATTCTATGTTATGCTTTGAAAGTTTCTAGTGGGCAGATATTTATAATCTTTCTCCTACTTACTCTGACTTTTGTTAGAAATAGTTTATTATTTGAGTTTATTAGAAATCTTCACATTAATATTTCTTACTCTTTCATTTGATGTATTTTGATGCATTCTTCAAGGGTATACATTACAAAATCTTGCTCGTAGATTCACTTCAAAATCTTGCTCATAGATTCACTTCATTCAATCCCTATAGTACAATTCAGTACATATTACAGTGAAAGCAACTTGCTCAGTGAGCAGCTTGTGCAGATGTTTCTCAATGTTTACATTGTGCCAAAGAACTATTAAATATTACAGTGCTATGGATTAAAGCACTTTAGTTATTACAAACAGCTGAATGGTACTTTTAGAGTTCATTAGGGAAACCAGAGAATGCTAGATTAGATGAATTCCTGATTTGCTGAACTATTTTTGTATAATGCAGACTACTGATGCTAGTTTTAAAAACAGGTTTCTATTTTATGCAGATATAACAGCCTTCCACATTAAATATTGCAGAAACCATATTCCTGTAGTGCTTCGAATCAGTGTGACACACAGAATCCTAAACAGATCACAAAAGACTATGAAAAGAGGAGAAAGAAAGGTGCATGGTAACAGGAATCTAGTAATCTGTTTTTTGAGATTTCCTGAAAATTCTGATGTCTGTTTGAGAAAAAAACCTTCTTCTAGTGTTTGCATTGCCACTCATTTCAAAAGCACTTCCACGGGGCAAGCTATAATTTGTCTACAACATATTCAAGTGAGGGATGCAACACAATACGGAAAAACAGTTTATACCATCTACATCAATTTACCAATTCACAATATACCCTGAGGTCACATAATCATGATGTACTTTCCTTGGAATACTGCCCTTCTACCACAGTATCCATGCTCATGCACTTATAATGAGGAAGAAGGGTTCTATAACCATACTAGCAGATAAGAACTTACTCAGTAAGGGTTTTCTCACTGTGTTACCTAACATGGTTATCATTTATTTCTTTATTTAATTTTTTTGTATCCTGCCCTTTACAGTGTCTCAGGGCTGTGATAACATAGATACATAAGATACAGCATCACAATAATATATACAATTAACATTAAAATCAATACTATCTTTTAAAATGCTAGGAAAATAAAAAGATTTTTGCCTGATGTCAAAATGAAAAATCTGTCGGTGTCAGGCACACCTCTCTGGGGAGCCCATTCCAAAGCGGGGGCACCACCACAGAGAAGGTCCTTCTCCGGCAGCCATTTTTCTGGTCTTCTTCAAAGAAGGCCCCTGAAGAAGGACCTCCGCTCCAGATCTTAGGGGCCAGGCAGGTATAGCAGCAGAGACAAGATCCTGCACTCTGCCAGTAGTAGGGTTGAGCACTGCTCCCATATAATGGATCACTTGTAGACTTGTAGCTGATATACAGGCCAAGTGAGCAGAGAAGGGAAAAGGTGAGAAGGGCAAACTTGCAAAGATTAATCACTTGTCTGGGTAAAGATAAATCTGGCCACATCAAGCTCAAGGTACAAACTACTGCTATGCACTTGGTAAATACCCTTGGAGCTATAGAAAAAAATGAAGGAGGAAACCTGAAACTGGAATGCATCAGATCTGATGCTGAAGCTGAGAGGTAGTATTGCCTGATTTCTTCCATTCTGATGTGGAAATAGGTGTCCTCGAGATCCACTGATACAAAGCAGTCTCCCTTATGAAGAACGGGTAGAACTGAAGTTAGTGTGGTCATTCTAAACTTTTTAAGGTAAAGTAAGAATTGATTTATCTTAAGTTCCAGATTGGTTGAAATCCTCTCTTTCTTCAGTACCATGAAATAGCTGCAGTTGAAGCAATTCAGTAATGAATGGTCTGGAACATGAATAATGGCATAAGGCAGGAACTAATTTGTTAGTATTTAGCTGCAAAGTTGCTGCAAAGTTATTTTTGTTGTCACAGCTTAACATAGCTACCATTCTGGAAATGGCATGAATATACTATGCTTCCTCCAAACTATTTGTTATGGGCTGGTATAATTTTAGGAATTTTAAAATCAAGGTTCAGGTTGGAATCCATGTATGAAAGATCAACAAACTCTCTTAAGTCCAACTCAAGATTCAAACAATGACAATAATTTCATTTAATTTAGTCTAGACAATGAGAAATGTGGCAATTCCTCATAGTTGTTAAGGAAGCTTGTTCTTCCTACAATAACTATATAAAAGAAACCACTCTGAGTTCATCTTACTATGGTGAGAATCCTAAAACCTATTTTGGATCTTTAGAGAATTACATTACTGCTTCTATAATCAAGAAAACTATTTTGATGAATCCCATTGAGGCAATCCAGAATTTTAAGAAGGATAACAAAACGAAGTTAGAGATGACACTCTTGCATAAGTTAAAAGAACAAACATAATACTGTTAGGGTATTTTTCAATTACACTAATTGTCTTTATAGACACTGAAAGAATTCTGCACAAAGAAATGCCTTGTTTTTCATCTTAAAAATTCTACTTTTTAAGCCAGTACTTGCTTTCTGTCTCAAATAAAACAATGACTGCATTCAGATGTAAAGTTAACCAGAGTTAGTTACTTTGAGGTATGAACAAGAAATAGTCACAATGTATGTTCTGAAAAAATAGTTGAGCTAAAAAAACTCACTTGGTTGCTATCTGTGATATCTTAAACCTGAGCTGTGGGGAGAAGAATCTAGATTGTATCCCAAGAACAAAGCATGGGTTACAAGTCTGGATTGTTCCTTCCCCAACAACCTACAACATGAGGTTCAGACATAACTAATAACAACCTAGAGAATTAAGCATCATTCTTTGTTTCACTCAGTGGGATCCAGCAAATTTTCTTACTCATTCTGCTCATTCATGGCTGCCCAGGGATATTTAAGGTCTGAATAGCTGAAATACATCAATTCAATTGCAGAGATAGTAGAGACAGAGAGATTTTAAAAGGTCAGCAGAAAGAAATCAGTAGAAGGACTTAACTAAAGGGATGTTATGACAATAATACTGAAAACCATAGCTCACACAGTCATTCTAAAAACTGGTATGTAGGAAAAAAAACCAGTACTAAAGTCCAGCAAGGAGATTCTATAGGGGAAAAAGTGCAGGCACTTTTATGTAGGAGAAGGAAGAGAACTCCAATGCTACAGTCATGTCATTTTTTTCTTGAAGTATCTATTTCTAATAGTGACAGAGGTATGAGTGAATTGAAATATTATAAACTCAATTTGCTCTGATCCAATTCAGACATCAAGAAAACACTCAGGAAAATGAGATGGGGTAAATGAGATTTGAGACAGGATAGTTGATAGGATATATATAAAAAGAGTAATCAGCAGGTAATATCAAAAGACATGTGAATGAATACAAGTCTGAGAACAACTGTACTGTAAGGGATACAGGTTCAAGCTTTGTGACATTTATATGAGAATCGAGAAAGAAGCCACCTTGGATTAACTGCAGTAGGGTAGAGAGAATAAATGTCCTTGTATGAGAAACAGAGGCTTGCTTTTCTTAAATCTATATAATAAAAGGATATTATGAGTTTAAGTTCTTATGTTGGTTGCAAAACTTCCATTAGATCCAGAAATTAGAATGTTCAAAAGTCTTGTCAAGTAGATTCAACCCACTAAGTGCTACTACTTGCTTGATAAGATGCAACATCAAAAGACATGCAAATCTTCCTGGAAAAGTAGACTTATGATAATCAGTTTCCAACAAAGGAATTCATCCCTCAGGATGAAATCGATTCAATACCTCCAATATAAAGTCTGTATTTAAGGCCACTAACTCACACAGACTCTACTCGATGTGCGTACAACCCTACCAGTAGTTTCATTCTTTCTTTAAGCAAAACTGAAGGCTTGGAGATATGTGAGGAACCTGAACCAGAGTGAATTTGTTTGATTCCTGGGCTCAGCTCCCTGGACTCCAGTCCACTTTGCAGTGGCTCAGAGTGTGAAGGAATCAAGCCCTATGTGTTGTGTAAGTAGTGGCCCTCTCTCACACCAGGATCAAATACTCGAACAGCAGTTGTTCCTGATGCCAAGGAAGGCTGGTTGCAGGGTGCTCAATCATGAGGTGCTCCCAAGGAAAGCAGCCCCCCTGGCTTCCAGTAGCACCTCTCTCTCACACCAGGAACAGTTGTCCACTGATGGCTGCTGCTGGTGCCAAAGAAGCCTAGTTGTAGGGCACTCGCTTGCTTATGAGCATCCCTCTCTCATATGAGAAACACCCAGTCAAACATTGGCTGCTTCTGGTGCTGAAGAAGTCTGGTCACAGGTACTTGATCACAAAGGGCTTGCCAGGAAAGCAGCTCCCTGACTCCTGTGCAAGCATTATCGCCCTTCTGTGCCAGCTGCAGCTACCTTCTGGCTGCAACAGTTGACAGAGAAGCCTTCCAGTTGTGCAACTGAAGCTCTGTGAACATTCGGAGATTCCCTCCTGCCTAGGCTTGATTGGGAAGACTGGGCTGAGCACAAGAGGAAGATTACAAATGTGTGAAGGGATGGATCCTGACAGGGTTTGTCCCACCCCTACTTATTGAGTACAGAACAGGAGCGGGGTGGATGTTGCTCCCTGCAGTTCAGCTAGATGGCTATTTTTGACCATCTAGCTAAGGGGCTCTGGAGGGGGAGGGAAGGAGGCTGGAATACCACCACAATACTTGTTATCCTAGCAACCTCAGTCTTCTCCCACTACCCTAACACTCCCTTTACCTCCTCTCTGAGGTCAATTTTCCAACCTTAGGAAAGCAGCTGGTGTAATTCTTTCTGTACCAGCTGCAAGGCAGGGGTGGGATTGGAGCATGGATACCCAGCCCTGAGGTTGGAGCTTTGACTTTGAAACAGGCAATCTGAATCCTGTGCCACCCCATGTCAATGCTGTGCAAGAACTACTGAATTTCTAAACTGGCCCTTACACTTTTCAGTTATATCTGAAAAAATGTTTTAAGAATTCGGGAAGCATAGACAACATTCCATTTTATTAAGGATGTTCTCTATTATGCAAATATGCAGATCATAGTTTTTCAGCTGTACCATTTTTCTCCTAATAAATAAAAAAGTGAAACATGAAAGCATATTTAAATCTATCACTTGAGGATCATGCATACTTAGAACTGCATCTACATCAATTAAGTCAAGAATGCAGTGACATTCAAAGGGAAAGGTATTTGTACGGATAATGAAAAGCTCTGAGGATAAATCAAAGGAAATAAGTCATTATGCTCAAGTTCATGGCCCAGAAAGAAAAAAATATGGTAGAATTTTCTCAACTATCTAACTGTAACTACCATGGTTTGGGAATATTTCAACAGAGAGTAAAACTTGAGTATCTACCAACCACTTTTTCCTTTTGAAACTTTTTCAACTAGAAAGGTGTCTAGCCAGGAAATCATTTTTGCTTTAGAGAGACATTATTTCTGGGTGAGCTCTAAGACTTGTGATTTGAGCTGCTTTCTAGCTATAAGAACATGATACAAATACTAATTAATAAAGACATTTCCAAGTTCCTAGTTAATGATATATTAACTTTGTTATTTTAACATGGGAACTTACTTTGAAAATTAAGTTCTTTTGTCTATATCTACCATAAATGGAAATGCATGCATTTTCCTTTTAAAATAATTACTGTTTTTCTCTTAAAACATCATGTATACTATGAACATAACTATAGTTTGTACCCTATATACTCACCCATGAGCAGCAGATTGATGGTGAATATCTCAGTGTTGTGAAGCCCCCCCCCTCATGTCCTGACACATTTTTGCTTATCTAGATCCACCAACTTCAGCTACACAAACAAATCTCTTCTCAAAACCCTTTTCTTCATGAAATGTTTAAAATAACCTCAGAGTCTCGATAACTTACTGTAACTATGTTTAAATAAGTGCCTATAATACCTGTAATAATTATGTATTTTCCTTGTTTATGCCTTCCTTTCCTCTGTTGAAAAACAAGTAAACAAAAGACTAAGAATAATCACAGGGACCTTACTCCACACTGGGAAAATGGCGTAGGGGACTCCCTATACTGTTTCCCCACTGAAAATACCCCAAATTATACTGCCCAAAATGCCTCCAAAAGAAATTATTTTGGAGCGGAATATTCAGTAGGGAAAGAGCATGAAAAATGGATTCCCCTGACTCTCACTAATATGGCAAAGTTACAAAGTAGTTTAGGTCTACACCTGCTGTTAACCAAACTAAGGAAGAGGAGAACTTCCAGCATGACATTCAAAAACACATTTAATATCAAATCTAGTTTCATCTTTAGCTGATTCTATTTGACAGAGTTGTTGGGAGGACAGAAAAAGGGGAGAAAGCAACAATTATGTAAACAGCCCTGAGCTCTTGGCAAGAAAGTTGGGATAAAAATATTCTCAATCTTAAATAGCTTCTTGCCTCTTTTCCAATTAGTCTTCAGGATTTGTATTGTATTCTTGGTATTTTTTTAAATAACCATAGTTGTGATCATTTATTTTCAAGTCTTTTTATTCTCAAGTTAGTGTCACTCCTTCTTGTTTATATTTGAGAATCAAGTGCAGCCATCCTTCCCCATCTCAGTACCAATCTAGATGCTCTGAATTATGATTCCCATCATTTCTGATCATTGGCCGTGTTGATTTGGGCTAATGGGAGCCTCAGTTCAAAACTTTTGTGGGAGCACTTCATTGGGTACACTGTATTAAACCTTTTGCAAAATGGAGCATAAAACCTATGTTGTGCTGACTGCATGGTATGTTTGTAAAAAGTCTGACACACTGAGGTATGTAGGACAATGAGCTGACAGTACTTTTGTTTTCAAGAAGGGTGCTATAAAACATGTCTAAACTGAGAGCTTGCAGCTTGATGCTCAGTAAATCATAATAGTAGTATTCTTGAGCTTGTGTTCTATCAAGTTCTTGTAGATTTATGAAAACTGTCAAACAATAGGATAAAAAATGGACAGACCACAGAGTTGGTGAAGTTAATAAATTGTTCTAGTGGAAAACATTTGTCTTTTAGGAATTGGCCTTCTGAGGATATATAGTAGCCTCTTGGAATAAGCATACAGTAATGTGTAAGAGAATCTCATCTGTTTGTCTTTTTTATCCACTTCTTTGACCTTTTCCACAAGGAGAGTTTCTCTTAATATACTGCTAATGATCTGATTAGCTACTACTTACTGCAATTGTCAACAACAGGTTTTAATTCCATTCTGTGACAACTGAAACTCCATGTATACATAAATTGTATGGTGAAGGGAAAATGGGTGGTTCTTGTGAGGCAACCTTCTTTTCACCTGATGTCAGTCTCTCTTGTTATGCAATGGATCTCCAATATAGAAGGGTGGTATGGGTAGAGGAAGAGTTACTCACACAAATGTATAGATTAATGCAGGGGGACATCCTTAATATTTTCCGTTTTCATGACTGCCCACACTTCAAGTGCACATGTGGAATTTATGCACTCTCATGTATCTTAAATATCTATACCACATTGTCCTGTTTTCTTCTGGTAGTGGTTATAGACTGGTTGGCAAAAATTGGTTTATATTGAAAATTAGCATACACAGAAGGTTTGATACTGAGGACATATAGCTCAGTATGAACATTCTTACATGTACAGTAGTGCCTCGTACTTCAAACTTAATTCGTGTCAGGAGGCTGTTTGAACTCATTCGAGGTCCAAATCAATTTTCCCCATTAGAAATACTGAAAAATGAATTAATCCATTCCTACATTCTAGACATACCCATTTCAATAAACTTAAATGGCAAATATGGCCTCCTGAAATGAATTAGGTTCAAATTAATACTAATGTATTAGAATTTGTTAGTAATGTTATGTTAGTACATTTACTGTACCTTAGTGCGGAATTGTTATATATGAGGTGTGATCAAAAAATATGGAGAATGTTTAAATTTAAAAAAAAATACAGTAAAAGACACATTGCCATTAATCCCCCTCAAAATAATCCCGCTTGCTTCGAACGCACTTATCCCATCGTTCTTGCCACTTTCTGAAACAGTTCTGGAAGTCCTCTTTTGTGAGTGTCTTTAATTGTGCTGTTGTGGCTGCCTCGATGTCCTGAATCGATTCAAAATGCACAATGCTTCTGGTACAGCAATTTCTGTCAAACAAAAAAACATTACGGTGTGTCCTCATCCACCTTATTCACTGGATCTGGCACTGTGAGACTTCTGGCTCATCCCCAAAGTCAAAACGACTGAAAGGTAAATGTTTCGAATTGATTCAGGACACTGAATCATGACAGCACTACTAAAGACATTCACAAAAGAGAACTGTTTCAGAACTGTTTCAGAAAGTGGCAAGAATTATGGGATAAGTATGTTTGAAGTGAGGGGGAGTAGTTTGAGGGGGATTAATGGCAATGTGTCTTTTACTGTAATAATTTTTATTTAAACATTCATCATCATTTTTGATTACACCTTGTAGATAACCAAAAAAATAAAGCAAAAAAAAAAAATCCTGAAAACACATGCACCGAAAATATGAGAGACAACTTGGGTGTACAACAGATGATGTTTATGCTGCAACCACATTTTTTTTCACTTTGCTTGCAGTTTGAACATAGAAGCATTGTTTGAACTTGCAGCTATTTTCTCTTGACTCTAATGTTCAAACTGTGGATCGTTCCAAGTTAGTCATTCAAACTATAGGGCACCACTGTATACTAATTATACATCTATCTATATTTATGTACACATATTTCAGTCTGCAAGTATTTTGTTACTTGCATCTTAAAAACTGATTCAAACAGATGAGAGAGAATGTTCAAGGTGAACCTATGGCATGCGTGCTGCAGCGGGCACAGAGAGCTCTCTCTGTTGGCATGTAAGCCAAGTTGCCCCAGCATCACCCCAGCAGCCGATAACATCCGACAGCATCGGAAAACAGAGCACATAGGGGCCATGTGCATGCTCGGAAAGGAGTAGCAGCAACAGGCAATGATGTCACGAGCCGTGACTCATTTGCTGCGACTCGTCTGAGCTTTTGCATGGCTGGTCAGTACGTTGCCAAGGATATATATTTGCTTGGACTGGCTGTGAGTTTTAATAGATTCGTTTTATTAACACAAGATTTTAGCTATGAGTTTTCTTATGAAAAAATAAAATTTAATATCTAAGATTTAGCAAAGAGATGTTCTAATTAACAGACTAAGATTCTTTTAATGTTGTGCTGCCCCCCTGGCATATTTGCATCTGCAGTGTTGGCACTTTGCGATAAATAAGTGGGTTTTGGGTTGCAGTCTGGGCACTTGGTCTCTAAAAGGTTTGCCATCACTGTTCTAGGCTATTTGATAGATTAAAAATTAACAAGTCACTGGTCAAGATGACATGCAACCATGAATTTCTAAAGAACTCAAAGGCGAACCTGTACCTTCAAACTAAAAAAAGCCTCTTTAATAAGGATTGGAAGATATTCAGTGCACTGCCATTTTTTAAAATTAATATGTGCACTGAACCTTCTAAAGCATATACATGTAAATGATGATGATAATCATAAGGAAGATAGGAAACAGTTGGACTATGGGTCCATTTAGTTCAGCACTGTTGACAGTAGCTGTGGCAGCGATTCAGCAGAAATTTCTCTGTCCATGCCTGGACATGTTGGGGACTGAGCTTGGGCCCTCTGCATGCAAGCAACATTGCTCTATCATTGTTCTACAGTCCTACCCCTAATCATTGACTTCAATGGCACCAAATCTTACATCAGCACAAGAAGGCAGGTTACCTTCCATGTTCATATGCACAATGAGAAAGGTGAATTAAGTGTAATCTAAAATTAACAATATTCCATAATGATTTTCTGATTAACATCGTGCGTTTGCAGACAGCACAGAACTAAACATGGCTTTGGGGAGATGCAGTTTTATTTATATAATAAAATTGTCTTCGTTATGAATGTTGCTATAGAGCTGCTATAGATTTTTTTTTTTTTTTGAGGAGTGGAATATAAACGTTAAGAATATATTTCAGTGGTGTGAGATCATTTTCTTTTATAATTCTAGTCCTTAGAAAAGGACACGTAATGCCATATAGTGCAAGGCAGAACAGATAGGTGGGGGGATGTTTCAAGAAGAAAATATATGCACTTTCTGTTTTATTCAGTCTCCAGGACCTGCAGCCTTTATTATGCAAATATGTTTTAGAAGTCCATAAAAATGGTGCTACTTCTTTAGGAAGGTCTCTAAAAAGACACTATTCAAAATCATGTTAAGCCAGTATCTATCCCTCTGCATGTACATATGTATAATTATCACTCCCATTAATGCACTACTGCCAAACCTTTGTAGCCACTTTAAATAAGTGGTTGGTGAATAAAATAAAATGCACAGTCATTAATCATTTTAACAAGCCAAACAGCATATACCTGGGTACACTGCCTGTCAAACTTCTTTCACTTGATGATGTTGAAACAGGCCTCTCTTCTATTTTTATATTTAAAGTCTCTTTTGCATTACTCTGTGGCGCTTCCATTCCTTCTCCTGCTTTCTTTTTTTCACTGTCGCTGTCATCACTGCCTTCTCCTAATATGTCGTCAACCTGCCAAGTAAGAATTAGTAGTGACAATGAACAGTTCGGCAGAAAAATTAGATAATGATGCATACCAACTTAAGTATCAATGATTTTTTTTACTATATCTTTTTAAATTAAACTTTCAAAATGAATCTATATATTTGAATGGAATCTTTTTTTTCTTTCCCGTTTACCCTAATACTGTATGAAGAGCCATACTGGATCAGACCAAAGGCCTATCTATTCCAGTATTCTGCTCTGACAGTGGCCAACCAGATGGATATGGGAAGTCTAGAGGCAGGACATGATAACAATTTAGCACCTTCCTACTCATGTTCTTCAGAATCTGATATTCAGAGACATACTTCCTCTAAAACTGAAGGAAGTATTTAGCTGTCATGACTAGTAACTATTGATAGCCTTATCCTTCATGAATCTGTCTAATCTCCTTCTAATGGCATCCATGTTAGTGGCCACTGCTATACTACATAGCTTAAGCATGTGCAAAGAAATAGTTATTTTTTCCTGTCTTGAACCCCAGTTTCAGTAGGTAAGCCTGGCTTCTAGTATTATAAGACAGGGAGAAAAATGTTTCTGTATCTCAACACAGTGTACATGTCTGTTGTGTCCCATTATTTGCCTTCTTTCTAGGGTAAAATCCCCAAACTTTTTTTACAGGGTAGCTGCCCTGGCCCTATAATCATCCAAGTTGTCCTTTTCCACATTTTTTCCAGTTCTGAAACATGCAACAATCCTCAACATAGAACGTGTCTTTTTATAGCAACTGTACACTAGCCAACCTTTCCATCAAATTATCCATCATATATATGAAATTAAGATTCCCCCCATTTGTGCATCACTTTACAAGTTGCATATGAAACTGCATTGATTGATTGATTGATTGATTGCATTTATATACCACCCCAATAGCCCAAATAGCTCTCTGGGTGGTTTATAAACAATAGATGTTTTAATATCTATTCCCCCAGTCTGAATAGATAATTTGAGCTCTCTATAACCCCCTTCTATTTTAACCATGCTAAATAATGTTGTCAGTGAATCCCAGCTTTCTCTCAAATATCTTAATGAAGCATAATACAAGTATAAACAAGAAGCAAAAACAAATATAACAGTCACATGAAAGTAACCACTTAGATCTTTACAAAAAGTGTCTGAGCTTCCAGATGACACATCAAATTAAATGAAGTTAAAATAAGATAAAGCTTTCCAATAGTTATGGAAAGTAAAGTATATGAGAAGCTTCAACATGCTTATAATCTTTTTAATTAGTGGTAATTCAATACATGACTGCTGAAGTGAACATGTATAGTACTCAATCAATAACTACTAAGTCATGCATGGGAAGGGGAGGAGGTAAAAGAATACTTTCTTGGGCAAAGGCAGAGATGATGGTGAAAACTTCTGAAAAAATTTCTGTTTCACCACTTCTAAAGCATTCTTTTTTCAAGTTGTGGGAATGCCTGAATCAAAAAGTAATAAACACTTTCCATTTCAAAGCCTCATTCTTTGGCATGGACAAAGTGAACACTCACAGTAATAAGGATGTTTGTCTCAATTAGTATCTGATTAAGATTGCAATCATGAATTCATATACTATGAAAAAACACCCCTGAGTGCAGTAAGATCTATTTCAAAATGAGCATGTTTAGGATTGGACTGTTATTAATATCTGTGTTTATGTTCTGCTGCTATTCCATCACAATAGCAGAATGCACATTTTCTTATGTAAGTAATAAAACAGTCCAGCATTGTTTGGTAGATAAGGATATAACAATATAGGTCTGGAGGAAATCTAACAGTGGCCAAAAAGAAAACAAGCAAGAAACAAACAAAAACAAAATCCCACCCCATTCCATGTATATAAGCAACAATGATGTTGAAAATCATTGCCCACTGCTATAATTAATTCCAACAACATATCCTACAATGGAAAGACTGTTGAGAACTGCTGAGAATTTGTGATGAGATCTCAGAAGTTACCAATTAGCACTAAATGTATCATTCTCTTTAAAGAATCAGAAACTGAAAATAGTACTATTCTGCAAATTTGAAAATGCCTAAAAAATATTAGCAAAGCAGAAGTTGTGAAAACATGGGTGGAAGGGATAAACAACTTATGGTTGGCCATTATTTACAAACTGGGTCAATATGAATCATAGTACAAAGTTCTGGTAGTTGGTATCTCTGCACCATTCTCCCTTTCACGACACTTAAACAGAACCATCCAAACTGTTAGCAAATATATTATGTATCTATTTGACTCTAGTTCTACATATATTTAAATATTTGCTTACTTTTCTCACATTGAGTTATGGGGAAGTCTAAACAGTCCTAGCTTATGAAAACTGTGTCTTGTTTATTACAGCTGTTAAGGATGGCAAATCTTCACCCTTTCTTTCTCACTCGCACACACACACTCATCTACCATCCCATCTATTCATATGCGTGGATCCCTCCACCCATTCACATAATCCCTCCAAAGGTGTGGTGGAGCTTCAGAAGCTGTTGCTCTGAGCTGTCTGGTTCTTAGTGGAGTCTCTTGTCCTTCCACTGAAGAAGGCAGGCAGGAGCAGAGGAACCATGGTGGGCAAACAAGTGGCTAACTAAAGAAAAAAGAAAGGTGAAAGGAGAGTTGGGCCAAGGAAGAGAAGCTATGGGAAAGCATGTCAGGTCACATCCAGGTTGAAGGCAGTCAGTTCGCTACCATTTTTTCCTGCAAGGAATCACAAGCCCAAAAGTTATAGTTCTGTTTCCGAACACTGATCCGGTTCACATGATTAAAATAACTCACCATGGCTTATTTAAATCACGGTGCATGTGGGAATGTGTTCCATTATCACTGCCCAGGCATGGTTGTTGATTTGTGTGACCTTGGATGGCATGTTGATAGATAATCAAGCCTTCAATAAACCACAGACTGTTAAGGGTTATTGGAGGCTAATTATGGATACTGCACCCATGAGTCACAATTTAAACTAGTCCATTCATTATTTAAGAAAGACTATTATTCAAATCAAACATTATACCAGCACAAGGTAATGTTACACAGGTTAATATATATGCATGAAAGAAGAAGAGGTAGGTGTACTGCAAGCAGTGCATTTGTGCTTTCTTGGCAACCTGTTAAACCAGCCAGTTTGTTGATACATGTAAACCAGTTTTTGTGCTGTTGCTTTTCACCCACACTATGGCCTCAATGATTCCATAAATATTTTCACTGTATTTCCTTGTAATTTTCTTTTCAACACTGTGTTAGGGAAAAAGGGTTACTGCAGCAGTATGCAGGCTACGGAGAAGGTGCTGTAGATGATAATTAATGTTGCCTGAAGATCTTTATGTTTTGCCTTTCACTGAACAAATACTGCAAACATATTTATTATAAAGAGGGATCAATTTAACGTTAATGTGCACAGTCAGGTCTTCATAACTAGTCAGGCTTTATACATTTTTACAAGACACGCTGGCACCCAATGCATTCCTTCAGTACTTGGAACACTTGAAATGGAATTATAGCAATAACCAGGGAAGAGTGGTGACCTCGCGGAATTGAATTTATTTATATAGAAATAAAAATCAACCTTGTCTTATTGCTTGTGATGATCTGCATCTTACTGTGTCTCTGTACACATTCTCAAGATATGAAGGGACTTACCTGTTTTCTCATTTTAAAGATGAATGAAGTAGCACCTCTAACCATGATCTGATTTTTGTACGTGGTTGCAAAATTAAGGGTTCAGGACCATCACTTAGCTAGGGGATCTACTCAAAAACAGGCACTGCACAGGGCGCAGTACCCATATATGTGATGCATGGAGACCATGGAGAAGAACAACATTTTAGTTCTACCATATGGACATTTAATACACACAACCTGAACAAATACAGAACTGTATCTTATCAAAGATTTTAGAATAATGGACTTTGCAGACATTTCTAGCTGCTAACTGTGCTTGCTGAACTTTCAGAACTCTCAGTTTTGATTTTTTCCTATGTACACAGACTCCTACGTATAACACAGAGTCTGTATTTACACAACATGTTACAAAGTAAACCACACAGATTATGTTTGCCATTATCAAGCAACAACATGACAAGAGAGAAAAAAATGGACACCACAAAATAAAAAGTAAACACTGTGGTTGAAGTAGCCAAGACTCCTGACTTGTATAAATGTGGATACAGAAAACTGTTAATTTCTTTCAAAATGAAAGATACCTTGAAAAATAATTTCAATAAAAATGAATATATCTAAGGCTGTAACATTATCTGGGACAAGATGCCTTTGAGAGCCACGGCACAGGGTTATTCCCTGTGGAGCTCTTGGGGGTAGTGTCAGCTAAGAGCAATGAACAGCTCCCCTGCTGCTGCTTCTCCTTCTCTTTCAATATGGGGTAAAAGAAAAAACGTTGGCCACCCTTGCAGTTAAAAAGACAAGCCCCCTCCCCATACTCAGAATTTTGCTTGTCATTCCAAAGATCAATCTGATGCTTCATGGCATTATCTTCTCATTAGCTTATATGCAAAATTTTAGAATGCTTGGGAAAGAGCAAGACAAAACAATGAAAATTCTTCTTTAATATAGCAACTAGGAAACTCTTGATTAACAGAGTACATTCTCAAGGAAGGAAAATAATAAACTTATCTTAGAAAGAATAATTCTTTGGTATCAGTGCTCTTATTTCCTACTGGTAGCGTACATTTTGTTCATCAGAACAGAACTTGCTGGTAAAAATCATCAAAAGGAGCAACTTTGAATTCTTGCTCCCTCTGACGGTGAATTCTAGTTGTGCTTGAGTATCTATCAAGCTTAAAAGTAAACAGGGACATCCAAAAGTAAAGTAATGATTTCCTTAGATGCACAGAAATATGCAAGTTTGCAAATTAAGAGCAAAAGATTTTTTCTAACCCCAAAAGGTTTAACAAGGACATGTAAGCTTTTAGGATTCCTGAAATTTGCATAACAAATGAACCTAATGATGTGAGAAGAATCTAGTTTGGGGGTGGGAATCTGTGGGATTTCTTACATCTGGTTCACTGAACTGGGCCCTACTTTTTCCTTGCCCAAAGTCCACGTTGTGCCGAGTGTTCATATGGGTGTCTGGCAGGAAGTGAGTCCAAATGAGTCTGCAACATTGGTTTGTACATAAGCTGCCCACTGGGCAAGCAGAGTTCAGCTTCTGCACGTGTGACTAGTGGGCACTGTGTATATTGTGCTAAAAAGTGGTTCGCTAGTGTCGCAATCATGCTTTCTGGCCAGAGCAAAGCATGGGGCAAAAGTCTGGAGAGTGTAAGCGAGACAGATTCCAATCAGATCACCACACTTCTGTACCTGAATCTATAGAGATAAGAAATTATTTAAGGTGGAATTTCAAGATTCATATGTACGTACGTACATACGTACGTATGTATAGCTTTTAGATCCTGCCTTTCACAATGTAACTGGTGTGTAAACATACAAAGTGTACACTTTGACACATACTAAGTGTCAAAGATAGAAACTCTTGTCTTTCCTATGACTCTTTTTCCTTAAAAGGATGAGTACACACTCCTTCCTAGCTCAGTTATTCTAAATCCTAGATTTCACTAGGATGAAATCTCCCACAGCCCTAGCTCAAAAAATATAAGGCAAAAGGAGCACTATATATTATATCTAAGCTTTAGAGCAGTTGTAACACAGAATGTTTGGGCATCATTTGAAAAAAGCAAAATGAACTGCATGGAGAAATAGGTTTCAGCAGGTTAATTCCCTCTAACAGCTTATAGTAAATGCCTAAAGTTAGGAACTGGGGCAGAGTTAAGAGACAGAGAGATTGCCACAATTTGTTGCAGATCACACTTATTTCCTCTGCTATGGTCAACAAACAGACTATAATCTCCTTTTGTCCTGGGAAAAGGATCTTGACTAGAAGGAATAAGGGCTTTTGTAGCGTAGAACCTATGTTGACTTACTGAGTGACCAAACTGAAGATCCCTACACACTATAAATCCTTTTCCTTCATAATAGGTAATCCAGCTTCATTCCATTTTGAAAGTAACTATTTCATGGTAGCCTCTATACCTTTTCACAGTGTCATAAGAATATGCGGTATGTTCTAAGTATGAACAAATACCTTTTCCCTCAGGACATCCTTGCACTCATTGGAGAGGTTTGCAAATTAGGGAGGAAACACAGCCCATAATAGCTTATTTTCCTATACCATGAATGCTGGCTGCACACTGCTGTATCACCATAATTACCCTTTCTGGGTGCAGTTTGTTGACATAATCCCTCAAAACTAGAACAGGCTATAGGTCCCAAGATGGTTTATAACAGCACCCACTCCCTATCCTTACTGGGTTTGGACAACACAATGAGCAGCACCAGCCACAGGAATTATGGCAATTAATGGGCATGCAAATGGCATGTGCAGGGTTATTTTCCTTCTTCAATAATGAGAATCTGGTCATTTTGAAATGCAAGCCATGCAGATCATAAGCCCATTTTGACTCCAACTGGAGAACAACACAGGCTGAATTACCTAAAATAACTGGGCTTTTAATGTAGGAAGTGCTGAAGCAGTTCTATTCTCCTAGAAGGGTTACATAGATGACCGTTTATGCAGAATTTTTATTCTGCTTTAAAATTACATGTAATTGCTTGGGAAACTATTCATTTTCAGATTACCAGTTGCTAGCAGTTTCTCCTTACCAGTGGGGGTTCCAACATCAACCTATTTATTAAAAAAATGCCTATGCAAACAGCATGTATTCTTGGTAATTGCCTATACAGGACATTTTTCCAATTCATACAGAGAAAAAAAGCAAAGTAGCTAGAAGTCACTGAAATATTATTCCATGAACAAGCAATTTCAGAGACAGCCCCTCCCCAACAAATCAAGGTTAGCTAAAAGAACAAAGAACAAATTGGTGTTCCTGTATCATTCAAAAGCAGAAGTTTTACTCCTTGTTCATGTCCAGTTGTACAGCTGAGAGGTCTGAAAGTCATCCGGTGTAAGGGCACTGCATGAATTATGGGCTGGGCTGCATGTGGAACTGAAGCTTTTATCTGTCTGCTGAGATTTATGAGAGTTCTTGAATTTCACCTTTAATTGAGGTTATACTTCATAGGTTTCTCTAAGTTTTAAAATGTGAGGCAAAAACACTGCTTTGAGATAAAGGGGGAAAGGACATTTAATTCATGTCCTTTTTAAGGACATATTTTAAGAAATAGCTCAATTTTATTTGAATCTACACTTACAAAAAAAGGCTGATGAAAATTAAATTCATAAGCACAAACTTTCATTTCAGATCTCTTATGTACATTTAAATATCTCCCTGGTAGATACTTCAGATTTCTCTTGGGAAAGAAAAGCAGGGTTAAATATTAAATTATGGAGGATAAAATATATCCTACACAAACTGTATCTGTCTATGAATTCCAGATACTCACTTCTGAAAAAGTGCAGTCGTGATGGTTAGATTGCGGAACTGGAGACCTGGGAGATCTGGGTTCTAGTCCCCACTCAGCCATGAAGCTCACTGGTGACTCTGGACCAGTCATTTAATCTCATCCTTACCTACCTCACAAGCTTGTGGTGAGGATAAAATAGAGCTATATAAGTTGTCTTGGGTTCCTCATAGGAGGAAAAAAGTGGGATATAAATGTAATCTTGTTGTCATCTTCATCATTAGCATAACTGAACTAGTTTCCAAACCTGCCAACAGGTTTCATATATTGATTCATATATAGTAGCATACTACAAAAATATAATAACCTAAAAATAAAAATCAAGTTTTATCATGTGGTAGAAGCTAGTATATATTTAGTATGCCACAACCTATCATAAATGACAGCAGTGAAAAAAATCTTGATTTAAAAAAGCTTCATTAATAACTCTTTACATAATACATTTGTGGGCAAGTATGTTACACTAAACACTGCAGCACTTCACTATTCTGAAACAGTTTAACAAAGCAAAATGCTTACCACTGACTTGACATTCTTCAATATACTCAGAGACAAAAAAAGGATGCAATAATGTAAGATTCATTTTGACAAATGTCTTGAATATCAGGTATAAGGGGGAATGCAGCAGAATATCTGGCAACTAGCACCCGTATTTTACCAGAATTAGAATGGATATCCAATACTGTATGAATATATAAAAATGTGTTACCATATCTTTAAATGTACCAGTATTCCACACCCCTAAGAGCTACTCGCCAAAACACTTCTGTGCACACTAACATTTTCAAATGTGTGCAAATAATGTGCTAATTTATTTAAGTAACTTTTCCTGAGATAGTGTTGTGATCAAACCTCTGGAAGGAAGACTGAAAGGAGAATCTTGGCTCAGAACTGTGCTAATGTATTATCTTTTTCTGCCTTCAAAAGCTCATTTGCATGTCACTGACTTAGGGCTTAATAAACCAGAATGTGAACAAACAACATTCTGGTATACGAAGGCCATTGATTCCCACTTTGTACATTCCTTTGCGTGATTATACAAAGCAGGATTGTGAGAGCTGTGTGTGACATCTCAATGAGGACTGTAGGTTATTGTGTCCCTGATCTGAAATTACAAAAAGAACAAACCCTGATTGAAACTTGGCGTAAAATTCTGGGTCATTTGGGTATGACAAACCATAATCCTGGTTTGAACATCAGGCATTTATTTGCTTATTTTTTCTTCCCACAACATGGGAGTGCATGGGAAGTATGTCATTCTTATTCTAGTTTATTTATCTATAGTTCGTGGCTTAAAGTGGCATGCAAATAGGCCTACTGCATTTGCATGTGTTCAGGCACAGGTGTGTGTACCAACATTACCTAAATTTAATAAGGTAAGTGGCCCTTAACATAACATTTAGATATAACTAAATCCTGGGCATGAAACTGACCAAGAGAATTAATGCAGCTGCAGCACTGCTCAGTCAATCAGAGTTCTGTGAAAGGAAATTGTAAGGGAAGCTGGCTCCTGTTTGATCTTGTTCCATATAAGTTTCACCACACAGCAATGTTCGTTTACAACTATCTTCACAGACAGTTACTCTGGAGCAAAAAGGTCTGAAATTGCTTTCCTTCTAAATCTATTAACAAAATAATTAGAAACTAAGTTTCAAGATCTCCTTCTTGTCGTGGCGAAGGGGCTTGCATAGTTCAATGAAGCTATGAGCTATGCTGTGCAGGGCCACCCAAGACGGACAGGTCATAGCAGAGAGCTCTGACAAAACGTGATCCACAGGAGAAGGAAATGGCAACCCATTCCAGTATCTTTGCCATGAAAACCCCATGGACAGTACCAAAAGGCAAAAACATATGACACTGGAAGATGAGGCCCTCAGGTCGGAAGGTGTCCAATATGCTACTGGGGAAGAGCAGAGGAATGGTACTAGTAGTGCCAGTAAGAATGAAGTGACTGGGTCAAAGCTGAAAGGACACTCAGTTGCAGATGTATCTGGTGGTGAAAGGAAAATCCGATGCTGCAAAGATCTATACTCCACAGGAACCTGGAATGTAAGATCCATGAATCAAGGCAAGCTGGATGTGGTCAAACAAGAGATGACAAGACTGAACATCGACATCTTAGGGATCAGTGAACTAAAATGGACAGGAATGGGTGAATTTAATTCAGATGACCATCAGGTATACTACTGCGGGCAAGAATCCCTCAGAAGAAATGGAGTAGCCTTCATAGTCAATAAAAGCAGGAAAAGCAGTACTGGGATACAATCTCCAAAATGACAGAATGATCTCAGTTCAAATCCAAGGTAAACCATTCAACATCACAATAGTCCAAGTCTATGCCCCAACCACTGGTGCTGAAGAGGCTGAAGTTGACCGGTTCTATGAAGGCCTACAACACCTTCTAGAATTAATACCAAAAAATGATCTCCTGATCATCATGGGGGATTGGAATGTTAAACTAGGAAACCAAAAGATAACTGGAATAACATGCAAGTTTGGCCTTGGAGTACAAAATGAAACAGGGCACACGCTGGTAGAATTTTGTCAAGAGAACACGATGGTCATAGCAAACACTCTTTTCCAACAACCCAAGAGATGACTCTACACAGGACATCACCAGACGGTCAACACAGAAATCAGACTGACTATGTGCTCTACAGCCAAAGATGGAGAATTTCTATACAGTCAGTAAAAACTAGACCAGGAGCTGACTGTGGTTCAGATCATGAGCTTCTTGTTGCAAAATTTAGACTTAAATTGAAGAAAGTAGGGAAAACCACTGGGCCACTCAGGTATGACCTAAATCATCTCCCAGATGAATATACAGTAGAGGTGACAAATAGATTTAAGGAACTAGATCTGATCGACAGAGTGCCTGAAGAACTATGGATGGAGGTTTGCAACATTGTACAAGAGGTAGCAACTAAAACCATCCCAAAGAAAAAGAAATGCAAGAAAGCAAAATGGCTGTCTGGGAAAGCTTTACAAATAGCTGAGGAAAGAAGGGAAGCGAAAGGCAAGGGAGAAAGAGAAAGATACATCCAATTGAATGCAGAATTCCAGAGAACAGCTAGAAGAGATAAGAATGCCTTCTTAAATGAACAGTGCAAAGAAATAGAAGAAAACAATAGAATAGGGAGGACCAGAGATCTCTTCAAGAAAACTGGAGATATGAAGGGAACCATTTCATGCAAAGATGGGCATGATAAAGGACCAAAATGGCAGGGACCTAACAGAGGCAGAAGAGATTAAGAAGAGGTGGCAAGATTACACAGAAGAACTATACAAGAAAGAGTTAACGTCCCTGATAACCACGATGGGGTGGTCACTGACCTCAAGCCAGACATTCTGGAATGTGAAGTCAAATTGGTCTTAGGAAGTCTGAGAAACAACAAAGCTAGTGGAGGTGACAGTATTCCAGCTGAGCTATTCAAAATCTTAAGACGATGCAGTAAATGTGCTACACTCAATATGCCAGCAAACTTAGAAAACTCAACAGTGGCTACAGGATTGGAAAAGTTCAGTTTACATTCCAATCCCAACGACGGGCAATCCCAAAGAATGTTTGAACTACCACACCATTGCACATGCTAGCAAAGTTATGCTCAAAATCCCAGGCTCCAGCAGTAGGTGGCCGAGAACTATCAGAAGTACAGGCAAGATTTCGAAGAGGGAGGGGAACTAGAGATCAAATTGCCAACATATGCTGGATCATGGAGAAAGCTAGGGAGTTCCAGAAAAACATCTGCTTCATTGACTATGCTAAAGTCTTTGATTGTGTGGATCACAACAAATTGTGGCAAGTTCTTCAAGAGATGGGAGTACCAGAGTACCAGTCTCGAGAAACCTATATGCGGGTCAAGAAGCAACAGTGAAAACTGGACATGGAACCACTGATAGATTCAAAATTGAGAAAGGAGTTTGGCAAGGCTGTATACTGTCGCTCTGCCTATTTAACTTATATGCAGAACACATCATGAGAAAGGCGGGGCTAGATAAATCACCAGTTGGAATTAAGATTGCTGGGAGAAATATCAACAACCTCAAATATTCAGATGATACTACTCTCATGGCAGAAAGTGAAGAGGAACTAAAGAGCATCTTGATGCGGGTGAAGGAGGAGAGTGCAAAAGTTGGCTTGAAACTCAACATTAAGAAAACTAAGATCATGGCATCAGGTCCTCTCACTTCCTGGCAAATAGATGGGGAAGAAATGGAGGCAAATAGATAGGGAAGAAATGGAGGTAGTGACAGATTTTATTTTCCTGGGCTCCAAGATCACCACAGACGGGGACTGCAGCCAAGAAATTAAAAGACACTTGCTCCTGGGGAGGAAAGCTATGGCAAATCTAGATAGCATACTAAAAAGCAGAGACATCACCTGGCCAACAAAAGTGCATATAGTCAAGGCTATGGTTTTCCCAGTTGCGATGTATGGCTGTGAAAGCTGGACCATAAGGAAGGCTGAGCGCCAAAGGATTGAGGCCTTTGAATTGTGGTGCTGGAGGAGACTCTTGCAAGTCCCTTGGACTGCAAGGCGATCAAACTGGTCAGTCCTAGAGGAGATCAACACTGTCTGCTCTTTAGAAGACCAGATACTGAAGATGAAACTCAAATACTTTGGCCACCTAATGAGAAGGAAGGACTCCCTGGAGAAGAGGCTAACGCTGGGAACAACAGATGGCAAAAGAAGAAGGGAACAGGAGAGAATGAGGTGTCTAGATGGAGTCACTGAAGCAGTTGGTGTGAGCTTAGGTGGACTCCGGTGGATGGTGGAGCACAGGAAGGCCTGGAGGAATGTTGTCCATGGGGTCGCGATGGGTTGGACACGACTTCGCAACTAACAACAACAAAGTTTCAAGGGCAGTAATGTTTTCCTTTGAGAAGGAATGTAGGGCATTTCACCATATCCATGCTTTATGTTACTGATCCAGGTTAATGAAAGAGAAACATAAGGAAGATTTGAAATTCCCAGAAATCAAAACATATGCATTTATCTTGCAATATATCCTATTAACCTGAGTAAGATTTTTTTCATAGCAAATATGCATTGGATTTGATTTAGAATAGGGCTCTAAAAGCAAGTACTGAAGCTGGAGTATATTGATTATTGCCACTGGCACCCAGTTAAAATTATGTAGATGTGGCTCACATACATGCCATTACATATGGGGTGTGAAAGTCTTACACATGAGGAACTATAGAATTTTCAGTTACCAGTTTGTCACTTCCCAAGCTCACCAACCTTTCATATCACCTTTGGTAAATTATAAACTTTTTCTTATTTTAATGAAAATTACTCTATACAGGTGACAAATTATGGAAAACTTGTTCTTGCCTGTGCTACCCACCTCACGTATATACAGCAGCAAATTGCTTTAAGATGCCCCATTCTCTCTAAAAATGCAAGAGATACCACCTGTTCAAAGTTGGATGTTCTGATAAGAAGCAGAGAAAACATTACACAGCTCATCATTCTGGTTGAAGGACTATGACAACCCATTTTAGCTCTGGAAGCTACAAACCTAACCTTTGTGCTTACACCTCACTTTACATCTCACCTCCTCCCATAAGTTAGAGGCTGCTACTTAAGATACTCTTATCACATTAACATGAGTATTGATTTGTATTTGGTAAAGTTCAAATCATAAAACATTATTAGTTAAGCTCACCTCTTTATCCATACTCTCTAAATCCTCTTTACACATGGTATATAGTGGCATTGTCTCAGACATACTTGGCTGCCGTTTCCGTTTAGATGGCCCAGCTTCTTCATTTTCACCTGCAGGCATCTCTTCTTCATCAAAAAGTTGTTGATGTGGTTGAACAACTCTGGGGAAAAAACCCAAACTTTGTAATATAAAAATAATATGAATACAATTTAAAATGTCACATTCAGCACGGAATAGAGATTCATTTAAAAACTCATACAATGGAAAACCATGATCTCATTAATCATACTGCTCAATTTGGATTCTTCTCTGCTCCATTTAAAGGAATGCTGAAAGCAGTGTCATAGTTTTGTCAATTAAAAATGAGGATTAACCCATGACCCACATCCCTCCAGCTCTGTTTGTTCCACCAAGAGAAAAAAGCTAGAGTAAGATAAAAGTCTCAAAATTGTCCCCTTCTGATATGCACAAGATGAAAAACTACATGATTCAGAACAAAGGTCTTTAAAAAAGACTGGGTGTGCACATATGTGTGTGTGTGTGTTCTGTATCCCTATAAACTCACTTGGCCATGTGGTTAACTCACAACCCGTCAGACAAAATCCAAAAAGTAAAGTGTGCACGCAGGGGAACACGGAGACACAAGACAAATTGCCTATGATGTTTCACAAGTGGATCCAATATTTCTGTAAATCATGTAAAAGCTAATAAAGGACAATACTGTATACTTTTGATGCTCTTCTACTAGTTCTGCCATGGTAGCACAACCCTTTAGTGCAACAGGAAATAATGTTTCTTCAAAGAAGGTTTTCACAAAGGAATTCACTTAAGATAAAAAGTTCTGAAAGTACAACTGCTACAACAGTCAAGCAGGAACTGATTGAGAAGGAAGGGACCATGATGACTCCAGGTGGGCTGGGAACAGATTTCACACCAAGACAATTCTAAACATTGCTTTATATGGGAGTACAATGTATATATGAGACTACACAGAGGCCATGAAAAATCACCTGTTATTTATCACATCTATTTTTAAATGAGTTTCTTCCACACAGATTTTTAAAAGTGTAATTCGAAACATGCTTGGAGAACCTAAATGTATTTTTTTTAACACCAGTATGTTATTCAGACTGCCCTGAGCCAGTACCTTATATATTACTCTGACCCAAAAAATTCTTATATGTTGGCATGTAGGGTGGTGTATGCAGAATACACACAGCCCTGCATACCAGGTGATAGGATATTCATAAAGCAAATTAAATTGAGCATTTGTTTGCCTTTTTCTAAACAGGCTAATTAGCACAAATGGACTGTATGTACCACTTTGGATGCTGTGTATGGGGATTAAGTAAAGCAAGTGCACAATACTTCTTGTGCAAAAAAGGAGCAGATGCAGGAGGATTGGTGTATACTCCAGAAACTTTATTTTATTTATATTTTATACAGTATAATGTATAAATGCAGATTTCCTATATTACTCATTATGGCTGCAAACCAAAGAAATAATTCATGTATAAGAAATCATGCCCATAGCCTAAAACTGTCTTTAAATTTTTCTCCCATTAAACCAGGAGGAGACAGCTCCTTCTCAGCTTAAACAATAGTTTATCTCTTTGGCAAACCTAATATAGAGAAGATGTCAAAAGTGCTGTGTGCGGATTGTATTTATTTCTCTTTCTCACTTTTCTACATACAACACCCAAAGGACTAGACAGTAGTGATAATAAAATGCAGTAAAACATTAAAAATTACATTAACACTGCATTTTAATTAATGATCTCTTTGTTCATGGGTAATTTTCTACAATGTTCCATTCACTTTTTGCAACTTGATATTTTAAAAATGTAACTATAGCACTGGATACAAATAAAGCACTGGATGGGGAGAGCTTTCAATAGCAGGAGGTTTTCAAAGTGGATTAATCATGTGAAAAGTAGATAAACCTAAAAGATTATGAAGTTTGTGCCAGGCAAATTTCCCTGGGGAGAACTGTAACTTAAACTGATGGTGACCAGCAGTATTTTGACAGCATTCTTCATGGTAGTTGCTTCAGCTAGATCGGTTTCCCCTTACCTCTTAATTTTCTCTCAACAAGAGCTCCTGATAGTGAGGTGCTGTAGTGAAGATGACAGCTGCAGCAGAGAATGCTTAGGGAAAATGGAAGAGAGCATACATACATTGGGCACAATACTGGGCTCTAGAAGTATAGCCTGACTTGCAGTGTTGCACAGTAAGAGTTCCTCTGCAGGGGCAGGGCTAAGTGCATCTTAAATGTTATGTAAACTAGATGCCATCAATTTGGATCCAAGTTATATGCCAAATATGAGTGATAGCACAGATCACAGCAATGGTAGCACATACAGACTGTCACTGCAAGTCACTGGCTGCAAAGGAAAACCTGATTACCTCTCTGCTTTTGGTTCCACAGCAGTTTCTTGCTAATTAAACTTATTTAGCACTATCTTGGAGATTATTTGTACTGACTTCCCTCCAAACACTGTTTAGAAATCTAGTCAAATAACAAAAGATTATTCTCAGTAACATACATGCTGCAGAGCTGGACCCCCAAAATGCATCCTTTGTACCCTCTATAGGTTTTAGAGAAAAACAGTGCTAAGGGGACTTGAGTGCTCCTGTATAAGATTTTCCATTCATCCAATCTGTTGAAATTCAGATGCCTCTTAACCATGGATGTTTTGAAGAACTGTGGTGTAGAATGACACAGTGCTGGACACAAACACCTTTTAAATAACACAAGTTCTTGCCTGTTTGAAAACTAGGAAGTAAAACCTATGACTAGAGAGGTTCTTTGCAGGGATATAACCATTATTTGGTCTTACAGTGCAATAAAACAAGTTAATCTTGTTAACAAAATGCGACTACCAATACAACTGCAAAGTTATCCACCCCTGCTCTGGAAAAAGCAGTATTTTCCTAGACAGACAGGAGTTAAATGCAACAATCAGAACAATAATTAAAGCAGGAACAAAACCCAATGCTTCCATTTGGACCAACCCTGATTCACATTTTTTTGAGTTGTATACAATTCTTCCTCAGTTAAGATTTTAAGAAAAGAAAATTTAAAGGAGAAAGATGTTTATAAAGATCATAGTGCTGATTTCTATCAGCAGTTTAAGACAGGTGTAGAGAAGGTTTCTAAAAATAAATTAGGTTAAGACCTCAGTCTTATGCAAAAAGATATTGAATGAAACGGACAAATTGCCCTACAGATACAATGGTGATTCCCAATTTAAGAAGACTGCATGTGTTTTAAAATAGCAGTATTTGGAATCCCTCTCTGGCATTAACTGGAACACACAATTATCTCAGGAAAAAGGAAATGTGATAGCACTTACTCAGAACTTAATTTCTAATAATCTACTACACAGAGTAATTTAAAATCAGATTGTGTAATGTTATCTAGTAGAGGATTAAATATAGTTCTCCCTTAGGGAAAAATATCCTCTGTATTTATAATAAAATCTTAATGGTATATTCTTATCTGACTCTCTAGCAGTTCTACAATTTCCTTTCTGGATAGTTAAGTACAAAACACCATTAAAAGTTACCACAGTGATTCTGTGCATGTGACCAGGCTTTTTGCCTTGCCCCTATCCTCGATGGCTCCTCCCAGCCAGTTTTTACTAACTAAGCATTTAGACAGAATTACTGAGGAGACATTAATGTAGAAAGCCAAATCAGATGGTAGAAAAGAAGGAAGGAAAATCCTTTTATGGAGATTGATACACTCCATAATACTAATATCGACCAGTATGGTCAGCCCACCAGAGGGTATGACTCTTGAGCATGAAGTGGAATGGAACTTCATTATAAGTGCTTTCCATTTCCATCTGCTGCAAAGGAGACATTCAACATAGGATGTGTAACAGCTACCTTTCCCATCAAAGGTGACATAAAGCAAGTCAGTTTTACAACTGAGATAATACTTGCCATAACACTCTACATCTGGCAGAAGCATTCTATAATGCCTTATGAATGTGCAGAATGAGAACAATGTGGCTGTCCTACAGATCTCTAAGGGGGAGTTAGTAGAAAAAGCAGTGGAGGCAGCCAGTTGAGTCTGCTATAGGTGTGGATTTAGGGAGATTATTACATGCTTTGCGTCACCTATCATTGAAAACTTTTTGTTTTAAGGCTGTGGGATGAAAGGAAATTAATTAAGAGCCATAACATCTAAGTTCCTTAGTCCCCCTAAGGTATATCTTGATGGCCCTTCTCACATCCAGACCTGTTCAGTAGGTGAGGAAGATTAGTACAGACTGAATAAACTATGTTTTGAATTCAGAAAATAGAATGTTTATTTTGGGAAACAAGAATGGATTCTACTGAAGTATAACAGAGTTCTTACTGAATGTACAGAGGTGGCCCCTCATGTAGAAAGATGATAATATTGAAACTCTCCTAGTAGAAAGTAGAGTTAGAGCAAAGACTGTAAGACCCAAAAGATCTGAAAAAAGAAGTTGCTGAGGAAAGGTAAGAACGAGACACATCCCAGACAAGAACAAGGAACAAAGCAGGGGAGGCAGAGAAGCCCAGATCAAGGCAAAAAGCCTGATCACATATTCCTTGCCTGCCCTGGGTGGTGGGAAGAATTAACGCATGATGTCATACTTCACACTGGATGGTAATTGTATCACACAAGCACACTCCAGCACAACATCAAAAGCATTTGTTGGCATGATGGGTTTCCTAAGGAAATCCATCTTATCAGAAAACACTACTGATGTTGTGCCATTAGCTACACTAGTGTAACACAATTCACATTAAGGGTACTGTTGAACTGGATACTGTCCACCATTTAGCTTTTTATATGAAAATGTACATCATTTGAATTCATGTACCTGAATAAGGAATGCTCCCCATGGACTGGTAGAGTAAGAGGTGGAGCTGGTGGCTGAATATACAATGGCTGGCTAGAATTCTGAGATCCTTTTCTTATTAGTCTTCCAGTGTTGGGATCATATAGCCGAACCTCTGGACCAGGCTGACACTTTGGATGAATGGGAGTTGGATGGAAAATAGCAGTCTGGAAAGCACCGTGTATATCTGGAAACATGGCAGGACTATTCTCTCTGATAGATGAAATATTTGAAACATTTAAGTTAGTAATCTGCTTTACCCATTCCTTTATATATATATGATACATAGCAGTCTTGAGCTTGTAAGTTTAGTAGAAATTAGACCTGATAAATAATAAATATACTGAAAAGCATATTCAGAAACAATGTAAACATTTACAGAATTGTAGAGTTTTGCTCTGCAAAATAAACAAATAGTTCACTTCTAAATCAAATTTCTAAAAAAAGGTCAAATTTTGTATTGCAACTAAGCCAAGGTATTTTAAAAGGGGAAGAAAAAAAACTGTGCAAAAGAGAACATCTACTTTCTAATTTTAGAAGACATCGCTTGAGAGAGCTGATTCATTAGTTTGCATAACTTGCATTAACTATTTATAATAATTTCTTTTAATATATTGTCATAACATTTTCTTAACAGTAGCTGCAATATGATTAGCTATCTATGATTAGACTGATCTTCACACTCTCCTACTGTTGATGTACAAATCTGCATGTTAATGACTACCTTTAGCACCAAACAGTTCAGTATTTGTAGCTCACTGGCCAAAGAGCACTTCTTATATCCACAAGTATTGCTCATCAGATTTTATATTAGATTGTACCATTTTTTTGTTATTTACATTAAATACTGTGCAGATATGCAGGCATATGCATGCACACACAGAGTGTTGAAGTAACAGAACTGGTTGAAGAATATTTACTTTCGTCTTCTAAAACACAATTTGTTAAAACTAAAGGAAAACTGCATCCACTCATGAATACAGAAACCTGTTAATTAATATCCAGCAGTGCATACAAAGGACAAAATCTTTAACTAGTATTGCTTCAGTTTCTTCTATGTCTGTGGCTCCACTTCTCAGACCAATATTCCTACCTGATAACTGGGCATCATATATATACTGGTTGCTTACCTGCAGCTGCTGCTCTTTTAAGTGATCATCTCTGCATTCACACATATGGGCTCCACATCCATGCAGAACTTCTCTTTGGGAAGTTTCTATAGCTAAGAATGTTTTTGGCTGGAAGCCCTCCTTCACCAACACTGCCAATATATTATAGAGGGTTCCCAGTTTCCCCTAAGATTTTGTGGCCTTGGAAATAAAGTGAGGATTCAAACTGACTTTGGTGCAAGTTTAGACCAACTGTTGCTGACTTGGTGTGATGGCAATATTTGAATGCCACCAAAGTGTGGACAGTGGGGCAGCTGTGTGAATGTTCAAATGACCACTTAAAGATTAATAGTTACAGGTCTGACTTTCTTCCCTGTGGTCTCTGTGCATTAAGCATATGAGTGATTAGCTTAAACAAATTAATAATAAGGCAGAGGCATCCACTCCATCTCCTGGTCCCATGCTGGCAATGGGGAGAGTAACCATTAGCCTAGTATGTATGTATGTATTCAATTTGCTTAAAAGCCACTCTTTAGCAACATGCTTTCTGGATGGTCTGGTGAAGGAGTGGCTGGACCTGGTGGTGACATCACCATCACCTGCTCCTGGTTTGAGGGGAAGAGGATCCTCAATGGGAAGAGAGACCATCAATGGTGGGAAGGCATAGCAAGTCCCTAATCTCCCCCTCAGAGAAACACTGGGTCCCCACTGGTTCTATCACCAGGACAGTTGGAAAAGAACTGGGGGAAAAGGGCGGGAACCTCTCCCAGATATACAGGGTGGGGAGGGGCTGCAACCATAATGAGTCCAGTTGGGAAATCTTCCTAACAAAAGGTCCAGTGCAGATGAAGAGCCCATCATGTGTGATGCACAGAGACCACGAAGAAGAGAAGAGACCAATCAGAGCATTTGTGCTTTATATATTTTTTCAAGCATTCCTTTGGAAAGCTAGGGTGTTAAGTTTTATATTACAAAAAATGATTATTTTGGCAAGGTCAAGAATGAAATGCTTGCTTTGTAAGCTGCCCCAAGGCTTTTTGCAAAGGGAGCAGCATAAAAATGCTCTAAATAAATAAAAAAGCCAGATGTGTGCAAGTTTACTTTTGCATTATATTAAAGAATGTTTTACCTTTGTGTTTTAAGATAATCATCCTTCAAAGGAAACAATTGTTCTTCTACTTTGTCCCAACGTTCCAAGCAACTCCATAACCAATCTGGATTTACAATATGGAGATTTTTACAGTTTTGAGCTTGCCGGACTTTTTCTGTGCCTGTTTAAACAACCAATTATTAGTGCTCCTGATGGAAGCATTTTGCAATAAATGAACCTATGGGTAATTTTTCTAAATAACACGTAAGTTCCACTGATTTCAGTGCAGCTTAAGAACACATTTAAACATGATTTCAGTTGAACTTGGACCTTGTTAACTTTCTCAGGGCTGTTCTTTTACAAATCCCATTTCAGCACAATTAGTCTTCAATACATTAACAACTGCAGATTTAGTCTTAACAGGATGGCCTCTTTTACAAATCAGGACCCAACTGCAAAGATAGCACAATTCTTTACTGCAGGCTTACACAGCCTAGTGTGTCTGGACTGCACCCTCCATCAGCCTCAGCCAGAATAGTAAATAGTCAACAATGGAGGTGACACCAGATTAAGGAGAAATGCTACAGTGTAACAAGGCACAGCATTATTATTTTGCTTAGTTATCTATCTAAGCCCAAATGCTTAGATAGATAACTTACATAATCCCGAATACCAATTCTAGTAATAAATACAATTCAGGTTAAAGAAAAAATGCCCCCAAGTGGGCCTTTAGCATCCCTCAAGATTTCTTCAGTCACTGAATATTAGACAGAGCATTGAAAGCATCAGGTGACATAGAGCCATGGTTTGAATCTATAGCTATTACACAAATTTGGTTTGGTTCTACTCTACATTACACTTACCAGCTCTTGCTGCAATAAGGTGCGTTGGTTTATTGGGATCATCTTCATTCAGTACTAGGTTTTTTGCAATCTTAGCTCCAAGTGTAGTAGCATGATAATGCTCACGTGTTTTTTCTATTGGGAAATTTGTTGGGTATAGTCCACTAAATAATATTGTAACATCTGACAATACTTTTCGTTTCAGTTCTGGCACTATTTTTCTTATATCTGGAATTTCATCTGTTTCTTTTCTGACATATTTATCATACTTTGTATAATAATCTGTGTGCACTCGAACAAGAATCTCTTCAAGATATATTAAATGGTCATCATGGTCTGTATCATCATCATCTTCTTCTTCCATGCTTTGATCTAAAGATTCTCCCACAGTAATCCCTGATTGCTCACTGTTTTGAGACTCTGTCTCAGCTTCCTTTTTGTCAACACACCCATTTCCTAGACTACAAAGGCTATCTTGCTCACTCTCTTCATGTGTTTCCAGATCAAATGTCTTGGAATGGAGATTGATGCTAGGTGAAGAAACTGGGTCTCCGGAATGGTTCGACTGTCCATCCTTTTCTACATTAGTATCCGATCCCATCATTATATTTTCTTCTTGTACAGACTGCTTTGATTTTCTCCAGCTTCTCTTCCCTTCATTTTCACTATCGGAGGCAGAAGAGGATGACAATTTCCTAGCATCTAACCCACTATCACTTTCGCTATCACTAGATAATTCAAAGTCCAAATAATTTGTTACCTTGTTTTGAATCTGTTGCTTGCCTATAATTGTCCTATTATCATGGTCTGAAGACACATGAGACTCTTTGGCACTTGTTAGATCATTTGTATTAGTAACATCTGTTACATAATCAGGATCGCTTATGGAGTCTCTTACTTTAACTTTATTATTAGAATTCAAATCCCAGGATGAGGTTTCTTCACTGACAGAGTTATTGCCATTTATTCTCTTTGCAGATTTTCCAATACCATTGCTTTGTTCTTCTATGTTTTCAACATTTGCTACTTCAACATCCCTTGTGACTACTGCTGGATCAGATGCTTCCATTGATTTTGAGGAATGATTTGCTAAATTTAAAAATAATCAGATATATTTAAAAAATCAGTCTCTGAAGCCTGCTAAAATGCTTAGTAACAAAGAAGGAAACAACAAAAAAGTATCCCTTATTGCTTAACTATGTAATTCTACACATTTACTCAGAAGTAAATACCACTGGGTAGAGGTAAATTCTATACCCATTAGTGGGTATTGCAGCCCAAAAGTTAAAATACTTTATCCAATTATGTTTATCTTTTTTTTTAGATCAGAAGCCTGGGATTACAGGGGATTATTACAACATGTTGAAAATCACATAAAAAATATGAACAGCAACTGTCATCTATCAAAACCTCTCTCTCTCTTCTAATATCCATTAAAAATAAAAATAAAAGATTGTCCCACTCATAGAATGCAATTTGGGGCAAAATTTGAGTTTAAGTTTCTCAAAAATAATACGGAGACTTAACTGATTCTAAAATTAATTTATCTTGGACATTTTAGAAAGGTATCTGAAAGATATCTTAAACAGTTAGGAATTCATTGATTATTTCATAGGTACATAAGCTGATTTCAGTCCTGCATAGTCTGAAATTATCATCCTTTATCTGTACTGTTCACACTTTTACAGTGCAGTTCTTTCCAAGAACTATGACAACTCAGAAAGGATAAGATTACAACTCAATCCCTAAGACAATTTAATTAGCATCCTATCACAAAATAGCATCAAAAATGTACAATTACAGCAAAGGAACACAAAATACAGCAGGACCCCTATACCCAGAGAAATATGTTCCCATGTCCACAGTGGATGCCTGAAATTGTGGACAGTAGTGAACATTACATCTGCAGGGGGTAGAGGCACAAGACCCCTGTAAAAGTGGGAATATTTCTAAAGTGTTTGCGCCCACTGAGATATAAAACAAATGAGTGAGGCTGGCTAGTGACAAGAGAAAGAGCATGGCATCCCCAAAGTGAGTGTGTAGTTCCACAGAGATACTTGCATTTCTTTCTGTTTTGTGGGGGTCCAACACCCCTAACTCCTGTGGAGGGCTGACGGTTAACCTTAGTTAAGTGAAACTGCGATAACTGAGACAGCAGATACAGGGGTCCTGCTGTATATATCAAGAGAGTTGGCTGATACTGCATCACTCTGCTCCATCTATAGAATTATAGCCATATTCATACTTTACTGATGTACCTAACTAAACTTCCCATGGCAAAATGTCCTTGCTTGTGCTCTTTCTAAGTACAAAGAAATTAGTGGTGTGGTTAGCCTAGACTTGTGACAATAGAGACAGGTCAGGAAGCACAGCCGTGCTTCCCAGTCATTGTGTCAAAGGGACTTATGAGTCCACAAGAGCATAAGGAAGGACATAAAAGAACACGCACCAGTAAGTGCATGCACCAGCAACCTCAGTTCCACTACTGGAGTTGCGAGATGTAGTAGGCAGTTTCTATAAAATAAATAGCAATTTTCTAACCATTGCTAGAACCAATTTTCTAACCATTACTTGGCTTAAAATTTTAAACAACATTCAATAAATATAAAAGGAAAATCAAGGTACTGAAACATGAACTTATTAATTTTAGTACATCCAAAGAACTGTACATGATATGCTGCTGTTGTCCATTCAAGTAACAAGACCTTCAGTTTCAGTATTGCTGTCCCCCACAGAAAAATATAACAATGGAAAATTTTCTATTCCACATAATCAAGTAAGGGCCTATTGGGGTAGGTCAGTTCTTTCCTCAAAGCAGCGACCTTCCAGCTCTCATCCCCCAACTAGGCACCCAAGAGAGACATGCTGAATAGATAGCTTTGGTTGCATATATCCTTCTTCCATTCTTGGAATACATGGGAATTGTGCTGCATGACTGTCACATTCAGCAGGTAGTACAAATAATGTATGTTGTAAGCAATCAAGATGTGCTTACTACCCAACCAGAGGGTATGGTGATGGTTTGCCTGGGAAGACAATGGGGATTATTCAATATATTCCAGACATCAGTGTAATGGGTCAACACCTATTGCTTAATACTTTTAGCAGGAGAAAAGCTGGAATATTGAGAAGCAGTATTTTAATGCAAATCTTTCCATTCGCTTACTAGTACTATATTAACAACTGGTAAATCCCAAAACAAAAATGTACAAATATGTTTGCCCCAAAAGAAAAATGTACAAATACAAATATGGAACACTAAAAATATCATGGGTTCCTGGCCAACCACTTTGTGCCTGAGGACAAAGACTAAGTGCACTAGCTTCTTTTCCATATGAAATAAATTCCTCCCAAATGGCAGATAATGATACTGACAAATTTTGTAGCTGCATCAGGAGGTCCAGTAGCTAATCTGAAAAATACTAACCCATATCTGAAAAGCAGGTGAAGTAACTAATTTGGAAGCCACAAACCCTGTTCTGTTGGTTTTCAAAAACTGTTAAAAGATTAAGACTTTCACGGTACAGAAAAAATATAATTGCAAATGCGAACACCCAGTCTCCCAGCCATACACAAAAGTATACATATAATGAGAGCTACCTTTTTTCCTCATCTGAGCTTCTCTTGATCCAGGTGGTGCATTTATATCTCCTGTGCCCTGAAAGTATACGTATTTCTTCACAGTTATCAAATTAGGTGCGAATTTCCAGACATCCTCTCTGTCATCGATAATACAAACCATGGAATCTCCACAAGGAAATAAGTTTCTAGAGAAAGAAGAGGGAATCAATAAAATGGACTAATTAGATAGCTATTTTAAAATGACTGCTATTAAGCTCTGTCAACTTGAGAGAGAGATAAAACAAGAATTTATTTTAAATTTACAGGTATTTATAATTATTACCATTATCAGCTTGGTCTCTTGAAGAAATATTATTTCATCTGTATCTTTATAAAGTTTAGTATCAATGAATTTTGCTTAAAACCTTTCAGAAACCGAATTAAAAGCATTAAAACTGTCATATAAATTATCAGAAAAATGAATATGCATATAAAAATCCTTCCATTTAAATCAATATTCAAATCAGATTCATTAAAACATGCTTTTTGTTATACTAAACTTGAATATTAAAAACATGTAAATTAATAAAACAAAACACCAGTGAAAATGTAAAACGCTAACTTTCACGACACTTACTTAACAATATGCAAGTATCAGTTATATAAATCTACTGTAAATCTGATTTTTTGGGATCTGTTTTATTTATTTATTCAACTTATATTCTGCTACTATTCTGAAGGCTCTCCAAGCAAATTATATTAAATAACAATATTTCATAAAATAACAATAATAAAAACAACCTACAACAAAACGGAGAAACATGCAGCTGAGATCAGATATCAATGTTAAAATATATTAAATGTAAAAACAGTATAAATAACACCTAAGTATAAAATCAATTTTTAAAATGTCTGGAGAAGAGGACTGTTTTTGCCTGGTGCTAAAAGATGCAACGATGGTGTCAGGTGAGCTACTTTTGGAAGACCATTCTATAAATGTGGGACAGCCACTGAGAAGGCGAGACTCTAATCTAGGCTAATCTAAGAAGAATCTAATTAACTCATTAGTAGAATAAGAAGTAGGTGATTCCCCGTCTTCCTTGCAACCCACTGAGTGTTCTGACTCTGTTCCAGAAGGTTGCAGGGGGTCCTCCAGAAAGGATTTTGAGATGATGGATGGAGGAGAGATCATTTCAGCACACAACTGAACAGTCACTCAGAAGATGTTAGATTCTGCCCAATCATTTTAGCACAGATTTTTATTCCTACAAATTAATGTAATACATCTGTTCTTCCCACCAGCAAATCACTTCAACAGGGACTCAGTGCAACTTAAGTGTGATGGCAATTGAATTTTCTATGAATTTCTATGTAGTCAAGAAATTTTATTTCTATGCACAGAAAGCCAGTGACATAATTGTATTTGTGTGTATAGTTATGGATGGCAAGATGAGAATATACTGTTTTCCTGTGGTATCCAACTTTAATTTTTAAATTGGTTGTTTCCAGCAGTATTACTCTGTGCTTTCCCAAGGAATATTCTACTCCCAATACATACCTAAGGTTTCCAGTTTTAGAATATGGATCAATACATTCATCCCTTGATAATATTCGATGAGAGAAAAGCTTCTTTTCGGAGTCCAGGAATGCTTTTAAAGGGAAAAAGTCTGGAATTAATTTATTTGGAATATTATTTTACATATTTTCTGCAAGTAATGTATTTTCTGGAATATTAAGGATCATTTCAGTGACAAATATATCTATATCATGTTCATAAATCAAATTAATTAATGAGATCACCAACTACATTGATCTACTACATTCAAATTGAATACAATGAATTAAATAACTGCATAGATCAAGATACTGATTGGAAGGTATTAAGGAATGTGCAATAAACACCTACCAATGTTAGTGGAAACATGATAAAATGAATTCAGTAGGGTATGCGATTCTGTGGGATGGAAGCTAAATTTTTTAGGATTATGTGTACAGCAGTATAGTCACTTAACCTTTGAGTAAATACACAAATCTTTAATATCTGACCCCAAATTTCTGCTTGTATTTTTTAAGGTTACCAATATACCCATCTGAAAAGCTTGTGTACTTTTAGGCTCGTATTTCAGGACTGAAACAATTCCCTCCTCTGTTTGATACTATACCTTTAGTCTACAAATAGCTAAAGCAGTGGAAAATATGCTACAATACTTAAGCAAATTGAGCAAGTTAAGGAAAAGTTTAAATAGACATTCTTGCAGTTGCAGGTTTTAAGTTATACTTGTAAGATGTCTACATACATAATTCTGAGCTATCTTGAAAGAGGTTTTTTGTAAATAACCTTAAGAAAACTATATTTGAAGAACAGCAACCAGTTTCTAACAACAGGAAGAACGATGCATTTCAGTTGTTTGTTATAGAAACAAACTACAATTTCATCAAAGCTTGTGGGAAGGAATCCAACTTTTTATTAGATTGTTGCACCGGTGCAAGAAAAGACAAGCAACTGCCGGCTGTCAGAACATCTACTGTGGGTAAAAAGCACTGAAGACTCCCTGGTCATGTATGCCATATACTAAATAAATAAATTGGATTAATGCAGGCCTGCACAAATTCACCAATTATATATGGTGGCTTTGCTGCCTGCCTAGTACTGCAAAAACTTAATGCCTGTCAAACACTAGGCAGGCCAGAATAACTCTTATGGGCTGTATTCAACTTGGTTGGTCAAAAGTTACATTCTGGAGAAGACCAGTATAAGCTTCCTTTTCAAATGAATCCTGTCAAAAATCCTTATTTTAAAATTGTGACATGTGCTACTTTCATTGTACAGATTCCATTTTAAATGTGACAAATGATTCAGTGATAAAATAGACTTAGAGGGATTTGGATAGTCAGAGATGGCTACATAGCATATTCTACAATTCCCTGTAAAATGCTTTAATGATACACATTCTGTATCAGTGGCCACTTATTAAAATTGGTAGGTCAAGACCAAAGCTGTTGTCTCTTTCATGAATAACTTAAAACCCACAAAAGCAAGAAAATTTTGAGAGTTAAGGATATAAGTTCAACCTTAACTCACCCGACTATGCTTAAGAATTTCAGCAAATTCATGTAGGATCATCCCTGTTGTGAGACCCTTGCAGTACCTAGGCATAATGAATTGAAAGGATTAGCTAGAGAGAACCATCACCAAGTAAACTTAGAAAGATGTGTAGGCTTACTAAGGTGAGCTAAGCTACTTAGTTTGGAAAATAAAAGTGGGCTATTTTTCAAAAAATACATGACAGTACCAAAAGACTTCCTTACATGGTTTGTTCCTGTTCTACATTATCTACATAGGAAACACCATATGATATTTGCCATCTAGGTTGATTTAACCCAATGTTTGTTCACATTTGTTGCTACTGAGTTCTTTCTCAGAATGGACTGGATTCACATATTTTCCTGCATGAATAGGCAGGAGCTTCCACTACACCAGAGTAAGAGAAAAATAGTGTTTGCGTATGTGGTCATCCATATGGGGGATTTGACAATGAATGATTATTTATAGATCTTCAAGTATTAACATATAACTTAAGACACCATGCTTCTAGCTAAGGGGAAAATGACAATCATCAAATACCACCTTCTTATTTTACTAGATTTGAGATCTCTGTGCTCAAAAGGCTAAGCAGTGGAAACAGCAAATAGTCTAAAACCAAGTATCAGTTCAGAAAAGTTTGAAACTAGTGTTGTTTTGAATAATTATTGCAAAACCATATAAAATAGTACACCAGAAGCATCTTTGCTTGCTCCTGCATGATCCTTGGGTAACTGTTCAATTATGTAAACAAGGTCTCTGTATGATTGGTGCAAAAAAAAGGGAAGTGGCTTCATGTTTATTATATTTCTATCACCAGGGAACTAAAACTCCTGTACACAGGATTCTGAGGCAGTGGCCTATCCAAATAGTAACTAGTCCTAGACTTGCTTAGCTTCACCAATGTGAATAGAGACACACAAATTTATCTATTGATAAATGCCATAATACGTATGGCAATGAGAATTTTGATTCTATAAATTAAGTTACCTTAAAATCCATGTTTTATCAATTTTCTTATAACTCTCAAGCACTCCTCACTGGCACTCTTGGCGAACAATGCAATGACTACAACCTACTACAGAGGTGGGGTACCAGGGTGTTGACAGATTTATTTTCTCAATGATAAAAGTGAATTCAATTATAGGAAATGTATGGGATCAGAAAGAGAAGACTTAAAACTAGAAGAATGGAACTTCCTCTAACTTCCCAATCTGCAAGCAGTTCAATGAAACTTTAAGCCAAAACTGAAGGTAGCAATGGACAAGAAAAACAAAAGGAATGTAGCAATTCTAAATACTTCAAATTATAAATATACAAGAGAGGTGAACGAATCTGGTCTTAATCAGGTGACTTCCTCTTTGCAGGAGTTACAGTTTCTGTTGTTCTAAAATACAGAATATCCCTGGATGGAAGGTAGGTGAACAGTAGAGAGAACATGAGTGCACACAGACCCAATATGCTGAAGTTGAACTACTCTTTCTAGCTACTGGAGAAACTTGGGCGAGTTAAATATGAATCTGGGTTTTGTAAATTTCTATGAGAACTTAAACAAGAAGTTCATCCAAGAACATAAAAACGTAAGAGCAGTCATGCTCCAGCATTCTATTCAAGAATAGAAACTCACAGCATAACAGCACCCTCCCCAATTGGTAGAAATATGCATAAGGTCTCTGAAACAAGCTTTAACATTAATCCTTTCTGTTGGTGCAGGGTATTCATAAAGCTATTTTTCAGCACCATGTTTTGAAAACTGAATTCTGGCACTATGAATTATTATGGCCTTGGTCTTCAATGAAAAGTCCTTACACTTGATTATATTTTCTAGTTCCTTCATTGCTGCCCATTGAAGTCTCAGTCTTCTTTGAATTTCTTGGCTACTAGCTCCCTTTGACTTGATAACTGAGACAAGATATGTAAATCTTTCACAATTACAATTTCACCACTGTTAAAGTAAAGTTCTAAAATTCTTCTGTGGTCATGCTTTTTATTTTCATAATATTCAGCTGCATTCTTGTTTTTGCACTTTCTTCTTCCACTTTCATTGGGAGTTGTTTCAAGCCATTGCTGCTTTCTTCTAGTAGTATGCTGTCATCTGCATACCTGAAATTAGTGGTATGTCTACTGCCACCTTTCACGCCTTCCTCTGATTCTAATCTAGCTTTCCTTATCACCTATTCTGAGTACATATTAGAGAGATAGGGAGATTGAATACATCGTTGTTTGACACCTTTGTCTGTACGAAATCATTTTGTTTCTCTATATTTTGTCCTAACAGTAGCTTCTCATCCATGAGACAGGTTAAGCAACAACAGAATCAAGTGCTGACTCACCCTTCATTTCTTACTTCTCTCAGGACCATCCTTAGTTTCACATGATCAACACAATCAAAGACTTTGCTGTAACCTATAAAGCGCAGACTGAAGTTTTAAACTGAAATTCCTGCATGATTAATAGAAGTTCAGGGGAGTTTGGAAAAGAAAATGGAAAGCAGTATCTGTTGATATATGAAATAATAATTTATTTTCCGTAAACTCTCATAGAGCCTGGAAAGTTAAGAAGAGAGTCAGTTTGGGGGGTTGTAATATAGGCTGTACCTGTTTAAAATTCCCTTGGCAATTTTATTTATTGTGTCCATTTTAGTTCTGTTTATACTGGTTATTGATCTATTCTACATTGTTCCATGAATTTGTGTATGTTAATAAAAAGTAAAAAAGTAAAAAAACCCCACTGTAATTCTTCACTTCATTTGCTAATATTGCAAGTGCTTCTTCATAAAATTTCTCATTGAAGTCAGTTATCCTTTCATCTCTTCTGCATAGTTCTTCTGTTTATTTTTTCCACCTTCTCTTTATTATATCCTAGTCAGATAATATATTCCATTGTTTGCCTTTCAGTATTCCTAATCCAGGTTTGAATTTTCCTTTCAGTTCTTGGATATTCTGGAAGAGGTCTCTTTTTACTCTTCTGTTATTCTCTTCTATTTCTTTACACTGGGCATTGTAATAAGTCTTTCTGTTTCTATGTGGTAGTCGCTGAAAAACTGCATTCAAGATTCTGACCCTCTTTTTGTCACCTTTTCTCCTCACCTGACCTTAGCAACTGTGAGTGCTTTTACTGTCATCCATCTAGGCTTTTTCTTTCTTTCTGCTACAGGATTTTTTGTGGCATTCTTCCCTAATGTCTCTTGTTTCAATCCACAATCAATTAAATTGAATAATGCAAATCTGTTCTTTATATGGACTTTAATTTTTTTCAGAGATGCTACTGAAGCTGTATTTTGACACTGTATTTCTGCTTATTTTTTTCAGTTTTACGCCGATTTTTGATATCACGAGATCATGCTCACTGCTGCAATCTGTTCCTGGTCTTGACTTGGCATGAAGAACACACTTTCTTCATCTCTAGCTTCCAATTATACACACTATTTGATTTCTGTATTGGCCATCTGGTGATGCCCACTGTAATGTGAACTGGCTCAAAGTCCTATCTGCCATGGAAGAGTTAATGGTGCCTTGTGGGTTTTAGCTGTTTTAGTACTCTCCACCCCTAAAAAAAGAAATGCAAGACAGCAAAATGGCTGTCTGAGGAAGCTTTACAAATAGCTGAGGAAAGAAGGGAAGCGAAAGGCAAGGGAGAAAGACACGCCCAATCGAATGCAGAATTCCAGAGAATAGCTAGAAGAGATAAGAATGCCTTCTTAAATGAACAGTGCAAAGAAATAGAAGAAAACAATAGAATAGGGAGGACCAGAGATCTCTTCAAGAAAACTGGAGATATGAAGGGAACAGTTTCATGCAAAGATGGGCATGATAAAGGACCAAAATGGCAGGGACCTAACAGAGGCAGAAGAGATTAAGAAGATGTGGCAAGATTACACAGAAGAACTATACAAGAAAGAGCTTAACGTCCCTGATAACCACTGTCCCTGATAACCACGATGGCGTGGTCACTGACCTTGAGCCAGACATTCTGGAATGTGAAGTCAAATTGACCTTAAGAAGTCAAAGCAACAACAAAGCTAGTGGAGGTGACAGTATTCCAGCTGAGCTATTCAAAATCTTAAGACGATGCAGTAAATGTGCTACACTCAATATGCCAGCAAACTTGGAAAACTCAACAGTGACCACAGGATTGGAAAGGTCAGTTTACATTCCAATCCCAAAGAAGGGCAATGCCAAATAATTTTTGAGCCACCGCACCATTGCGCTCATTTCACATGCTAGCAAAGTTATGCTCAAAATCCTACAAGCTAGTCTCCAGCAGTATGTGGACCGGGAACTACCAGAAGTTCAGGCAGGATTTCGAAGAGGGAAGGGAACTAGAGATCAAATTGCCAACATACGCTGGATCATGGAGAAAGCTAGGGAGTTCCAGAAAAACATCTACTTCTGCTTCATTGACTATGCTAAAACCTTTGATTCTGTGGATCACAACAAATTGTGGCAAGTTCTTCAAGTGATGGGTACCAGACCATCTTATTTGTCTCTTGAGAAACCTATTTCAGGGTGAAGAAGCAACAGTGAGACCTGGGCATGGATTGGATCACTGATTGGTTCAAAATTGAGAAAGGAGTTCAGCAAGGCTGTATACTGTCGTCCTGCCTATTTAACTTATATGCAGAGCACATCATGAGAAAGGCGGAGCTAGATGAATCACCAGTTGGAATTAAGATTGCCGGGAGAAATATCAACAACCTCAGATATGCAGATGATACCACTCTCATGGCAGAAAGTGAAGAGGAACTGAAGAGCCAGACAATCCTTTGTCAACTGGAAGTAAGTTGCCTAAGTGATCTAGCAGAATGCAAAAAACAAGCTGGAGAAAACTATTTTCTGCCCAACATTCTTTGGTGGCAGCAGAAGATTAACTGGGCTTGTTTAACCAGACTAGGAGAGGGTAGATGATAGATAAGGGAGCATTTGCTGCCAGAGGAGGGCAATTGTGACCAACCCAATTAGTGGGAGTGAGGCATAAAGATGAAAGACCTAAGGTTTGGCTCCTATTGCTGCTTCTCTTTGCTTTAAAAACAATAAATAAGTATGCTTCTATTCTCTGTTAGGAGCAGCTATGAGGGGACCATGTTTCCTTGTCCAAGATGGATCTTATCTATAAAGGGAGAAACTGATTTTTCTTTCCTGAAACATTTAGCAGAGACCTTCTTTTTTCATTATATCTTTTTTAAAGTGTCAGAAACTTTGAATCAAGTGATTTAATTAATATTTTTGCCCCATTTTAGCAAACTACACTTCTGTTTTACTTGAGAAAGAGAATGTGACCTGTAAGATTTGTTACTAAAGTAGCAGCTGATACAACTAAAAATGATAAGAAAGCAGCAAGTGCTTTAAATATTCTTAATAAACTCAAGCTAAATTTTGGAGATAGATCTATCTAGTCTGATAAGGCTGAGATTGCTGCTTTTTGGAACTGTTGCTTTCTCTATACCATTTTTACATAGCTTTGTGATCTAAAAAGTGGTACAAAATGTGTATTTTGAAACATCTGCATTCACTCACTAACATTTGTTTACACTTTCCAAATGAAAGCATTTTTCTTTGCACATTTTCAAATGTGTGCACACTGAACACTTGTTTTTCTGGAATGCTTTGAAAACTTGGAAATGTGTAAATTTTCAACCACAAATTTTAATATAGTCCTAGAGGTGCAAACTGAATAAAACTATTTAAAAGCTTGGAGCAAATATCTCAATAGAGCTTTTTAAGTCTTCATATAACAGCATTTCTCTGTAAAATACTGCCACCAAGGGTTCAAATGTGCTCACTGCTATAGTAATGATTTCTGCCAACTCTGAATGCACCTAGAACAATTTCCTTTTCTCAAGAATTCAGTGCTTACCAGATATTCATAAAGTTTCACATATATATTTGGGAAAGCAAGAGTGGAAACCTGTATCTCAGATGACATGCTTCTATTTCTTTTCAGGAAAACAGCATTAAATTAGATATCTCTGTCTTCTCATAGCAGGAACAAGGAGGAATAGTCAGTTTCAGACTATTTATCAAGTTTTTGGCAGGCGCTGGCACTCTTTTTGTTTTGGAAAAGAGAATAAGCTGTTGTGGGGCAGGCAATGATGATTCACAGAAGTTGTACTGTTCCTATTTGGGGGCTGAGGGCTAATATAGTAAGCAATCAGTGATAGCACCTTTCAGAGGCTCCACCAACCAGAACCTCTCCAGTTTCTTCCTGCTTGCCTTCTATCAATAGCTTCTGTACCTGAAGATGTCATGCATGTGGGATTTACTTTGTTTTTACTAGAATCCTTCAGATCCAACCAGAGCCTTGGTGCAAAAGAAATAGTCTTAAGATTAAAGAATTTTGAGCCTAGGAATTTGAATAACAGAACTGAATGCAGCTAATAGCCCTTGCATACAAAGATTCATTCCTGGTTACCCCAAGCATTCATCATTTCAGCAGCATAATCTATTGAAATAAGAAAGGAATCATTATGTTGCTGTTGTTAATCAAATGAGAGTCAGAATCCCTTGCCAATCAACTGCATATGATCCAGATCTAGCATTTGTCCATCTCTTCTTTACACTTGTAGCACCATTTCCACATTAACTCCTGAAATTCAAATGCATTGTTAAGATAATCTTTATTTCTACATGTAAATTATCATTGCTTAAGTAAAGGCAGAGAATAATACTCAAAATGTTTCTGAAAATCTCTGATTTTACATCTTACTCCTCCTGCATTCATACAGCAACAAAAATAATTTTATCATTGTTCTTCTCCCCCACCTCATCACAATTAATATAAAACTGAATCATTCATTCCACCACTCCAGGTTTTGACTCTATTCTCTCTAGTAGAGGAAAATGGACAGGGGAAAAAAACTGATCAATAACGGCCAATTTATGTTTTGTGAGGGAGTGTGTATGAATGACGTGCACTAACACACACACACACACACAGACACACTTCTCAAAGAAGAAGAAACCAAGTTAGTAAGTGGAAGATGCATACAAGCCAACCCAATTGAGGAACTACCACTTCCCCTGTGAAATACCACTTAATACATTCTACATACGACGGAACTTCAATGGTACAGCAGTACAATGTTTGTGGATAAACTGTAGAATATGAATGCCTATGCTGGCCTTGGTGTATTCTATCAATGTGTAAACTTCGACCTTTCAAATAAACAGAAGAACCAAGAGTAATTTAAATGGTATTTACTGAAAGTATGGGCTCTGAATAAAGAAATGGGTATTAGTACTAGCAGCAGCTCTGTCTGTCTGTCTGTCTGTCTGTCTGTCTGTCTGTCTGTCTGTCTGTCTATCTAAGAGGCTTCTATGCCGCCCCATTCGCTGAAGCCTCAGGGCAGCTCACAATAATAAACACAATATAAAAACAATACAATTTTAGTCGACCTGGCCAAGAATTAAATAAATAAATAAATAAATAAAATTAACAATTAAAATAACGTTTGCATAAAAAGGTCTTCGCCTGGCGCCGAAAAAGAAATAACGATGGCGCCAGGCGGACCTCTCTGGGGAGCGCATTTCATAGATTGGGCGCCACCGCAGAGAAAGCCCTCCTCTGAGTACTTATCCTCCTAATATCCTTCACAGAGGGCTCCCGGAGAAGGGCCTCTCCTGCTGATCTCAAGGGGTGGTCGGGCATATACTAGTAGTGCATTGCATTTATAGCTTGCCTTTTTCCTTCTTCTGTGGCTTACACAGCTCCATTTTAAGTTAACAACAATCTTGTGAGATATGGTGGGCTGGGAGTGAGTAACTGGCCCAAAGTCATCCAATGAGTTTCAAGGCTGAGTGGGGATGAGGGCCCAGATCTTCCAGGATCCCAGTCCTATACTCTAAGTACCTCAAGTACATCTGAGTCACATTCTATGAAGAATACAGTTACAAAAGTGACAGGAATTTCATGGCCACCCATTTGCTGAATAAGTCAAACACATGCTCATGGCCAAGTTGGACTATAGCCAACAGATATTTGGCCACAGATATTTTCATGCAGTAGTCTGCATGTAAAGTACACTAGAATCTTTTGTACTTCCATTTGAGGAACAGACTAATAGTTTTGTGAGAAGCACCATTTTATGTGAGGATAGAGAAAGTCTGGAAGGGAGGAGCAAAATGTTAAAAAATCAGAAGGAATCACTGCCTTAAAGCAATCTGTAACACTGCAGCAAAATGGTAAAACGTTTAAGTTTCTCAACCATTTTCATTAAAAACATTTTGTAAAATGGAGTGCTTTATATTGGCCAAAGTTAAGCGTTCAGATGAAGATAGATTACAATGGGGTAAGAACACCTCCAACAAATTGTAGCTACATACGACAAGCACAATCAATTACATAAATTGTTATCAAATAATTCCCCCGATAATGCTTTCCACTTTCTGGAACATGGCAGGTTGGTGGGGTTAACTGTCTCCTTTGGGGTTTGCAGTGCAGAGATTTAACATTGCTTGTGCAACAGAGTTGGTGGTGTGGGCCACTTTCAGAATGGAAGCAGCAGGCCCTACCTAAGGATGGACTGTGTTGGATACTGCCCTTAGTCTCATTGCAACTGCTGCAATTTAGCGCAAGTAGACTTGAAAAGCAACGCAGAAAGAGCCTTATACCACTTAATATTGACTATTCCATACTGTGTTATTTACCTGCAATCGTATGTGCATACAGTCTGCTCCCAAAGGTGAAAACATGTAGTTCATACAGCTTAGCAATCTTTTCTAGGAATTCTTTACAATGAGGACGTAACCGAGTGTGCAGCATTGGTTCCCCTCGACCTAACTGATAGTGAAATATTCCCTATGGGAGACAAAACATGCTTGGTAAGACTTATGGAAACTAGGTCTCATAAACAAATAAAAAATTTTCCAGCTTATATAGAATGAGTTCCCACATGAGATTTGTGTGTTTAAATATGAACCTACCATTCTAAGTTGAACTAAATAAGCAACGATTAAATTTGACCACTTTGCATACACTTATAAAAATATATCATGTATAAAAAGAATCATGTGGTTCTTTTGTTCAGTGTTTATATTAACACCACATCTCAAAGTCTGAAAATATGCAGAGAAAATAAGCATTTTCTAATGAGGTAAATTTGAGGAAGACTACCTGGAAACACCTAACTTCAGTTTTGTTTGTATTGCTAACATGGAGGGACCTGCATACAAGACTATAGCCAGGACAGCTATGGGGTGTGTGTGTGTGTGTGTGGACTACCAACTATTTCTTTCATCTTTATAAAATCCCATTCTGTAGCAAATTCCTGCCTTCAGAAGAAGCTTTCAGGGTAGGGTAGAAGAAGGAATTCCTGAAATGTTCCAATACCTATATACTTTTAGTGTGACAACAAGGAATTTTACAATGTGGCCATTCTTTTCTATTTTATCCATACAATGAAATTTTACATTACAGATTTTATTCTGTTCTGTTCCAATATATTCAGAAGACAAAGAATAAATTCCACAATGTATTAAAGCATATACATTTTTTAAAATGCTAAAAGTTCAAAGGTCTCTTTATTTTTCAGTGCTTTTGGTGTTTCCAATGATATTGAGAAGTAAAATTAATTCTACACTTATGATCTGCAGGACTTGGAAAGTTGTCTACTTCATGTAAGTTCAGGAACCAAAATCAGTCTTTGGCAGTGGGTGGCAGTTTTTTTGGAACTCATTCATCTGTTGAAGTCTTGCCCAGTGTCAATTATACTCAAAGGTATTTTAATATTTAAGCCTACAACAGTAAATATATTAATGTTTAACCAAATATATTAAACCTGATCAAAGAGTATTATAATCTATAGTGTTGATTTACTCTGTTAGACATCTGCTGGCAGTGCTGTTCTGTGGTATGAATCAATGTCTGGTCCAAATCTACCATTAGCACCAGTTTTCGATTTCGGCGTAGCCGCTCCTGGTCTTCTCTTCCCAATTGTTCAGCTTGCTACAATACAAAGAAATGAACATGCTAAGTATACCTGAGAAAAGTTCAAATTTTTAATCACCAGTGGATATATCTCATCTATCCAAAAGCACATTCTTAAGAATACAGACCAATTCTATGCATGTTTACTTAGAAGCAAGCCTCATTGACCTGGTTTACACAATCACTGTGAGTAAAACCAGCCACAGTAACTAGTTTAAACCACGGCAGATATTGGAACATTTACCTAATCACCTGCCTAAGTGTAGCTTGTTGTGTCATTCTAACCTGGGTGGCATGGCTTGCTAGAGGCGAACATACATAAACCAAAAGCCCATGGAAAGTATGCACAGATTGCAACCCAAGTTGTCTAATGTTTGTTTATATATGTATATTTCCCCTCTTTAAGGAAACACAAGGTGGCTTACATAATTTTCCTTTTTCTCTCTATCTTATCCTCACAATATCAACAACCCTGTGAGGTAGGTTGGGCTAAGAGTCTATGACTGGGCCAAAGTTATCCAGTGAACTTCATGGCTGAATGGGAACTAGAACCCAGATCTCCTGAGTTCCAGTCCTGCATTCTTAACCATTACACCACACTGGCTTTCCAATGTTCCATTAATAATTATGTAAAAACATACCAACAAAAGGACATTTTCAAAGAACTCTCTAAGAACTGACATTACTTTGAAAGGAAACAGACATCAGTTTCAACACCTGAAATGACTTGGGATTCCATCCAATAATTTTGACTTTAAACCTGCTTAAGATAGGCATGCCCCATTACATATATAAATAATGAAGGAATTAGATTTACTGAATTTTGAATGTCTGCCAAAATTGTGAATGGGCGTATACTTGCCTCAGAGCTAACCATCAATTCTGGGACACTATGAACCATTGATACAGTTGCTGTGGATACTGGCATGTTCTGTTTTCCATTCTTGCTTCGGAGTCTAATAACAGAAGGAAAGCAAAGAAAAAAATTAAACAAATGCAAGTAGTATTTTTAAAAAATATACTAAGAGGATTAACTGGTTTACTATAGCATGAATTTTCACAGAACACTACCTTATCACATGAACAAAACAAGTACTAATTGACATCATGTTTAATTGGCAGGTAGAACTCTAAATATTCATGAGAACTGAACAAACAGTATGCCTTTGATACTGAAGCTCATGTCACACTCATTTCATACAATTTCTTAGGAAGAAAGTAACCAAGAAATTGCAATACAGAATATAAGTGTTTACTGTTCAGGATCCCATAAGTAAACATAAGAAAATGCTTAGAACAGTCCCTATGTTTATAGTTAGGGTAGGTTGGAAATTTGATAAACATTTACCACCTATGAGCTTGTATTTTGCTGTATAAAACTGGTTATTACCATTTTTTCTTCTTTACCAACATCCAAAAATAGAAGTGCCTCCAGAGAAAAAGAAACTACAATACATTACTCAGATGGATTCAATGAGTTATATTGGTGAGATACAAGATTGTGCTTTATAGAGCCAGAAGACTAGAACTGTAATGATTACTCCCAATATTAAGTGCAATCATTTGAAGTATTTTCACTCCACTATTCAGCTGAAAAGGACCCCAGTAATAACAACAATATAAATTGTTCCTGCCCTCGGGCTTATAAAATTAAAAATATAATGTAAAAGAAAAAGGGGATGGGAAAAGTAGACAAAAAAGCAAACTTGGGGACTATTTTTAGAGTTACATAATTCTTACAATGACCAGGAAGGATAAAAACAGTTCAAGGAGGGGAGGTGCTAAAAGCAGAGGGAGTGTTACATGAAAGTAACAGTTACCCATTTGGTGCATATTATCACATGCATGTCTCTTAGTTCAGCAATTTGCTATTTTCAGTTTTTACCCTATCATCTTGATTTAATATCAGTATACCTGTGCTTATACCTATCAAATGCTTGGTCCACTGTAGGCATTTCATGTAGACTGATACATCGCCTATCCTCAAATTATGGCATATTTATACTTTGCAAAGCCAGGGTGGTATAACAATTAACTACACTTTCTTCTGACAAGTATTTCTGGCCCTACTGGCTTTACAATTGGCAAAAATTACTCTTAATACATGAGAAGTACATTATTTGAGTGGATCTGTTTGTTTTCAATCAAATTTCACAATTGATCCATTGTAATCAGTAATAAGTAAAGGTCCAGCTTAATGCAACGGTACTCACTGTGTCAAATCTTGGCCACATTCTGCACATAAACCTTTCATAACTACAGGGTGACTACATCCTTCCAGCCTCATCAGAACACCCCTGGGAAATAAAGTAAAATCTGATTTAGAGAAAATAATTATTTTACATTTTCTATTGTATCTGATCTGCTACATAACTATAAATATGTATTTTCCCTCTTTTTGTGATTGTCACATTGACCCAGTTTGGATATCACATCTATCCAAGTGTTTATTTAAAAACCAACAACCCTGCATTGTGAGCAAGGTGATACATGTTGCCTGATCATTCCCATTCCAAACAGGAACAATGTAGGAACAATTTCTTCCTGGGTTGTTCAGCACTATGTTCCAAGTAGATTCCAACTCTGTTGATTCTCCCCCACTAAGACCAACTTCCTGTTTCATGTAAAACACTAACCCAGGGATTGACAGTTTGTATATTTACAACTACCCAGGTTTTAACTACCACACTGCCCAGGCTTTAAATGTTACAGCATCTGAAATAGGCCACTGGATACGAGGGAATAACCCAAATATAACATACAAATCTACAGAGTATGTGCAGCTCTACATTACTTGTGCATAAAGGTAATACAGATTTTTATTATCTTTAACACTCTTAATTGGTATGAAAGAACACATGATCCTGGAGTCTATTTTTTCTCTAAATCATGGTCAGCATTACCAACACAACAGCCTAAAATGAGGCAGCACATGGAACTTAACATAAATGACATATTCATGAAACATCCAAAAGGAAAAGAAAAATTCCATGTATTTGTTAAAATTAAGACCCAATGAAGTGCATAGGTCACGATGTAATAGCAAGCATTGGTCTTGGTTAATGGGCAGTGTTGTTAGTTGCGAAGTTGTGCCCAAAATCAAATAAATATCATGAGGGAGAACTGAAATTAGGCAGTTTACCTCAATCCAACCAACAAGAGGGCACGATCTGGCCCATGAGTCTAATCTGGTCTGTGTGGTTGCCCAATATAGCCCAGGGAGAGTTGAGCACTCTCTGCAGACTCCTCTCTTCCCTTTCTAAGACCTGCCCCCTGGCCTGGGGAGAAGAATTCCCTTGTTATCTCTGTTCAGATATAACAACTGGCTGATCCTACACTGAAGACTCTGCCTGAATTCCTTCCTGCACCACTTGCACCCTGTTTGGGAAATGACTTGGGCAGGAATAAGGTGCCTAACTTGCCCAGGAATGCAGGACTCAGTACTGAAAAAGCTGGCCAATTTCTTCCAGAAGAACTGAATCATGATTTTATGAAGGAAATGAGCAGAAATGAAATTAAGCAAGTCATCTCAATGTCACATAAACATATACCATTTATACTATTTGTACAATATTAATACATTTTCCCCAAATCAACCATAAGCGTCCAGAGTTAAAACTGGAGTTGCTACAAGGCTTTGTAATCATAGACAGGGCTCCAAAGCTTACATAATCACTTTTTTTTTAAAAAATCACATTTTAAATAATCAAACATGTTAAGACATTAACAGCTTAGGAAATCTTAGTTGTCTTCCGTTTATTTTAACAGGTTCTTTACACACTTTCCAAGGTAGTGAAGCACCACCTTTTTTACAGTCACTGCATTTCATTAATATATAACTTATATATTCAGAACTGGAATGCTTGAAAGAAAAAATATTTCTGGAAGCAACATGCCACAGCTGCAATTTTCATTAATAAGTAAGTAAACTTCAAAAATTTATGAGCTAATATTTCAATAAGGGTTTTTTGCTTTTTGTAAGCTGTCCAGAGACTTTTTGTATTAGGACGACATATAAAAACTTTACATAAATAAAATTAATTAATAAATAAGGTTTTGCACTGTTGGCCAAACTGACAAACTTACAGGACATAATAACTGATTGTGGATTGCTACCCATGAAGGGTTGTCATGTAATAAGAACCCTACACCATTTCCCCAGGATGGCTTGTGCATGAACAACAAGCCATCCCAAGAATCTATAAACTGTTTTATAGGTTCTTGTTTCTGCAGTGGGTTATAATGTCATCCAAAACCACATGGCTGACCCCATAGTGGATATGGGGAATAGGTTAACCAACCATGTGGCAAAAGCAACAACCCCCCTCCCCCACCACTACTCTTGCCAACTTCCACTTGCAAGCTCCAGTGCCAGTGGTGCTTGAGGGCATCTGGCACGGCTGTCTTCCTACTCCCTATCATGCTGCAAGCCATGTTGGGCTTGCAGTGGCTTCTCTTACCCTTTGAAACATAATGCATTGAGGGAAACTGCAAAAGCTGGCTGTCAGGCTGACCTTCATGATCCCCATTTTGCACAGTTCTTGAAAAGTGCCCCAGCTACATCTTGGAGGTCTTGTCCAGCTTTTTTTTTTTTTTTTTTTTTTTGGAAAAATGGTTTGGATACAAAACTGACACCAAACAGTATTTTTATTTTTGTATGTAACAATGTGAAAAGTAATGTTTAATTTTAAAAGTTGTGCAATTGTGCAACTGTGATCTGTAAAGCCACTGTGAAGGTTTGAAGCCTTGGCTGAAGCAATGTCCAGGAAGCTGGCTGCTGCCAAAATTCCTCACCCTTAATATTATGATAATAGAGTCAATAAATCCATCACCCCACTTTGGTACCTTTTGACAGGCTGAAGAAGTGATCTGTTAAGATAAACTGAAGGCACGAATAATTAATTGCTGAGGAGGAGCTTTTAGGGATTTTCACCCGATTTTCATGCAGCAAGATCGTCGTTTTTTTTCCTTCCTCACTTTGTTCCCATTGAGGTACACATTTTGCACTTTCTCCTGAGCCTCTAGGTATCTAAGAAAGTACAAACATGCAGTGCCCCACTTTTACAAAGGAAAAGGGGTTTTGACAGTTGTTACATCTGGCTGTCATAAAATGTGGTCCCTTTAAAAAGGGTTTGAGTTAGAAATGGTTGCTTTTGGTCTGGGACAAACAGACCAAAGTTGAAATCATCCATTTCTAACTCATCTCCCCACATTTTAAGGCAATCAAGTATGAGAAAGGGAATCTACATTTTCACTTTCCTGTGTACCTAGACCAGGGGTCGGCAACCTTTAACACTCAAAGAGCCATTTGGACCCGTTTCCCACACAAAAGAAAACACGGGGAGCCGCAAAACCCATTTGACATCTAAAATGAAGATAACACTGCATATATCATTTTTTACCTTAATGCTATGTATAGCTTCAGTATGATTTAGCTGCAGCTCTTGTTCAGTCACTAAAAACTGTTATTTTTAATCTTACATTATAAACTAGTAGGACTCCTTTCATATATTTTGAATAGGAGAACAGCTTCCTGAAGAGTCAAAGTCAGTGCTAAAGGGCTGCATGCATTAAACAGCAAACCCCCTAAGTTCGTCAGCAGTGAAAGCAAGTGAATCTACACACGCACCATTAAAACCATTTGGTTTTCTTCAGAAACTTTTATTTTCTTTGATTTATCCATGGTTGGCCTACTGTGGGGGGAGGGGGGCTCAGTAAATCAGCACAGAGGAGATATAGGTGTGTTTAGTGACTGATTAGTAGATAAACATTCAAGTGCTGTGAATTGTGACAGGTCCCAAGCACAGCTTTTAACATTCAGATGAAGGAGATTACACTGGGCCAAATAGAATCTTTTCAGCAGCTTTTCCTGTAACTTGAGAGCTTGCAGGAAGCTTGTTTAGCAGAGGAATGTAGCAATTTACTTAACTAGCTGATTTCCTTAACTAGCTAGCACTGTGTTCCTGAGTGGAGCTTCAAGCAGATCAGTGGCTGTGCCAGCGCGTGTTTTGAGCGACGGAGCCGCAGCAGAGGGATTCAAGAACCATGTGCGACTCCAGAGCCCCAGGTTGCCAACCCCTGACCTAGACACTTGACAAAATGTGCATTCTGATAATGTGCACTGGGAGGGGAGGGGAGGGGAGGAACTTATTATAAAGGTGGTGAAAATCCTCCCAACCCCCTTTTCAGAGAAAGACATCTACTTTCAAAACTCTGGGTCCTTTTACAGGTACTTCAGGAAAGTAAGGATATCCATGTTTTGTTTTACTTTTGACAGGGACACAAACTTCCACATTTTTGAGCATTTAGAATCTCAGAAAAGAGTGGAAACTGACAATAGTCAGGTCCAAAAACAAACAACACTTCATAGAGGATCTCATCAGAAAGCTTTGAGCTACTGCATCCTCCTCACTTGATGCTTTGATTTCTCTTAATAGTTTGCCTTTTGGCATCTGTCAAGAGAATGAAAAGTGAAAATACACCTCTTTGCAGTCTCTCTGGGTCACTGCCCATGATGGGTGCCTGCTTATGCAAATCCAACTAAAACAAAAATCTAATGCAAATTTCTTGTGATCTCAAAGCACAATCTCCAAGGTGGGTAGAGCGAGTGAAAAAAAGCTCATGAAAAGTGCTTATGATCACAGTGGGGCAGGCAGACAAGATGGGTCCTTTGAAGGGGTGTCCTGGGATACCCATAATATAACCAAATGGAAGGAAGATAAGCCATGGTGAACCCCACTATTTCTTGGTTGTAGCATGAGTTGTTTCATAAATACCTTGTGTATCTTATTTACAGGGTGGGATGCTGGGTTGTGCTAACCTTCCCATCAACTCATGATTCCTTTACAAATGTATGCAATTATAATGGACCTTAGCTCACAATTGGCATTAGAATAATTAAGGTGGGAAGACTTTAAACAAAGTTTAAAAATCCTGGCAACGTGGGACAGAAGCTTTCCCTTGTATGGAATACAAACATTCACCAGAAATAAAACTAAGATGATACTAAAGACATGGAGCACTGCACAGAATCTAGAAATACACTTCTTTTCAGAGCTTAAAATACCAGAAATTTAAAACATTTTTACCCCAACTTTAGCTGAGAAATTGATCTCAAAATGGTCCACAAATGCATAACAGCATGTTAAAATAGAGCAATAAAGGTAAGATACCAATTTAAGAACCCATCTACTCTTAAAGTACTAGGCAAATAAAGAGGTTTTGGACTGGCACTGGAAATACTAAAGCGTCAGCAAGCGGATTCCAAAGCTGGGACATTACCAGAGAAAAGGTCCTTCTCCAGGAAGCCACTCTTCTAACCTCTGTCAAGGTTGGCTCTTGAAGAAGGACCTCAGGGGAAGATCTTAAAGTTTAGGCAGGTGTATACAGAAGGAGATGCTCCTTCAAACAACCATCCATTATTTGAGATCCATTAGCTATATTTAGTTAAAAGGAACACACTGGTTACATGACTTTTTATGTTGCTGAACTATTAGTTTAAGAGTGCTTTAAAGTGTATTTTTATTGAATATTTCTATCCATGATAAAACTGGGCATAAAAAGCACCCAGTCAACCAGAGGATTCCACGTGTAAAAATGCTTTGTAGTTAGGAAACAGCTACTGCACAACATGCTTAGAGCAACATTCCAGCAATATGCTGAGGAAATGGGTTAACCCATAAAAAGGGTCACACGCATGCACAACACAGTGACAAAAAGCTACAAGTGCAAACAGTCAATTACTGTTGGGCCTGTTATCAAACACAAATTTCTATCTAACTTAGATTTTGAAGACACACAAATCTCTCTGAATATTTAATTCTAATATGTGCACACACACACACAAAGATTTAATCTATACTTATAAAATGACATCTCCTTAATATCAGTCTTTTTGCTTTGGTATAGCATAAGGCAAAATTACTCAAGAAATTATGCTATAATCGTTAGTTCAAATTGTCCTTTTTAAAAAAAGCAACAAACTGTCCTGAACTAATATATTAATACAGATCAGTAATTGTTAGACTTATCTAATGCTGTCATGACTATTAGAACAGGAATTACATTTGTAAAAACAAATCTGAATTTTGGTAAATTTCAGAATATTTCATTCAAGAATTTATTTTGCTACTGTATTCTCTGTTTCCTTAACTGTCGACCGGTAGGGTAGCAGCTCTGTCTTAAAACTGATCCAACACTGTTGTATTTACTTCCGAAACAAGGCCGTATATCTTGCCCACTTCAACCTTTCAAGGTAGGATGTATAACAAACCTAAATTCACAGACTACTGTATTTTTACCAATTCTTTCTCCTCACAGCATCCCTTTGATGTACATTAACCTCAAATTCAGCATTTGGCAAAAAGTAAGCCAGTAAGTTCTGCAACTAAATGGAGGTCTGGATCAGGTCAAGTATTTGTCCAACATTCTACCACGGTTTGATTCAACATCTCCCAAAATCTGCAGCACATTTCGCTAAATATTAGGGGCAAGTACTCCCTGCAGAAGGCTAGGACTAACAGGCCATCTTAATGTTGGTACCCCAACTGTGAAATGCCCTTCTGCAAAGAGTTTCACTTGGTACCAGGTGAAAAATTTTAGTTCTCAGGTCTTCTAAAAAAAAATCCTGTGTTATTGGTATTCTGAACCAGTAAGTTACTATTTAAGTGCTGTAGCATTAGGGGTATTGGGGAGAGGCACGTTGGAAATTTTTATTTTATGATAATAAAAGGCACCTTCCAGATGATTTGGACTGCAGCTTTCCACAACCCCTAACCACTGGTCATACTAGCCAGGACTGACAGGAGTTTTAAGCCAAAACATATGCCAGGCACCAGCTTACCTATCTCTGCATTGGAGCAAGAAAGTCAACCACAACTACAGCAAATATAAAACACCCATTTGAAAGGTCCTTCCTTGACATCATAACAGATCCACCAATGACAATAAAAGAATTGTACTATGCAAAAATAGTCATTGTAAGAACGGATAAGTCGGTGACATACAAACAATATATAGTACATTGAAACATTTTAATCCCACCTTAACCGTCAAGGTAGCTGCAGATTGCAGATCAGTAACTATCTAAACTATGCTCTTCTTTGCTAACATCTGTCTCTTAGCAAAATGAACAATCAGCATACAACTCTTTGTCTACTTTATCTTAGTGGAGTGCTGAAAGTGAAAGTAAATACAAGAAAATTCCCTCAAATGTGATAAAAAGAAATCAGTATGGTCTACAACTGCCTTCCCCAATCGGGTGCCCTCCAGAAGTATTAGCATGTATTTCCTATCATCCCCAGCCAGCATAGCCAAGCACTTCCATCTGAGTCACCACGTTCTGCTTCACTATGCAGTCCTCGCTATTCACTCCTCTCATCTCCTTTATGAATTGGGATGCGGGGGAGACAAAGCCTCCGCTACTGCAGCTGTTCATTAACAAAGCTCACTGCTTGACAGGTTTACTTTTCTTTGCACTGCCCAACACTTTCTCCCTCCTTCACACATTCAAACCCAAATTTCTGTAACAGAATAGTCATCGTAAGAGAGAAATCTAGGGGCGCATCGCAGTGGCCAGGTGGGTCGCCGGGCCAAACCACCGCGTTTCTCTGCCTGCGTAGCTCTCCGGCTGCAACGGGGGGGGGCAGGGGGGGAGGAGGAGGAGGAGGCGGTGCGGCAGAGCTCGGCTGTCACAGGCGCCGCAGCTCAAGAGGGCGGGGAAGGGACGGGCTGCTGCTCCGCGCGCTTTCCTGCCTCTACTCGCCGTGCACCACACTTCGCTCTCTGCCAAACAGAGAGCGGGCGCCGAAGCGGCTCGAACTACCGTCGCAGCGGCGCGAGGCGTTTCTGAGTCCCGGCGGAATCCACCTCCTTCGCCGGGGGCCCCAGCCCTACCACCCGATACCCCAGCACCCCCTCGCGCGCGTGTTTCCCTTTCTGTCCTTACCCGGGCGGGATAACCTGGCCAAGCTGAGCGCACAGCTCTCGCACCACTCCGGGCCGCTCCGCCTTGACTTTTCTCTCGGGCGGTCGCTGTGGGCCGGTCTCCGTGGGCGAGGTTCCAGGCCGGGCCGGGACCTGGATAGGTACGCAAACCGCCAACACCGACCCGATTTTCACCGCCGCCCCTGCCGACACTTTCCATTCCAAGAGACGCAGGGGCTGCGGGCCAGAGACTCGGATCTCCGTCACTTCAGACGCGGTGCCGTCCCCTCCAAAGGAGGCGGCGGCGGCCCCCGGTTCCTCCATGGCCTCGGCTACTGGGGCGCTATCCCAGGCCGGGCCCGTCCAGGGATAGGTCGCTATAGCAACGGCAGCGACACTACCGGCTCAGTGATAACAATCGAACGAAAACGTTATCTTATCTCCTCCCCTCCCCCCACAACTACTACCTTCAAAAAAAAAATAACAACAAGGAGTAGTCACGAGCAGCGCCGACTGAGCGCGAGGTCAATGGCTCGGTGCGCAGGCGCGAGGCACCCCTTTTTTTTCTCGAGCTCGCGTAGCCTTAAAGGGACAGCACCGCAAACCTCAACACGCCAAAGAAGTGAAGCGGTAAAGAAGGCTCTTAACACGCTTCCAGGTCCACAACAGGAAGTTTTAGCCTCGCCTTCAGTGCTTTTTCCGGCATCGCTCAGTAGTGACGCAAATGCACACCCTTTCGTCCGCCCTACGCGTGGACTGCATAACATACGATCCCATGTTCTTAGCCCCGGCGGAGGGGATTGTGGGATACAGATGCGGATCCCAAAGGTTCTTTTTACGTTGACTACGTATCCCGGCATGCATTTCTTTGGCAGTTAGGCGCATGCGCAACTAGCTTAGGTCAATGATTCGGACAAGAATTCTTTTGATTCCCTGGTCGGATGCATACAACAGTAGTAGACAGACTGCCTACGGAAGCTACAGAAATTCGATTTATAACGACAGTGATTTGCCAGCAGAACAAAACCAGAAGATTGTCTTCTATGAATATGCTTGTGTGAGAGAGTATGGATTTTACAGTGTTTAAATAAAATCACGCTCGAAATGTTTGTGAATCCCAAATGAACTGGCTAGTATTATCATCTCTGCGTTGTAAATGCAAAGAGAAGGGAGATTAAAACGAGCGCACTGTGGCAGGAGATGCTTGACCTGACTTGTGACAATTCTTTTAATATAGTCTAGTTTTATCCTCGGATATTTTATTTCTTTATTAAATTTATATTTTCTTTTAAAAAGAGCTCAAAGCGGCTCACATTATTCTCCTGCTGCTTTCAGGCTTATCCCCACAACAGCAACCTTGTGAAGTAGGCAGGACTGAGTTGGGTTGCCTCCGTGGCTGTGCTGGGACTAGATCGCCTGATGGAGTCCCAGTCCCGTGCTCTTAGCCACTGCACCACACTGGCTGTTACGTACCTGTGTGTATATTGGCTGTGAATTTCGGGTGTTGCAGTCCAGCACATCTGGAGGTTACCAAGTTGGGGAATTCCCATTTACAAACATTGCTGTCACCAGAAGCTGCACAGGGGGTGGCTATGCCCTCATTTGCTTCCATGCCTGAGGTTCCCCTCAGTTAACAGTCTGTTCCAACTTGCACTAAATGTAAACAAGCTGGTCAAGCATTTGAAGCTTTACAGTTGTGTAAGACGAGAATAACATCATCAAGAATGGCAGAATACTATTATCACCTAAAATAAGGCTCCCATCACATGACACATACATTGGGTTGATGGAAGATACAGTGAATTATTGGTGGGTCTAGTGAGTTTTGGAGGATGTCAAAACTTTTATTGATGGGAGCTGTTCAGCAGCCATTTTTCCATATACAAAACACATTTTTTCCTCAAGTGGTAGCTGAGCCTTCAGTAAATGTATTGGACATTGCACATCAGTAAAGTTCATAAATCTTGCAAAAATATAGCATAGCAGACATTTATAATGAGATTGTAAAGACTTTATGTCCCAATGGGATGATAAAATTTGGCAATATATATATATATATATATATCCTTCCATTTCTATCCCACCTTTCTTCCACTGTGGAACTAAAAGCAAAGTGCATGGAATTCCCAGTTAGTTTCCCATATGGCCATCAACCAGTCCCAGACCTGCTTAGTTGCAGCTAGGCAACTGCATCATGTGTCCCCAGACCATGCCTTGGGGCTACCACCAGTTTCCATTCTTTGCTGCAAATGTTTGCAGCTCAGCTAAAACATGCAGGACACTGGAATTACAGTGATATTCAAGATATCATCCACTATCATCCACAGTGTATGTTGTTTTCAGATTCCTGCATATTCAGTTACAAATGGAAAAATAAAGCTAGAAGGGTCTTGTTCTCTTATGAATTTCGCAATTTGGACCATTGAAAAAACCTTAAAAAACCACCCAGAATAGAACAGCTTCTATCGATTGGCTTAAATCCAGTGTTGCATGAGCAGACTTCCCCTTGCTCTTCTTGCCTTGTTGCTGTGCCTTGTACATCCTCAGATCTGCTCTGGAGTGTCTTTTAACCCCTAAAGCAGATGAAAGGCCTGCAGAGGGAAGGAATCCTGGTGAGCAGGGCTGGATACAACTCATAGTTTGAACTAACTCATTGTGCACACTTACTCTGGAATAAGATGTCTAAAATAATCCAATGCTGAACTCTCAACATGCATAACAATATTGTTATATATGGAAAATGATCAGTTCCCTGTTCCAAAGGTTTGCTAGACAAACTGGATGACTTTCTGTGAACAAAAGGAAAGCTAAAATTGAACCAAAGCCAAGCCCATTTTACTTTCACTCCACTAACTCTTATCTAGGAGAGTATTATCCCACAATGTTATCTTAACAATTGATTGGATCCAGACCAGATTCATTGTGGTTTGGTCATGCTGAAATCAGTGGAAGTTAAAAATCATGACCTACCTTTCATATTGATTTCAAGGTGTGAATGCAACAGTGTAAGTAATTTGGTCTAGATTTAACTGCATACCAATCCTCAAAACAACCCAGTTTTTATTCATTTATTTGTCTGATGTTCTGTAATGATGATCTAAAAATTAACTTCCCCCTAAATACAATTCTTGGTCTGTTCAAGACCTCCAAATGGAATGCAGAGAATTCATACTTAGATTTATATATTGGCTCTTTGCAACTGATCATTCTTGGCAAGAAGCGTCATGCCTTTTTGCATGAGAAAATATTGCTAAATAATGAAATGGTAGCTAGCCTAGGCTTTGTATATATGTTTATTATCCTGCTTTCTTCCTTAAGGAATGCAGTGTGGTTTACATAATCCTGTTCTTATCTACACTACAACTGTGTGACATAGATTAGGCTGAGAGTGAATGAGTAAGTAGCTGGGAAGTCACCCAGGCTAAGCTTCATGAAGTCACCCAGGCTAAGCGGGACTAGAACCTAGATCTCCCAGGTCCCCAGTCCAACAGTCTCACCACTATACTATACTGACTCTACAATGTGTGTATCCTCCTATGTGTGTATCCACCATAATTTTTCTGGTGGATCATGCACAGCTGCCAAGCTGGTGATCCATGACTTTATTGTATGCAATGCTGGCTGTGTATTACTCCTGCTGCTTGCATTAGAGAACTCAAACACAGTAAATACAGCCAAAGTATCAAGGCTGTGATTTGTGGGAAGGGAATTGGCACAAGCCTCATAAACAGGGAGTGGGAGACATTAGGATAGATGCCTAAGTAGAGATAAAATGAGAGAAATAGCATTAAAAAGAATAAAATCAAACAAAGCAAAGTTCTGTATTAAGGTAACAAAAGTCAAGTCAACCTGCTCTTGCTAAAGTATCAACTCAGCAACAAAAGCAAATAAACTAGTTAAAGCCAAAGCTGTTTGCAATTAGATCCTTTGTTGCACTGATGCCCTTCTGTAATTAGTGCCATAAAGGATGCCCAAGTGAAATATTTAACAACGCTGAGGTTGTTGGAGAAAATGTAGCATTACTTTTCCCTAGCCCTTTAGGCTGTTTCACTTGACCAAAGAACACCCATTTGATCCATTTGTTGATTCCTGTTTTCAGGGGGTGGGGAGAGTGTTACAGTTTCTGATACGAAGCCTGTCTGAATAGAAATTGGCCATTTGAATGAATCACTAGGTTTACAGTAATGTCCAGAGATTTGTTCTTCACTGGAATATTGTGAACCCAGTTCATATGTTTCAACCAATACTTCCCCAGAAAGAAATGTGACTGGAACACAGTGTTAGACAGAACCCAGCAGCATGGGTTCTCTGGACAGGAATCTGTCCCAGTTGGGTGTACTGGGTGCATTGAATTATCACTACAAGAAGGCCAAGGGGAAAATTTTACAAGTGATGGGGGCTGGTCCCCACAGGCGTGGGATGGTACATAGTTATATATTGGTTCCAAAACATCAAAGCAGGAGAACATGCTGGACTGTTCGGTAATGGAAAATGTGGATGCTTGTTGTTGCTTATTTCCCCAGTCATGTTTTCTGATATACTCCTGGAAGAACAGCAACTAAAGGTTGATGGCATATTTCTATGCGGCTTGTGTCAATGATGGGACCCTGTACAAATATGCAGCAATTCCATCTGCTAGGCAATGTTCTGTGTATTTATCTAACTTCTTTTATGCATGGTGGAGGAAGGGAAATATTTTAAAAATACAGCTTTCCCTCACCATTATCCCACAGGCAGTGAGTGAAAGTACCATGGTTTACAAAGCAAATAGTGTACATCAAAAAACATAGGATTTCTCTAGCTGCGTTTCATCACACCGTGTGTGTGCATGTGCATGTACGTGTGTGTATGATATAAAAATAAATTCCTGTTTATTACAGTTGTTTGTTTATTTTAATGTTTTAACCCCACATGAACTTCTCTACCCCTTCATGGATCACTGCCTCCATAGGAACCTGGAATGTAAGATCCATGAATCAAGGCAAGCTGGATGTGGTCAAACAAGAGATGACAAGACTGAACATCAACATCTTAGGAATCAGTGAACTAAAATGGACAGGAATGGGTGAATTTAATTCAGATGACCATCAGGTATACTACTGTGGGCAAGAATCCCTCAGAAGAAATGGAGTAGCCTTCATAGTCAATGAAAGAGTAGGAAAAGCAGTACTGGGATACAATCTCCAAAATGACAGAATGATCTCAGTTTGAATCCAAGGCAAACCATTCAACATCACAATAGTCCAAGTCTATGCCCCAACCACTGGTGCTGAAGAGGCTGAAGTTGACCGGTTCTGTGAAGGCCTACAACACCTTCTAGAATTAACACCAAAAATGATGTCCTTATCTTCATGGGGGATTGGAATGCTAAAGTAGGAACCCAAAAGATAACCAGAATAACAGGCAAGTCAACACAGAAATCAGATTGACTATGTGCTCTGCAGCGAAAGATGGAGAAGCTCTATACAGTCAGTAAAAACTAGACCAGGAGCTGACTGTGGCTCAGATCATGAGCTTCTTGTTGCAAAATTTAGGCTTAAATTGAAGAAAGTAGGGAAAAGCACTAGGCCACTCAGGTATGACCAATATCATATCCCAGATGAATATACAGTAGAGGTGACAAATAGATTTAAGGAATTAGATCTGATAGACAGAGTGCCTGAAGAACTATGGACGGAAGTCTGCAACATTGTACAAGAGGTAGCAGCTAAAACCATCCCAAAGAAAAAGAAATGCAAGAAAGCAAAACGGCTGTGGAAAGAAGGGAAGTGAAAGGCAAGGGAGAAAAGCAAAGATACACCCAATTGAATGCAGAATTCCAGAGAATAGCTAGAAGAGATAAGAATGCCTTCTTAAATGAACAGTGGAAAGAAATAGAAGAAAACAATAGAATAGGGAGGACCAGAGATCTCTTCAGGAAAATTGGAGATATGAAGGGAATGTTTCATGCAAAGATGGGCATGATAAAGGACCAAAATGACAGGGACCTAACCGAGGCAGAAGAGATTAAGAAGAGGTGGCAAGATTACACAGAAGAACTATACAAGAAAGAGTTAACGTCCCTGATAACCACGATGGGGTGGTCACTGACCTTGTGCCAGGCATCCTGGAATGTGAAGTCAAATTGGCCTTAGGAAGTCTGAGAAACAACAGAGCTAGTGCAGGTGACAGTATTCCAGCCGAGCTACTCAAAATCCTAAAAGACAATGCAGTAAAAATGCTATACTCAATATGCCAGCAAATTTGGAAAACTCAACAGTGACCACAGGATTGGAAGGTCTGTTTATATTCCAATTCCAAAGAAGTGCAGTGCCAAAGTATGTTCAAACTACTGCACCATTGCACACATTTCACATGCTAGCAAAGTTATGCTCAAAATCCTACAAGCTAGGCTCCAGCAGCATGTGGACCAAGAACTACCAGAAGTTCAGGCAGGATTTTGAAGAGGGAGGGGAACTAGAGATCAAATTGCCAACATACACTGGATCATGGAGAAAGCTAGGGAGTTCCAGAAAAACATCTACTTCTGCTTCATTGACTATGCTAAAGCCTTTGATTGTGTGGATCACAACAAATTTTGGCAAGTTCTTAAAGAGATTGGAGTACTAGACCATCTTATTTGTCTCCTGAGAAACCTATATGCGGGTCAACAAGCAACAGTGAGAACTGGACACGGAACCACTGATTGATTCAAAACTGAGAAAGGAGTTCAGCAAGGCTGTATACTGTCGCCCTGCCTATTTAATTTATATGCAGAGCATATCATGAGAAGGAATGACAATTTCAGTTCAAAGTCTGGCAGAAGAACTATGCTTTTAAATCCCTGTTAAAAGCAGCTAAAGATGGATCCAGCCATCTCTGTTAGGTAGGAATTCCATAGGGGAGACACTATCGTGGAGAAGACTCTCCTTCTAGTCTTCTGCAGTTGAGTGGCATCTGTTGACCATAGCAAGGCATCTGTTCCCAAGTCCTTCCCCTTAGTCCTCCAGCCTATATCCCACTGTCCATCCTGGCAGAGCCTCTCTTGTCTCCTCATCTTGGCCTCATTCTCACTGCTGTCATAACCTCTTTTTGTTTGTAATTTGGGGGGGAGGGTATATCTTTTTAAAATTGTTATTAAATTATATAATTTTAATGCACCTTTTCAATTGTATGTTTTTATTATGAAATGCAATGATAATAATTTTAGCCTCAGAAAATGGTGCAATGATCTTGGGGGTTTTTCCCCCAGCTTGTTGGTCTTTTGCAAGGGATGCTTGATAAATGATCGTCCCCTGCCGTTACCTTTGCAAGCTTCAGTTGAATGTGCTGTGGGTAACATATAAGGAAACTGACAAAGTGAAACCGCATTTAGGCAAATTTACTCACTTGCCAAGGCTGGGGGGAAAGCATAGGGGGGGCGGGCAAGAGAGACGAAGGGCTCCAAAAAGGGACAGGATAACAATATTTCCCATTTCTCAAGGCAATCCTCTCACCTCTGAGTGTGGAAATTACACTTAAATGACTTACCACTGCCCTGCGACCTTCCCCATCTCTCCAGCTAGTTCAGGAGGGAGAGATGCTGCATTGCTTCCTTTTTTCACACCCCTTTTACAGAAATCACTGCTGCAGTTACTATGAGTTTCTTTTTCTAAATGTTTGGCATTGTTTCCATAAAGTTAAATGCAGGGAAGTAAATGGAGGGGACACTGATGCAAATTTAGAGACTTGGGATTAAAAGGGGAACTTTGCGCAATTAGCTGCAGTGAAAAGGGGCTGAGAAAGGGTGGCAGCCAATATCTCCCTTTTTTGAACTTGCTGGAGACTCATGGACATGTGGAGTGGGAGCAGGACAATGACAGGGGTCTGCTCAACACTTAAAATTGAGATGATTACCCTGCTAAATGGGAGATAGAGTCTCCTCTTTGGGTGCACCTAAAACTGTAATTTTAAAAAGGGGTGGTGAGCAAGTGACTGTTCATCTGAAATGCTGTTTGGTCATCAGTGGATGGACCATCACTGGCCAGAATGTCAACATATGGCACAGATGTGCTCGCAGTGAGTGATCTGCTACACTTGCCAAGTAGCTTTGTAACCCATAATAAAATTACTGTCCTGGGTTCAGGCAAAATAGTAAGCAATCATGAGCAATCAACCTAGAATAAGTCATGGTTTATCAGAGTGGCTTGTTCCCCAAACTTAAGCCACCTTATGAAAACTGTCCTACAGTTGTTAACTGCCTATGATGGGTTTTTATGGCATGCAAACCCAGTCACCCTGTTTCTTTACACCTGTGCAATCCTGGATGTTAGGACACCAGGTGGGCTGGACTGGGGCACCAGGCCTGAGGTTCTTTATCCCTGATCTAGAACATGCTGCTAGTGTGGGAAGAAATCATATTGTGATCATACCAAAGCATTTGCAGATCTGCAAGCCAAAACTACATGCAAACTCATACCATTGCCTTGTACAGCCTCGCTACAGCAAAGTATAGACATTCGGTTTAGAGTATGAATTCACAAGATCTCCTCTTCACAGCTTCCTGGTGCAGAGATCCATTGAAAAAAGCAATTGCTGTCTTCTTCATTAAGACTTTAAAATTAGCCCATGAGCTAAGGATTTATAATCTGCCTAAATATGCATTAATTCACAATAGAGAGAGAAGCAACACTGGCTTGAGCAGTATTTGTCTCCACAAGATGGCACTACTGGGTCTCTTTCAAGTTTGCATTTGTGCCACACAGGCGATTCTGTTGGTGGACTGTGTGTGTGTGTGTGTGTGTGTGTGCGCGCGCGCGTGTGTGAGATTGGATACTTTTCACAGCCTCTGGCAAATCTATGGAACCAGTTGACGGATGAAGACAAAATGGTCAAAGAGATTCCTTGGAAAAAGGTGGACTATAAATCTAAACAAATGAATGAGGAAATAATAAAAGGATAGGGCAGAACCTTAAGATGCTAGATGTAATACAGCTGTTCTTGCTTTTTTTCATAGTAGTATATTGGACATGAAAGAAATCTACATAATCAGAGGTCTCCAGACATTAAACAAGTGGTATTTGCACATGTGTTAAGTTTGGCCACATGGGGTGGAGGATGGAGGGATGGGACCTCCATCGTGCATTCAAGTTCAGCAGGTTTGAATAACTGAGGCTGACATAATGCTGTGTTCTATTGTGGTGAAGCAAGTTTGTCAAAAGGTGCATGAGATTAAAGGCTGTATCAAAGGGAAGAGATGATCTTGGAATTTTGCTCAAGACGCCTCAAGCAGTGTGAAGGGTGGAGAAAGAATGGAAAGTTTTTAAAAACTGGAAGGAAGACAGAAAGAAAAGAAATTAAAGGAGGATGAAAAAGCAAAGGCTTGTGGTCTGGTGCTAGAAACAGGCCTTTAATCATCGAGAACTCACAGTTTTCAGAAAGACATGAAGAAAGCCAGGCCAGCTCTGATCAAGACAGTTGTAGTGAAAAAGAGAACAGAGGACTATGTAGAAGTGCATCTGGTCTTAACCAAGGAGGAAACAATGCTGATGTCGACAGGATGTTCATTAGCAACTGAGGAAAAGATAAACAAGAGTTTCGTTTTTCAAGAGGAAAGGTACATGGGCACACTCTTGCAAGTGCCAGGTCCAGGATGGACAGACATGATGCTAAAATGGCAGGTCATCAAGAGGGAGCCGGAACAGCATTGCTACCCTGCATCAGCATCTTAAACGTGCTAATATTAAGAGGGTGAGCATGTGGGAGGAGGACCAGAACATAAGCATGGCAACGCTGGACCAGACCAAAGTCTTATTTCATTCTGTTTGCAGGGCCTGAGTGCAGTTGAGCATCCTCCTGTCGTGTCCCCAGCAAGAAGCACGTTGCCTTGGATACTGAAGCTAATGCAGCCATCATGACAAGGGCCTTGTCTTCCATGGATCTGTTCAATTCCTCTTTACAACCATCCAGCTCAGAGGCCACCATTATATCTTGCAGTAATGCACTCCTCAGTTAAGTTTGTGTTGTGTGGAGAATTCCTTACCTTTATCCCTCCATTCATTTTCCCTGAATGGCCCTGAGGGGTGTAGCATTAACATGCATTAGGGTGCAATCCAATGGCCTCCAACACTGATGGCCTCCTGAGATCCTGTGATGCCAGAGCTGGCATTCGGATGGCCAAGCCACCAAACTGACCCCTCATGACCTGAGTGGAAGGAATGCCAGCTGCCTCCACCCCCTGAAGTCACGGCTAGGCCTTGGAGGAGGGAAAGGCGGTGTGCTAGGGGATGGCAGTGCAGACTAATGCTGATTGTAATTGCCACCCCAGCCTCCTTCCCTCACCCCTGTCCCCCAGTAGGAGGGTGAATGTTGTTGGGAGAAAATGCAGGGCACGAGACATGGTGGAGTTCATTGCCACCACACCTTACTCTTGCCTTCAAATGCTCTGCCACAGGGTGATCAGATGGCATCCTCCGTCTGGTATTGATTGGTAGGATGCTTGATCACTGGTTTATTGATCACCAAAGAGCCTTGTTAATATAGCAGCCACTGGGCACCTTTCTTGGTGCCCATTAAAATGCCCTGCCTCCCCACCATAAAAACAAATTAAAGCATTATCTTACTGTCAGATAAGACCTCTGTGAAATCTCTGCATTTGGTGCTGAAGACTGAGGTTTCAAATGAGTTGCTTAGTCTGTTGAGATTTGGGCTATACCTCTGTCTTGAGCTCTATCATTTGGGCTGGTTACTTGCCCTTTGCCAAGCCTCCCATGTTTTGTGGTGGTTCCCAGGACAGCCTCTCAGTTACCAAATGTGCCCATGACCCAAAAGTTTCCCTATCTATACAAACCACATAGGAATCTCTTTCAAAATCCACGGTCTTTCCTTGCCTGTTCTGGGCTATAGATCTTAATAATATTGTGGAAAATTCCTTCCATTTTTTTTTTTAAACCAGGAGAAAACCTTCTCTCACCACATGATGGCAGTGCAAGATTTGAGGTTTATGCCTTAGCATCTGAATGTGCATATTGTGGTCTCTGAATTTATGTGTTAATATAGTTGAACTGAAAATTAAAAACAGTATATATTTCTTTGAAGCACATCTCAAAGATCATTCTCGAATGGGAAAATGAGAATGTCCTAGTTTCTACAAGGATACAAAGATTTGGGGTTGTATTGCACTAGGAAGAGTCCACAAACCCCAATTTTCATATTGCATTTTGATACAAAGCTGATGCAGCCAGGCATGTGCTTCTGTTGTATGTCAAAAGCATGACCTTTAACACCTTGACTGTATCAAACAGCAGGGAGCTGAATGCATTGCAACACCACCAATTCACACTGAGGCCAAGTAAGGATGTTTCTTCAAGTTTCTTATTTATTAATAGTTTAACGTGGTTTTTTGTTTCTGAATTCCAGCAAAGGATTCTCTTTTGACTCAGGATGATACCAGAAGAATTAGCCCATGCCTTGAAAATAGACACAGAACAGCCTTTTGGAAATGCAGTGGGGACATTAGAAGGGACAACAGCTGGAGAATTGATAATAGTTGGGTTGCTAAATTTTAACAAATTATCCTGGGATGGATGGATGGATGGATGGATATAACTGAGAAGACTTGGGAAAAACTGTGAAAGAGTGCAGCCAGTTGCGGCGCAAGGGCAAGAACACTGCATCCCAATTAGGCTTGAATGTATTGCTTGGGTTCATGTAACAAGGCAGTCTATCTTGGATTTCTACCACACTATGTCCCAGTCCAAAACCATCCAATTCTCACTTAAGGTCCTCTTTTAAAGGGACCCAACATTTTGTGAGCCAGTTGTTAAAGCTGTCAAAATATTTTCCCTTAGGGAAAAAATGGGGAGTGTACATTTGCACTTCGCCTACAGACTCTGGAGAAAGTGCAAGATGTACCACCTAATATGAACTAAAGTGCTGGTTGTGATTTTTTGAAAATTTTGCTGTCAAGGGGGTTTAAATAACCCCCAAACCCATTTTGACACTAATGATCACTCATACCTTCATTTTTCTTGACAGTTTGCCTTATAACAACTGTCAAGAAAAAACACAGAAGGAGTGGCAATGTATTTGGAGACCCTTCTAGGCGATCTCAGAAGAGGTGATTGGATTGCTGTAACATGCTCTATGTGGGGCTGCCTTTAAAGATGGTCTAGCTACTCCAGCTAACTCAAAACAGAGCAGTTAATGAGGACCAGTCCTAGGGAGTACATCATGTGGGTCCTCTGTCAGCTGCACTGGCTGCCTATTGGCGCTCACATGGGCCCAATTCAAAGTGCTTACACTAATATATGAACCCCTAAACCAGGGGTCCTCAAGCTTTTTACCCAGGGGGCCAGTTGAAAGGGGATGGTGCTGGGCGTGGGCTGGAAAGATGGTGCTGGCAGTGTGCGCGGGCCAGTGCGGGGGCAGTGCGTGCAGGTGCGCACGCTGAGGCAGGGTGCATGGCAAGGGGAGACGAGGCATGGGTGGGCACACACCGCGAGGCGGGCGCATGAGGCAGCGGCTTGCTTGCCTGGAGATCATTTTCTCCGGGTGAGCAAACCACTGCTTCCCCCTGTGCGGGGTGAGGTGAGCGGCGGCAGATGCATGCGTGGGCAGGGCGGGTTCAAATGGGCATGGCAAGCCGAATCCGGCCCCCAGGCCGAAGTTTGAGGACCCATGCCCTAAACACCTTGGGGCCAGGATACCTGAAGGAGCGCCTGTCTCCATATATCCCTACCAAACCACTAATATCTTCAGTGGAGGCCCTTCTCTGTGAGCCACCCATTAGTGAAGAATGGTGAGAGAGAGCAAGGAGAAGGGCTTTTTTCTCTATTGTACCTCACAGAACAGCCTTCTGAATGAGCTGCGTTGGGCACCCTCACTATTGAATTTTCACTGGCAGGTAAAGGTGTTTTTATTTCATACTTGTTTTTGTAGTTATCCTGATTTTATTATTATTTGATATTAGTATTGCTTGCTTTATATGTTATATGCTGCTGTCTTGTATATTTTGTTAATTGGGTTTTATGTTGTATATTGGATTTTATAGTGTTATTTTATTTATGGTTTTATGTACTTATGTGGAGTGTTGTTAACCTCATTGAGAGCCACCCAGAGAGCCTTGGCTGCCTTCTCTTGTGTCTTGGCCTCCACAGGCCATTGCCCCAGCTGAGGTATTGAATCCTTGCAGTCACATAGGTGCAACTATCTGCAATCGCACAACCAGTTTCTGCACACATTACTAAAATGATGGGCACTCACAGGCATTTCTCCAAGGTGCTGCTTGGGCACTTGACAAAACTGCCCATAGCTGTCAAAATCAAGATTGGAAAAGTTGGCTTGACAGCTGGTTTTCCCAATCTCTACATACATACATACATACATACATACATACATACATACAGAGGGAGAGAAAGGAGGGAGGGAGGGAGGGGGAAGAACAAAAAGACACAGCAAGCCTTAAAGTTTGCCATTATGGAAAGGAAGGGTGAAAAAGACTCATTCCTCCTACAGTATCCCATGAGAATACCCATGGAAGATGCTGAAGGAGGAGGGTGCCTACAACCCCAGATGAGCCAAATCATCTGTCAGGCTCACAATGGGCTATTTTGCACAAAAGCAACCTTCTCTGGCTTACTGCCAGGGTGGATTAGCATGACATTCAAATGTGTCTGTTGTTACAGCTACTGTTTGGACTTCCTTTGTCAGGCAGATTGCTTGATAAAATTCCAGGATTATATGGTTGGTTTAGTCTCCTTAATGGGACTAAAGTTTGGGAGATAGTGGGCAATCTTTCTGTGTGGTTGAATGAGAGCTCAGAGGGGGACCCCCCCCACACACACCACACACACACACACACACACACACACACACACACACACTACAGAAGTGGGTCAATTAGAGAGACAGGCAGCTCTCTTGAATTTGTTTAAACCTGGAAGCATCTTTGAGTGCAGGGCCTCTTTGGGGGATCTGCTGCTTTGAAGGATCATTTGCCTCCATTTATACTCTTCATGCATATATGTAAAGAAGAATATTATAAAAATGATGTCAGTTGTTCTGGTGTGCTATCCTCCAATGGGGTCTGGAAATTCTGGGTCACCCTGCTCCTGCAACTTGGGACTGTTTGTGGAGGTGGGGGCACAACAACATATCCAGACAGTCCTATTCTAAAATCTTCGATGTTAGAAGAACTTTCACCAGACAGGGAGAAATAGTAGTGATTCAACAGCTAAGCTGCCCATCTTTTGCTGTAAAAACAATACAAAGGTTCAATGCTTTGGCAACTTAAAGCAAAGTACATTCAGGCCATCTGCTGTAGAGCAGAGAAATGTGTGGTTATCACACGACTCCCCATTAAAATTGGCCCAATTTTTCATGGAAAAGGGTAAGCAAGCTAATAAGAGATTAGCATTTGTTGGGTGTAGGATAGCAAGGCAAGATGACTTTTTGGACAAGCAGAGTAAGAAATTACCATAGCAGTTCTTTGCTTGCTTTTCCACCTTCTTGCCACTAGCACCAGCAGCGAAGTCATCTGAAAATACGTTAGACAACAGCATGTGTTTCCTGCATGCAAATCACTTCTTCCAGGTTTCCATCCTATGCTACGTACAGTGTAAACAAAACATGATTGAAAGTAAATGATGAAATTACCATCACTACTGCTGATGATTATATCAAAATGGTAGAATGGCCTTTTCTTTACAGGCAAGGCTGGAACACTTAAATACCCTTCAGCAACATTTTAATTGCATTTTGTTCTTCCTACAAACTTCCTGCAGGTAATGAGGGAAAGCATCTTAGAAATGGAATGAGACTGCACAATCCAACTGTTCACAGGGTCACTAGCTAGGTCAAAAGCGATGAGTATGACGCCAGTGATGCTCCCATGTGTAATTGCCAATCACAAAAGGTATTGGCTGTGATCCAGAGCCTAGTTAAATGTGCTTTGACTTCAGCTGAACATATGCAACCATAGGTTTGTGCTGTATTGCAAGTTTATGCAGCAAGCAGCCCAGCTCAACACATTTAACTCTCATGCCGGCAACTGATACATTTTGAAAAGACTTTGTTGCTGGTGGTAAAAAGTTGATTAATGCAGCTGAATAAACATGCCATAAGATTGCATTGCTCATCACATTGATTTTAATGTACTTGTGTTCAACTGGGCTTATTATTAAAATAATTGCACTGCATTGAAATCCCACCTTTTTTCCTTTTGTGAGGAACTGGGCAGTTTACATCGCTTCATTTTATCCTCCCAATGGCAACCTTGCGAGACAGGTTGCGAGTGAGTGACTGGTCCAAAGTCATCCAGACCTTCATGGCCAAGTGAGGACAAGAACCTAGATTTCTTGGGTTGCCCAAACAGTGTATAAAATACTGTTCCTGAGGCTGTAGGCCTATTCACTCTTTCTTGAGACTGCCCCACTGAATTGCATGGGTCTTAACTCAGAGTAAACATGCATAGGATGGGGCTGTTAAATACATAGATTTTTGTTGTTTAATGATAACAACCAACTTATACAGAACTATGACCATTATGCTTAGAATGTTTGCAGATACTGATGTCCCAACCCTTAAACTGACTGGTGCATCCAATATGCATTAAAGTTAGGATATAATAACTCACACACCAGCATGATATCACAAATCAACAAAATAACTCAAGCACTGCAAATCTTTAGAATGTTTAGGCTCATGATACTAAGTTTTCTAGCTTGTTATGATTAATATAATATAGAAACTCTATTATTAACTGAAATATAAAAGCTTGCCCTTATACCTGTAAGTTAACCAAGAGGAGGAAAATCTCAGAATTTAAAGTATGTTCTTGATTTCAATCAAATTTTAAGCCTTAGAATGTAGTATGATTTATTCTGCACTGAACTTAAAAAAAAAAAGGATTTTTTTTAAAGCTTAGGGTGCAATCCTATGTGTATTTCAACAGATAATAATCTTACTACCACTAGCATTTCCTAGCCAGTCTCGCTGGCATTTTTCTCATTTAAACATGCATGGGATTGCACCTTTAATGATTTTGAGAAGAAGTCGGATGAACTCATGATTTTTATTCTGTTTGCAGTTGACAAAGAAGTCTACAGTTTCCTTTCATAGCATTCAGCATGGAATTTTTACTTGGCTGGTCTATTGTGAACTTTTCTAACCAGTACTTTTCGGGGTTCCCCCTCCCTGTCAGATTCTTTGGAAAGAAAGGGAATGCTTCCATTTCTCCACAATCTAACTTTTATCTTTGGCCATCAGTCCTCTGTTCCCATGAGCAATTATCCTGTATTTCTTTCCCCTTGACAATTCACTAATAGCTTCATTCCCTTCTCCTATCATTGGCTCATCTTTCTTCTTATGTACTGGCATAAGTCAGCACCAATGTGCATATCTTCCTTGTCTTCTTCCCAGATCTGATTTTTTTACACCACCATTAACTTCCAAACATACCTGTAGCGAAAAGTAAATGATTGTTTAGTTGTCATTTGTTCTAGGTTTAGAATCTAAGTGGAAATCCATTACAACCCTGTATAGATTTTTATAGTTTAGTTTCATTTATGTTATAAATGAATGCCTAACTGTACTTGGCACTGCATATATTGGCTGTTGAATAGACCTTCCACAATAAATGCCTGGAAGTTTAAAACCATAGTTATTGGGCTGAATTAAAGCAGGAATCTATTGTTTATATCAACTATGGGTCCTTTTGAAAGTTGCTAACCAGGTATCCAATCTCATGACAGCAGTTCCTCTCCACCATTACGGATTATAAGTGCTTGTTGCTCCACAGGCAGATACTCAGCTTTGCTGGGAACTATTCAGGAGCTTCTTACATATTTTAGAGCACTCATATATGAAGATCTTTCACTTAGTCATGCCTACACTCTCTGTCAGGGTTTCAGACTCTCTTTCAGCCTTCTCATTTGGACAAGTTCTTTGGGGTGACAGCCCAGCGGTGGTAGGACCGATGGCAAAATGGTCTGGAGCCAAAATGTCGGGATAAATGTCAGGAGAGCCAGTGTGGTGCAGTGGTTAAGAGCATGGGACTGGGACTCAGACGATCTGGGTTCTAGTCCCCGCTCAGCCATGGAGCCAACTGCGTGACTTTGGGCCACTCACAGACTCTCAGCCCAAACTACCTCACAGGGCTGTTGTTGTGGGGATAAGATGGAGGAGGAGAATGATGTAAGCTGCCTTTGTAGGAAAAAGGCAGGATATAAATCGAAAAATTAAATAAATAAATAAATATTTTAGCTTAAGCTACTTCAGTCAGGAACTGAGCCTTAGGACAAGTATCTCAGCATTTTGGGTTGGGGGAAAACTGCATGAAAATCAGGAAACCACCAACAAATTGGTACTTGGGGGAAAGAGACTGGGTGAAAGGGTCACAACTTTTGGAGGAACCTCTGAGAGCCAGATTAGGACCCCAGGTATGAGATTCTTCACCCCTGCGATGGATGAAAAAGTTCCATTGGACATCAGTATTGCCTTCTGTCATCCTCTTTTCTCATGACTCTGCATCACAGCCGTAATTGTGCCTCACATAAGCACATTTTGCAACACGGGCCCCTTCAGACCCTGACATCCAAGCGACACTTTCTGCAAGTAGGAAAGACAATGGATGCAGCCGTGTCTGGGTAGCCCGAGTCTCAGGGTCAAATTATATGTGATACGGGATTTCTATGACTGGAATGTCACCTTGCTTTGTGGCGGAGGCACCTGTAAGGCAGATTTGGGGATGCAGGAAATGTCAAGTATTTTCTTCCTGCTTGCTGCTTCTACCCTGAAGGCGATGCCCCAGGCGCCACATTAGCAGGACAGGGCAAAAATGGCCTTGTAAACTCCTTGTTCCATTCATGACATCTAGTAATAAGGGGTACAATTGTATCTTTTAAAATAAGAAATGTGAGTTATTCTAAATTTGGACAAAGCTACCAAATTCTTCATGAGATATTTACTATCACAGCTTTTTTAATATACAGGCATAGGTGTTTCTAGACTCCAATAGTATTTATTGCTAATAAAATGTTACAGAGGATAATGTAGGAGAGAATGTTTTTCCCATTTTGCAGAATGCAGTTAGAACCTTTGTCTCCTTCAGCAATCACATTTTGATACCGTCTAAATCACTGTGGCCAAGAACCAGTCAACCATAAAATTAATGCAGTCTCCCATGTGGTATTAGATACATATATTCACATTAAGTGAACGGATGAGGAAATTTTTGCTCTCTTACACATGTCTGGATGAGAAACACCATAGTAGCTTATATCCTAGATCTAGTAAACAGACAGCAGGTTTTTAAACAACAAAGAGTAAATGCCCAATCATGCCTGGTTTACTCAAGTCTTTACTCCTGTCTGTAAGCTGGTCTTTAGTAACAAAGGAGGAATGACTTACAAAGTACAGGTTACAGAATTAGAACTTGTATGTCTACTAGACTTTACTAAAGTACTTCAGTTTCTGCACCCAGTGTGTTCTGTTAATCTTATCAGAGCTAGTGGGACATGTATGATCAACTAAGTGCAGGGCTTTGAAACAGTAGAATAATTACTTTCAATTAAGTTGAATGTGACTTCACCATGTGTAACTGATTCAGGCATGGAGCATTCTGAGCATCTTATAACTAATAATCTCTGAGATTTCAGCAAGGTCATCTTTTTGTTCATTACACTAAGATCTCTGCAGCAGTGCCCTCTCATTGGCTATCCATAATATCCTCCAAGAAAATTTATGACTATAGGAAAGTGATCCCAAGCTGGTGCATGAAGATATTAAAAGCTTAATCCTTCAGTGAGTCCTCATGCTAATTAGAGTGATCATGCTGGTTCCATTTAGAGCCTTCACAAGTTCAAGTGTTTGATGAATGCAGGCTGACAATGAATGTCCACAACCCCTTTGAACTCTCTTACTTTTGGCATTATTAAATAGAATTCACCAAACACAGGAGAAGGAGCAGTCTAACTCTGATATCCTCCTTACATGTTTCTCTCACCCTGTACTTATGGAACGTGATGGTCTGACCCTGTGATTTCAGAGTCCAGGGACACAGCTTAGCTCTGTCTCTGCATTTGGAGAGCCATAGCTGTGATTTCATATTATTCACATGAATCAGACAGCATATGACCGAGGCTGTAATATGAACGATGGATATTTTGCTTCTTTTATGCTTCGATTAGCATCCCAGATACAAAACTGGTTTGGAGGTGTGTGGGGAAGGGCCAGTCATTCTTGCACTAGCTACATGGGTCAACAGTGTATTCTTGATATGATCCAGCAGAAGTTTCAGCACAGCCAGGGTTTTCCTGCATGGGAAACACAGGAACATAGGAAGCAGGCTTAGATCAGGTTATTTGTTCAGCCCAGGATCTCTCACTGGAAAGTGCTGTCTGTATTACTGGTAGCAAGCAAAGAACTGCTGAGATATTGGCACTAGTGGAGTTCAGTGGCAGGAGATCAGAACACCTGCATTGAAGATGCAGCCCAGGTCTCAGGTTGTGCATTCCTGTCTCCTGGTATAACTGAAGCAATTCCCATTGACAAGCGAGGGGAGAAAGAAAATATGTGGAGTTTAAAATGCTGCCTGTTTGGTATGGGTGGCTGCTACAGAGAGTCTGGGTAGAGCCTTCCCCAACTTTATCATAGAATCATGATATCAGGAAGGCCATCGGGTCCAGCCCGTTGCTGGTGCAGGACACCAATTTACACCATACCACTCAGATGGCTGCCCAGTTTCTTTATGAATGTCTCTCGTGTAGGAAAGCCCACTACCTCTCTAGGCAGTTGGTTCCACTATTTTATTGCCCTGACAGCTAGGCAGCTTTTCCTGATGTCTAGTCTGAATCTGGGTTGTCGCAACTCGAATTGATTATTCCATGCCCTGCACTCTGGCACCAGCAAGAAGAGATCTTGACCTTCCTCTTTGTGACAGCCTTTGCGGTACTTGTAGAGGGATATCATGTCTCCCCTCAGTCTTCTCTTCTCAAGGCTGAACATGCCCATTTCTCTCAATCTCTCCTCACAGGACAGTGTTTCCAAACCCTGGATCATTTTTGTTGTCCTCCTTTGGACCCTTTCCAATTTTTCTGCATCTATCTTAAGCCTTGGTGCCCAAAACTGGTCATAGTATTCCAGGTGAGGTCTGACTAGTGATAAGTATAGGGGAACTACTACTACTTGTGATTTGGAAGTAATACTTCTGTTAATGCATCCCAAAATAGCATTTGCTCTTTTTGGTGGCTGCATCGTGTTGTTGGCTCATATTTAGCCTATTGTCCACAATTACTCTGAGATCTTTCTCTTTTTCAGTTCTGTTGAGCCATGTATTTCCCTTCCTGTATCAATGCATTTGGTTTCTTTTTCCTAGGTGGAAGACTTGGCACTTGTCCTTATTGAATCTCATTCTGTCACTTTCAGTCCAGCAACAACCTAAGCAAATGGATCTGAGATTTGCAGAATTGCTAACAGGATTGTCATCGCAGGTTAAATATGTGCAGGGACATGCTTTTAAAAGTAGCTATGGCAGATTTTTTTCTTTGTCCTGAGGTTATAATCTTATTTGAGGGGTCTCTCCCCCTTCCGCCACTTCTCCTTCTCCTCCTTTGGTACAAATACTGAGAACTAAATTAAGTACAGGAGCTTGTCATAGCCCTTCAGTTCTGGAAATATAGCTTTGTCAGCATGAGTCTGGTGCCCAGGAAATGGTGCTTTTCCTGATCAGAAACAAGAAGTCTGTCTCAGTGACTAATGGGAGAGGTTGGTCATGGTCCTTCACTGCTTACTTTCTGCTCATGAGTCTTCCTTTTGAAAGCCATATGGCAGGACGCATTCTTCATTCATGCATGTTTCCCTTTAGAATATGAGAGAGACCAGGTTTTTTTTTTAAAGAAGTTTGGCTTAGCCATGCTTATTTTCATCTACTTTTAAAAGTGCCCTTTCCCCCTTAAAAGTATTGTACATGCAAAGACTTTGTCAGAGGAGCAGAATGTACTCAGCCAAGGAAATTCCCTGCTTGTGGTTCGGAAATTACACTTACCAGTTGAAAGCAAGATGTTGAAGCATCAATAGGCAAAATGAGAAGGAACCATGCAGAAATATTCTGCAGCAATGTTCAGTTGCTAAAAGGAAATCATCATCTTCATTATTATCCTAGTTACTGCCTGTATCCAAGAAAATGTGGCCCTCAGATGGAATGCATGCTTGCTTAAGACAACTTCCCCTCAATTGGTCCCCCTGTATTTGCTAGGGATGATGTAAGTTGTGGTCCAATATATATAGAGAGCATCACATTGAGGAAGGCCAACCTAAGCGAGCCATATAGTTTACAATTCAAAGTCTACAAGTACAGTTTTCTCAACCAGCAGAAAGACCCCATTTTTCCAAGAAGACGCCTACAATTAGTCTAAAAATTAGGGCTGATTGTGAAGAGGCAGGGTGCAATCAGAAAGATGCAGCTCAGAATAGGCTCCCTATTGATGATGGTAGAATAAACAGATGAAGAAGCAGATGGAGAAGCCTGACTTTCATGCAGACTGTGTATTTGGGCCAAGTGAAATGCTCATTTCCACACTCATGGCTGGAAGTGTTAAAGGTGAATTTACAGTAACTTCTTACTATACCTAGCATATGTGATGCAAGTTAAGTACAGTACATTCTCTCTTCAGGTTGTGTCACAAAGGTTTAATGAACTTGCTCCATTCTGGTAGGGCTGGGAATGATGCTCTTTGTGATAGTGGTGCCTGAGAAAAATAGAAAGCGGGATGACTGAGCTGCTCTATCTGAAAAGTGGGATCGTTAGAGTTACTCTCTTAAGAAAGTGGGATGCTGCAAGCACTTCATACATCTGCCTCTGGAGATAAACAGAGCATGTTTATTCCACATTTGACGTGTGTGTGGAAAAATAGAACCTAGCGCTCAGTAGGTGTATTGTAAATAATTCACAGCTTCCCTGGCTTAAAAAGAAGGGTCAGAAAGGCAAGTGATTGAATGTAGAAATTGTGAAATCGCGGATTCCAAGATGATGGATCATGAAATATTTATCAGGTTCACTAGGCTACTGGTATTGCAGTACAATGAAGGAAGTGGGGGGGGGGGGCATTTGTCCCCTGGACCTCACTGGTGACTGCATTCCTGCAAAATAGTCCCTTTTTGTGAGCACCCAGCTTCCAAATTTTAGCAGTGAACCTCTGCTGTATTATTGTAAAAAGAGGCTATTTTGCAGCTCTCCTACACCCCACGACTTACAATCTAGCAAATTGCATGAGTGGTGAAGGCCATGGGACACTGCCAAAAAAAAAAACTGAAGGGGGGGGGGGTCACATGTAGACCAGTGTTGCCCTGTTCCCTAAGCAGTGGTAGCAGGTCATTCTATACAGTGGTGGGTCCCCTTAATATAATGTTTAAAAGTGATTGCATTAGAGGAGACATGCTATTTTAGAAAGAAATAATAAAGGCTACCGGTCTTTATAGGCAATCATTCTGTTAGTAATAAAACAAAAGAGTAAGTGCTCGGCCTAATGCACATAGCAAATGTGGATTCCCTGCACTCTGGTGTTTGTACCAGGAAGCAAAAATCTTGATCCTATACATCACTGGCTACCCATAAGCAAGGAACTGATACATGCACAATTTCCAGCCATTATTGCAAATCTGTTGATAGTGTGAATCAATCCCACCCATACCGATGTCAGTCAGCAGCAGAACATGTATGAGGACACAACATGACCCTGTGAAACAAGCTTTTGGTCTACCTAGTTCTACATTGTCCATCCTGTATGGTGTTTCTCTTGTCTCAGTCCGGGGCCTTTCCTGTTCCTATCTTGAGATGCAAGGGGTGAACCTGCATAAGTAATTGTGCTTTACTGATGAATTATGATCCCTTCCCAGAACAAAGTGGCAATTTATTTTTTAAAAGATGGACTCCGTTGTATGTGTCATGAAGGGTAATAATAATTAGGTGATTGAAAATGCATTTGCTGGGATAGAATTCAAAACTCTTCCTGTCTTAATTCATCCAGGCTGCAGTTCTTCTGCTTTCACAGTACAGCTTGAACTGCTTCAGTTTAGCTTGGGAGACCTCTGGCCACAAACGTAGGATCAAGCACCCCCAGCCAGTTGTTTTTCTCTCACCCCTGCTGCACAGTGTCTGCTGAAGCTTGCAACTCGCCAGTGCTTGAAACTTAGACCATTAACCATTTAATATGCTTAATAGCCCCCTGAGTTATCATTAGTAAAATGAACCAATTGTAGGTGCTTGAGATTATATGCAATACACTGGTACAAAGGCAATTTGTTTGCAGTTTTATGTTCTTATTAATAAAGCTAATTATTGTCTATCAACATGGTTGTTCTTTCCACTTATCCCTCTCTTCTACATTCTTAAAAACATAGTGGGCAGTCAAGTGAAGACTGTGGCAACACTATTTATAAGGCACCCCTAATCAAGATTTAGTATTAACAACTAGGTCACCATAATTATTGGGAGTAGAACTATCAGGAACTTACTTCTCTGTTTCCTTTGTACTTTAGGTATTGATCAGTCCAATATTTTCCACATTATATCTTTTCAGCTTCAAGACTACCCAGGCAAGGCATCTTATCCAGTAATCACAACATATTAAAAACAAAAACAAAAAAACCATACACATATGTGCACAAACATAAAATAAGTGGGGTGTATGGAGTTGTTCTTGATAGTGGTTGGGACCTCCATAAGAAGTTCTAGGGTCAGTCTAATAGTAACAAATGAGATCCATGACTGAATTTCCCCACAAAATTATCCTGTAAGAGGACTACTTGCAGAAGGCTCTCTCTGGGGCCATAGAAAAGGGGAATTTTCCTTCCATGGCACAGCACTAATCTAGATTGCTCTTTTCCCTAAAACAAGTGTCAGTTGCAGAAGGGAAAGAATACAGCCACCCATGTTTTTCTTGTTTCTATACATTCTTAGCATAGTGTTACTTGCTTCTGCAGTCACAGAATGGTGTCTTCTTTTGTACAAAGTCATGGAGACACGGGGCAATTTCTGAAGAGGCTTTTCTCAAGAAACTATCTGCCTTATCATTAGAATTTAATAGGAGGGCTCTCCAAAAATGACATCTTCCATCTATGGCCCTCCAATATTTTCTCACTGCTTTTCCTTTCCTTTTTCTTAGAAGAAGAAAGAAAGGATTGAAGAAAAAAGAGCAAAATGGCTGCCCCATGTCTTTCCATTGGAAAAGTTTGGAACTCTCTGTCTGGAAGCACTCCTAGAGGTAAGGCCATAAAATATTTTGCTATATTATAAAACCGCCAAAATACAATTTCCCATTATTTTGGCTAGAAGCAAGAAATTTTCACACAGTGATACCACATCCGAAAACTCTCCTGGGTCTGTTTAGTAACATTAACTCTGGCTAAGACTATGAAATATTTTTAGAAGCTTTAAATGCTTTAAATGCATCCAGGGAAAAGAACATTGTGCCTTTATTCCTACAAACAGTATCTCTGTATATTAAAAGGTGAAAAATGGCTTCTCCTTTTACATCAGATGGCTTTTGCAATGCGCCTGTGCTTACAGAAAATCTATGAGATACATGAAGCCTTCTAATAAATGCTGATTCGTATCATACTGTAGAGACTTTATTCAGTTCCACAACACAGTGAAATGAAAGATCCTGCAGCCTAAATCCATGCTTTGGAGCATATACCTGTCAACACATATAACCTGACCTCTGGAGGTGCTGTTAAAGCCAGTTAGTTTGTTCCAGAATTAGCCATCCTTAGAGTAGACCCATTCAAATCAATGAGACTAAAGTTGGTCATGACTAATTCTCTCATGATATTAATGGATCTCCTCTAAGCGTGACTAAGTCTGGCTTGAACATGTTTTTAATGTTAGTCCAGTTTGTTCCACTGAATCACCAGCTACTGGTGCTGCCAGTCAAAAGACGTTGTGCAACTGCTCCGTCCTTTCATCCTTAATGGATTATTTCTGTAGGAAGGCAAAAGGCAAAAGAAGCAGTGGGGAAGCATAGGAAAGTTACCAGTGGTGCCCCCATAAAAGGCTCATCTGAAAGCACCAGCTGTTTGTATGCACAATTAGCATGTCAGAAGGGTAATCTCCAAAGCCACAGTAGCTCCATGATAGCAAGAGACTGTAGTAGTGGGGAAGATGTTGGCATACAGAAAGCCCGAGGTGCAATTCCTGTAATCTCCACGTAACTCTGGGAAAGGCTTCTGTGTGAAGCCCTGGAGAGCAACTGCTCATCCTTTTGGATAACACTGAGCTACAGGGACCAGTGGTCTGGTGTGTTCTATGTCACTGGTCACTGGCATTCTAGCACTTCATGTGAATGGACTATTGCTTGCCATTAGTGCACCAAACACATTGGCAAGCACACTGCACACAGACACAAGTAGGTGTCATCACTAATCTCTTTCTGCTCATTGATACATGTGACTTACATGTGAAGTGTATTTAAAGCATTACATGGAAGAACTTGCATGAGAAGGGGATTCTTTGGGTGGAAGCACCTGAGCCCAAGCCTTGTAGTTCATCTGTCTTTGGATGTTAGAAAACAAAACTGATTAATCTTTATCATACTGCAGAAATATCACCTTAGTGCATCATAAACATCCAAGCACATCCACAAAAGCACTCTAATCAATATCCTATCTAAATTGCATGTAAAGCTATCACGTCTTTTGCACCTGACGCTGCTAGAGTAGTCAATCAGCTCATTGCTCAAACTTTGCAAATTAATTGTAATCCACCAACATCAAGCAAACCTATTTTAAGAGAGATAGGATCAACAATATTTCTAATCACAGAGATACATTTAAATGTTGCAGGCCAGCTGGCCATTTTAACCAAAGGTGCATATTTAATAGTTTATGCTTATCGATACAGAAAAATCACATGGGTTGGGAAAAAATAAATGGAGAATGAGAACTTCAGCGGAATGCTTTCATGAAAAATGCAAGTAGTATGTGCATCTGGGTATGTTTGTGTAAAATGTTATAATTGGTACAAAAACTGCTGCACTGGCATGAGATGACCACCAGGGGCCCTGCTAGTACTTTAGCATAAGCATCTCGAAGCATCATCAACACAACTGAAAGAGATTTCAAAAACTGCTCACTAACCTATTTCCTACACTTCCTTTGGTGCAACTAAGAATAATTGTTCCTCCAGCTTGTATTGGTCTCTTCACTACTCAACATACCATTTTATGGGAGATGTCACCCAGCAGAAATTTTTCTTATTAGTATTAGTATTAATTTTATTTCTATACTTCCCAATAGGCAAAGCTGTATGAGTGTTCACAACAATTTACCAGAGTACAGTAATAGAAAGGGATAAAATCAAAATATGGATACAGTTCCCATATACAAAATTTAGAACAATTTAAACATCTAAAACAATTTAAATAAAACTAGACCTGATTAAAACAATTTACATATCTCATCATATGCCATTAAGTGTCTGAGAATAGAGGGAACTTTTGACCTGACATCAAAAAGATAACAATATTGGTGCTGACCAGGCCTTAGTAGTAAAAACATTCCATAATTGGGGGGCCACCAGTAAGAAGGCCCTCTACCTCTGGCTTCTCTCCAGGTCTCTCCAATCATTTTGGAGCCCCACCCATCAAGCAACTTAAAATCATATTGTTTAGCTAAATAACCATTATCTAAATAAAGTGAACCAAATCAAAACTGTGCAAGGGGCATCTCTGCTAATTTTCAGTGCCATTTGGGGCTATTGATTACTGTCTTTCCACAGGTGTGGACTTGAAGAGAGGCAGAGGGAGATGCTCATTGCAGCTGTGCCTCCATTTGTATGGGCTTGCATTTATTATTATTATTATTATTATTATTATTATTATTATTATAACATTTCTATTTAGGAGAAGTGTTGACTGAGAAGGTGGAATGGTTAAAGGGTTTGAGAGGAGCGAGGTTCTAAATGTCATTAAGAATAGTGTCATCACCTGGCTGTACAAATACATTCGGAATCTGCCTTTTATACAGGGGGATTGTGCTAGATGCAATTGTCAACTTTTTCCTACTTGTTTATAGCTATGCTATAAATGGATACCTTGAAAAGGCCCTCAGCTACTGGCTATAGAAGTTACCAGCAGACATCATCTCCATCCTACTCAATTGTATTTCCAGTAGCATCATTCTGATGGGTGAATGATACAGAAAATGTGGAGACGAGGATTTATTGTAACCAGAAGCTGGGAACGTTTTGTTCATCTGGAAGAAAATGTGCAGTAGACAACGAGGCTTTGAGTTTTTGGGAGTATGGACTTCATCTTTTTCACCATTTTCCACTAGAACCATTCTGGGAGGTGCTCACACACTGGAGCTGGTGGAAGGGTTGCACTGAATTCTTGCACAGTTGAATAATATTTAGCTAGAGACCTCATGAACAAGGACAAGGCTTTTAAGGTTAAAAAATACCAAAGAAAAATCCACTCAGTCACTCTGGCCACCTGGAAATTTCTCCAGAGTAGTCTATCCATCTCCAAAACAGCCAAATATTCCTGCTCGGTTTTCACAGAGGGCAAATTTTCCTGTGTTTGTAGAGTGTATTTGGTTGCAGTCCTGCTGTTCTCCACCTCCCTGTGATTATACACACAGATACAGAGGCACAAATTCATATGCTTTTCACTCTCACAGGGGGACTTTTATACAATTTTGCAGGCAGTCCAGATATCATCTTCCAGTCATAACCCTCCCATGATCCCCCACCACTTCTGTGTGTTTTCTTAACACAAAAAATTCCTGAAGGAAAAATGATGGAAAAGCGACACAGTTCCTACTGACTGGTGATAAGGAGCCCTCCATTTGGAAACACCCACAGAGTTCAGCCACATCTACCCTGGTCCTTCTGTTGAAGCTTGGAGAAATAATCCACTGGCTAAACAAAATGAATCAAAACAGCCAATTAAAGCTCTACATTCCATCGGGTTGAGGGGAAAGAGCATCCCAAGGAACACAAAAACCAACCAGAACCAGCACAAAGATATTTGTGCTGGGCCCCATCTGGAAAGCATCAGTCGTCAGCCCAGTGTGTAGCCCCTCAGATCACCATGCATTTAATAATAAGGATTAAGGAGATACAAATGGTCAGCAATCCATAGAATGGGCAAACAACATAGCACTGGACGGCTGCCCACACCTGCCACCTGGTTGCCTGTGAGTGGGCCTTGATGCAGGAGCACCGGCACACCTCCAGCCTGCCCGCCCTTAAGCATGAACTGGGCTTACAGTCCCGGCTCTTGCTTCTTGCTTGAAAGCTCACCGTTGCAAGGGTGAGCTTTCCCTCTCAACCTGCTGGCTACAGAGGAGGACAAAAAGGCTTCCGGATGCCAATGGCACAGCCTCATGGAATGATTACCATTACAGTGTCAAATTACATTCATAGCTTGCCTTTTTCCTTTTGTAAGGAACCCCTGGTGGCTTGCATAGTTCTCCCCACTTCCTTCTACGCTTACCCCAAGTGAGGCAGGTCAGACTGAGAGTGAGTGAGTGGCCTGACATCTCCCAGGCAGCTCCATGGCTGAGTGGGGATTAGGACCCGTATTGCCAGGAGCTCTGATTGGATCAGTCTGTTGAAATGGTTTGATTTCATCAGTGCTGGCTCCAGGTTTCTGGGAGCCCTGGGGAAGGCTACCGCCCATGGGCCCTCTCCCTCAGGGGGACTGAGATCACCATTATCACCGGTGGCTATTTCTTTCCATCTTCTTTCTCATCATTGCTACCACTTGCTCTGCTGCTTGGAAAACAGAGAGCCAGGGAGGAACCAGGGCGTGATGTCTGCTACCCCCGCTCTGTCATTGGCAGCACCGTTCTCTGCATTGCAATGGAGGAGAGCAGGAGAAACTCCAAGGGGCTTTTGCCAGTGATCCCTTGGTGGGCTGTGGGCCTTGGGCAGGTGGCTGACCATGCCTACCCTTGACAACAGCCTTGAGTTTGATCGCCCCTTTTTTACAGAATATTTCATAGAAAGGGTTTTTTTCTACATTGAGTAAACTAGCCTTCCCAACCTGGCACCCTCTAGATGTGTTGGACTACTGCTCCATGACCTTCAGTCATGCCAGGGATAATGGGGGCTGTAGTCCCAGCATATCTCGGATCTGTCATATTGGAGAAGGTTGGTGTGACTTATTGAGACACCCTTCTTTGAAAAGGAAAGAAGACCATTTGAAGCACATGGTATCCATTTTGGTTTGCATCTAAAGGACGGTGGTTATCAGATCTCTCGGTTTATCCATTTTAAGGCAGCAGACAGAACACTCACTGCTGGATTTGCGGTGGGGACTGCAGGAGATCTCAAGCTCTCCTATTCCGGTTTGGAGTTTAATTTTGATAAGGAGTCTCTGGCTCCTGGCCAAGAGAAGAAACAATGAGAAAACCTGTCATAAGGAAAACCACAGGTAAAGAAATGGAAAGTAATTGCCTCTGGAGATTCTAGCCTTCCATGCCCAGAAATTAATTTTCCATTTTTGATCCAATGAAGGTTTAATCCACCCCCCACCCACCTGCACAGCCTATGTTAAAACAGATAAAAATCAAAGGTTTAATGCAGCTGCAGCCTCACTCTGGAGACCAATTTCAAACTATTTCACAAATTAATAATTAATTATACAGCCTCTTTTCATTGCTCATTGTCGTGTTGTTTCTTTCAGCCCTGTGGTTCCCTTTCTCCCCACTGCAGGTTTACAGTAAACTCCACTGAAATGCATAGAACTGCTTTTCCTCAACCTGGTTTTCTCCAGTTGTGCTGAACTACAGCCCCCGTTACCCGCCCCCCCACCGCCCCACATAGGTGTGTTGTGACTTCGTTGCCTTCCAATTTCCATTTTCTATGGAGCTTATGCAATTTCTATGGAGGAGAAATTCTATACAAGCACTATACATGTATGTAAAAAAATTGTAGCCCCCCACACTGTCACCTTCTCTGATGCTCCAGCCAAATGTTGCTCGTTTTCTTTTATGATCCACATTTCTCTCAATCATGCAGCTGTTTGGCTCACCTGTGCAACGTAATTAGCACACCTTTGTAATTCAGTACTCAGCGGCTCACACAGGAAGAGCTACATTTCCCCCCTGACCCCTAGAAATAGGAACATGTGGGTTGACAGGGTTGTCGCATTTCTTTATGGATTGTGAAATATTTTTGGACAGTAAAACAATTCTCTTATGTTATTTTTTAAAAACGAAAGGCTTGAAATTATCGTGACGTATTTTTTAAAAGCAGAACTTTTATACATGGAAATATAAAAATAAACAAACACACTTTGGAAGCAAGGAGTTAGATCTGGAGCTTTGTACCACCAATGGTCTGCTTGCAGCACAGGGCTTTCTTAACTGTTCCCTTGCCCTGAAGATACCAGTAACCCTCCAAAGGTGCCTTTCTGTCTGCGTAAAACCTGGCTCACTGCCTACATGGAAACACATGACTGACTCAGCCCAGTTTCAGGGATGGCGCATTGGGCCAAAGAGGACATCTTGCCCATTCCACCACATGAAAATCAAGCACACCATAGTTCTCCTCAGGCATCCATACTCCACACAATTAGAGCTGCATGAGGGGGAAAGCAAGACCACGTGCATTGATGTCAGTTCCTCTGTGACATTCTGCTCACTCGGCTCCATCACATTGCACACATGTTGTTGGAGGGCAGATGACTCTGCTCTACTCCTGTAGGTTCTCTGTTGTTTAGACTCTGAGGAGTAAGGCAGACTTCCATTGTGGAAGGTACCTTCCTTGCATGGAGGCTGGTGGATCGAAGCGATGGGAACTGGAAACCATAGAATGTGCCCTCTTCTTTCCCTCACATAATTCTAATTCTATGGGAAGTACATTGTCGGTGGTCTGAGGTTCAGTCCCTGGATTATCCCAGTAGGAAAAGGAATCCTGTCTGAAAACAGGGAAGCTGATACCAATCAATGTCAACAATACTAGGTTAGATGCACCAATGGTCTGTATGGTCATCTCCTGTGTTCTTAACAGGATTTACTTACATCTAAGGGCTTTTACATCTGTGCATGAAATAATCTGGAAGGAGTCAGTCATAAGAACATATTATGGTCTATCTCTAAAGGAGGCTTAGGTAAGGACAGTAGTACTTGTTCTTGTCTTAACAGCCCACCAGCTGTCACTTTCTTTGTAAAGTACACTGAAAAACTAATTTTGTCTAATAATATTGTTGGAACTCACTGTGCTCCTCAACAAATTATCTCTTTTGATTACTCTTTCATACTTCAGGCTATTATGCTGATGAGCAATGAGCTTCATAAATATGTTGGAAAAATTCAGTCTTGTCCTTCTACATGGTTGAAAAATTCTGCTCTGGCGGTATAAGCTATTAGATCCTTCAACCAAAACCCAAACTGCATGCTTTGGGGGTGAAAAAGAGAAGGCTGATAAGAAGCACATCATGTTTTTGGGTCACTCTACACGGTTCCAGCACGAGGTTGCATACAATGTGTAGTCTAGCTGTGCTCCTCAAAGGACACAGGTGGGCTGCAAAGAAGCCCAATGCAAAGGACTCCAGTGGGATCCTTAGTCAGTCATTCCCAAGGAGCCCAGGAATGCTTATGAACCAAAGAGACTGAGTTTGTTTTACTCTCAGTGATGGCAGCTGATAATGATGGGCTCTGCTGCACCAGACCTTGCACCTGGGATGGGATTCCCTGCAAGGACCAGGTCATCTCAGACTCTGTTCATGGGAGGTCCTTCTGCCCCATTTCCAGGGATCTCCCTTTCTCTCTTATGCACAGCTCAACCCATTCTGCAGGGTCTCTTAGCTCTCTGTGCAGCATTCTCAGGGGGCTGGAAGGACTACCATGGGAAGGAGAAGGTAAGGAAGCCCTCATCTGCTTGCCCAGTTCTGAGTACCTAAATCTAGGTCCAACCCAATATATTTATTTTTAATAAGTGAGTTCCCCATTGCATTTTATTCTTCTTTGGAGATGACAAGGTAATATTCTAAGCAAGCAATTACTGGGATACAAAATTTAATTGTGTTTTCTGTTTTCACATGATGAAAAACTATCTTTGCATTGGGTTGCAACAGTTCTTTGAAAGCAAGGTGTGACCTTTGTCTTGAAGTTCAGAGGAACACAGGTGCAGTCTTATCAGTAGACTATCTACTGTTATTTCACTTCCATGTGATAATGAATGACTTGTTTCTTTATTTTTGCATTTATTTGCCACCCCCTACTCCACTGGAGGCTCAATGATGTATTGAGCTGTGATGTGCTAACCTCATAAATCAAGCCAAATAAAAGTGAATCACTCCTTATGATATAATAGGACAATTTGGCACCACAAGAAAATGTGTTGATACTGAAGTCTAGGAAAGATATTGCTCATCTAGAATTATACAACTTTCAATAGGAGTTATGGCAAATTCCTGTTTTAGTGCCTGGAGCATCCCAGGTGGTCTTTTCTATCAATATAAATTAATTTCTCAAGAGCTTCCACTAATTGTGGCATTCCTTCACCCACATTGCCATTATTGTTCCTTCAGTTTTCTGGCCCAGCCTAGTCTCTGTAAGAATATAGTTCTTTGCTCAGGGATCACTCAAGTCAGATCTTAAAAAAAAATTGAATGGCTTTTTCTATTTGCCTCTGTGGCATTTATACTTCTGTATTTCATTTTTTCCTGAAAAGAATGAGCTAGTTAACCACCTTTTCTCACTCTATCGTATAGAACTGTGGGCCATGTTCCCAGCCTCAAAAATGTGTAATCACATGAGTACAGTCTACCTCTTTCCCTCAGCACATTTTATGAAAGGGGTCAATAGAACTCCCATTAAAGTCAGTCTAAAGATTATTAATGGTAGCTGGTTGGAGTCCAGGCAGTTCAGCATCAGCTCAGCCTTTAAATCCCTTTCTACAGAAAAAACCGTAGAAAAGTTTGCAATCCTTAAGAGAGCCCTAGTTTCACTCTGTTTTTGTTGCTTAGTCCAGTCATCATCATAGTAATTAACCTCTTGTGCTTCTTTCCTTTGAACTGAAATCAAGGTACCTTACAAACACCAAGAAATATTTGGAAATGCAAAATGCAATGAAAAATTACCATGATTGAACATTAAGATAAGTTACATCAAAATTTTCTAGAAGGCCTATTATTTAAAAAGTTGGATTTGTTGCTGGAAACACCACTGGTGGGATCCAGACTAGCCAGCTTGGCCATCCAAACCAGATGTTGTGGACTACAATGCTCAACATTTTTGACCATTAGCCATTCTAGCTGAGGGCGATAGGATTTCAAGTTCAAAATGTATAGAGGGCGCTAGGTTGGGGGAAGGATGAGAAAAGCCAAGGGGCTCAAGAAGCTGGTCGAGAGACACAATGGCCACAATGAGCAGCCAAGGATTTCTGTTGAGAGAAAGTTCTACACAATGAGAATGGGGCACTGTGGTCTTTCATTATATTGCTAGGTGGGAGGACAGGTCCAGAGTGAAGTCTCTCCTGCAGATAGTGGGAAGAGTCACACACAGAGAAAGTTGCTATTTACAATTACATAATCTGAGCAGGAGGTGCAGTTGCTGGGCACAGATTTCTCTTTTCACCATCAGGAAGGATGCACTTTTGCAAATGCAGGAGTTAATCTGGAAAAGCAACTCATGCACAAAACCCTAATGGCAGATATGGAAGTCCTTTAGCGTATCAGGGCAATGCTCTTTGTTTGGACTAGTAGGGTCCAAACATCTTCCTGACTTCTGTTGAGTCACATAATCAATTATTTGATTGAGCAGACTGGGTCACTGGCTTGGCTTGCATGTAACAAGTTTCCACCATGGATGAATTTCTCTGAGGGTTTTCTTGCTGCAGTGACAGCCACTCTTTTGAATATCTGAGCCATGGCAAGGTGCACTGTAACCTTTTCTTATGTATGAACCCAGAGTGGTTGGCTTGTTGGGGCGGTTAACAAACCAACTGCAACTCTAAAATAGTCCATGGGTTCTGGCTGGCTTGTCAACTGCCCTAAGAATCCACTCTCGCCAAGTTTCCATGTAACAGCAAACTACAGTACGCTCCTGCCATGGCCTGAATATTCAAAATGGCAGCACCCATCACAATGGAAAAAAATTTACCCTTGATGGTTTCTTCTCCATGTGAACTCAATCTCTACATGGGGTCAATTAGTGCATGCAGTTCCTAATAGTACTAAAGCATATTTACTTGTGCTTTTGAGACTGAGGCCAATGTGGTTTGCAAATCCAATCCTGTTGGAAAATGAGCACCGATATAAGTATTTAAGCAGCCAATACGTTCAGAACAAGCTCTGAACTTTGTATAGCTAACATGTGTTAGGAAAGTGATCTGATGGTTCGAAAGTCTTGGATTATGTGGGAGGAAATACTTTGTTCCACCAATCCAGCAGCACCCAATAATCTCCTTGAGGACTATCCAGCATGACTGCTACAATACTTGCTTTGAAACCATTTGCCATGGAGAGACCCATCTTAGTTTTGCCGTCTTCTTATAGGCACTATATTAAACTTATCACCTCACTAACAAGAACTTTGCTGCAGCTGCAACTGAGTCCTGGGACTGCAGATACTGGTTCAGAGACATTGTGTAGTGTCTGTCTAGTGAATTTATTATGGAGACTAAATTGCCAGTTATACTCAAAGAAGCAGGTGATTGTAAAACTCTGTGAGGTGCTGAAGAGGTCACAGGGAGGGCAGCTAGTCACAGTGAAGATACTTGGAGAGTTTATCTGACCCGCCTTGCTGGACCACCTCACACTCGCCTATTTATGGTGACACTGTTTATTTATCCTCATAAGCAAGGAGAGATTGCAATCGGTTTTGTGGAAGAAAAAGGACAGCCTTGAATGTCAGCATTAGATCTTGAATCAGGAAGCATTCTTCTCAAGAAAGGCAACTTGCAAGATACACAGAGTGAAGGGAAGTGAGATTGAAATGGCCCCCCTTAGAAATGTGAATGCATAAACTCAAACTTACTTGGAAAGCTCTACCCGTTACAGATGCTTACATACATAGTCACGTGTTCCACCTGAGAGTCCTGTGTGTGCTGCATGAAGCTCTGCTTTCCACAGTCACATCTATGAAGCGGTAGGTACGTATGCGTGCGCACACACACACATTTGTATGGCAAGGAACTCACTGTGTTTTTCATTCCATTTCATTGGAAGAGAACTCACTGCAAAGCAGGAAACCCCTGCATGGTGTTTGGAACCACCTCAGCACCAAAACACCACTGGGTGGGTTGTGTGGAAAGAATATCCCTGAGACAGGTGCTAACACCATCAGGTGAACTTGGATATCTGACACACAGGACTGGCTACAAATTAACAAACAGGCATCTGCCCTGTCAGAAGTGGCTTCCAAGCAACTTTCTGGCCACAGCAGCTTCTCCAGCCCCTGAAAATGCTAAACAGTTTGGAGACCCTGGCGGCTGGCATGAGCTGTGCTATGTAAGGAAGGGCAGATCCCCTCAAATTGGGCAGAGGCTCTCTCACAAGAAGAAACCTTCCTCTCATGGATGGTCTCTTTGTTCATAGAAGGTAGATCCTGGATCCAACCCAGTAACCCTTGGTCAAAATGTGGCTCTTCAAGAGTCTCATCATGTCTATGAAGGGTGCTGTGCAGCCTACATGCAACCACCCAGGTGTAACCCTACCCCTAACCAGTCTTCCCAGCTGTTGGAATGCTGAGGAATCATAGCCTGAGGGAGGAGACATCAAAATGGGAGGTCTCTCCAATACAGAAATCCCACCCCCTGAAGAGGTAGACCCATCTGCCCACCATCACCACCAGGGGGAAGCCCAACTCGGGCCACCACAGGAGGAGTGGAGGTGTGCTTGTTTTCACAGGACACCTGCCCCAGGGTTGAGACCCAGAAGGGTTCATAAAGAGAGCTTTGGGGAATGAAATGTAGAAGGGTTTAATACTCAGCTTTGTGTATGCTCAGAGACTCCTGCGTAACAATAAAGATCAGTAAGCAAAGGAATGTTGGTGAGGCTGATATTGCTTGGAGGGAAAAACACAGATCATGACGAAGGGCAGCATTCATTTATAGCACTGGCAGCAGACAAGAGCTTCAAGGGTCAATAGTATAAACAGTTATCCTGGGATAATAGCCCCTTGACTCATTATAAACTTTCTTGTGTTTATGCATTCAGGGTGATTTAGAGGTAAAAATATGCCAGGAACACTGAACAAAATGAGGAACTCTTGGCTCTCTTTTGTGGTAAGACAAGTGATCAGGTAAACAAGGGAGTTATTTCTAGTGTGCTGTAGCAGTGAACTACAGAGTTCCCTTAAGAGGAACAGGAAACGGTGAATGACTCAAAATAGCAAGAAATGGCATTGTAACACCCTAGAATTCCTTGTCCATGTTAAGCCCCCTTCAGATGTTCTCTTCCATGCAAATGTGTACTCATGAGAGGGAAGAGACAAAAGTAGTCAAGAGTATTCGAGCTTCTGCCATTGTCTGGATTCACAAGACATGCCAACCCATTGTGGACTGTTACCCATGAAGGATTGTTGTGCCATGGGTTGTTTTGCATTGTGCAAACCTGGGTGACCAACTCTATTGTAGGTACCAGGAATCAGTTAGTGAGTAGCTTGGAAAGAGAGGCAAAAATCCCTTGCTAAGCTGAACCAGGTATTTGACCGTGGCAGTCAGTGGACAAGTGCCCAAGTAGTGCTTAGGGGTGGCCAGCAATGTCCAGCTGCCTTTGCCCTCGCAGCCATGCCCTATTTGTAGCTCACCACGACATTTTCCCATTTCCCCTTTATTTTCCTGCGTTCACAAAGTCTGGCTTGGCAGTTGACTTTTGAAATTCCATTTTGACAGCAACTGAGAGCCCCTCCAAAGTGCTTGAGTGGCTGTCAGTGGTTGGGGAATATTTTAAAATGACTTTTGCAGTACAACATGCACTTCTTTTTTAAGCTGCATTGCAGGAGAGCCATTGCATGGCTCCAGAAATCAGGGCCCTCAGAGAGGCAATGTCGAGGGGATATAGCCGCTGTCAGAGTGCACAGGTTCCACTCCTGGATGTCGTTCTGAAGAGGGCCCGGACAGCCATTTTCTTCCCCTTTCTTTCTTTCAACACCTTTCAAACACCTTTCCATCAAACTGTGATGGAAAAGCAAAAGTGCAAGTGATCTTTGTTTGCAAAATAGCATGGCAAGAGTTATACTCCCTTTATAGTGTGATCCTCTGCTTCTTTTCCTTCTCCCAGTGTTCAGGTTGATAAACATTTTGGATTTTTTTCCTGTGGACTTTGGTTGTTTTTGTCTGAGATATATGCAGCCATATGTATTGGTCAAGTCTCCCATCGCTCTGTTAAATGTCTCTTTTAAAGGGAGCCAGATGCACTATTGCACTTTCCCAATAAGAGAATCTCGAGGGAAAACGTGCAAAATGTTTATCACCCTAAGCACTGGTAGGGTAAAACAAACCAGTGTGAGAATCGTGCAATGAAAGGGCCGTAATACTTTTGAATACTCCTCAAAAAGCTGTTACATAACAAGGAATAGTTTCTTTTTGATCGAGGAGAAATTTCCAGAAATCCATAGGAACATAGCAACCTGCCTCATACTGAATCAGATCCTCAGTCCTCCTAGTCCATGTATCCCTACTTGTAGTTGCTGGGTTTGAACTGGGACCTTTGGCATGCACAGCATGGGCCACAACCTCTTCCCTGTAAAGCCCAGTGTAAACTGGATTTATTTAGTCCCATTCTGGATTCTGCCACCAAATTCATTCTCTGAGCGTGGGTTTTTAGGCAGCTAAAATGGAGCCATTCATTCCTAAAAGAGAGGAATCAATAAACTTGAGGCTAACTTCAGGTTTTGCAAAGAAGGAAACCTCTTCAGGGGAGGAAAGGCTAAGGGAGGCCTTATTTTCAAAATAGCCCAATGGGGGCCAACATGGAGTGCTGGCTGACTGTTGGCTGGGTAGAACTAAAAATGGGGAGCAGGGGTGGTAGAGTGAAGCACTGTGGACAATAGCATGGCTGGGAAGATGGTGCGGTAGGCTAGACCGAAGCGTGTAGTGGTTAAGAGCATGGGACTGGGACTCAAACAACCTGGGTTCGAGTCCCCGCTCGGCCATGGAGCCAACTGGGTGACTTTGGGCCAGTCACAGACTCTCAGCCCAGCCTACCTCACAGGGTTGTTGTTGTGGGGATAAGATGGAGGAGGAGAATGATGTAAGCTGCCTTGAGCCCTTTGTAGGAAAAAGGCAGGACATAAATCCAAAAACAAACAAACAAATAAATAAATTCCACACGGCAATGTTTTATTGCAGGTCCACTTATCCTGGCATGTTTTTCAAGAGCATTGCCATCCTCTCTCCATATTTTGTGCTTGCGATGCACTATAGGTAGCACCTATATGCCTGGGCTGGGTTTGAAGCCTTCATTTCCTCTATAATCCCACAGTGCAACAATTATTAGATAGAGATAAACATTCAAGTAATCAAAGAGAAAGCCATACACCACCCACACACACAGATTTCTCACAGTTGGCTCTGGATATGACTCACTAGATATGTATTAAGCACAGTGGGCGGGTCCTCTTAGTTTCTATATTCCTATTGTTTAAGCCTGTTTTTTTATGAGCACTTGCAAAAACTGATTTTGGCTACAGGCCTCAAGTCATTTACTCTAGAGCAGGCCTGTGGACATGAACTAGATTTACATCTAGGCATGCGCTTAGAAGACTCCAATCATATTTTGGCAGAATGTACAATAAAAAACTTGGGGCTCTGACATGGATGGTAACAGCTGTACTGCCTCACCTGATGAACTTGGAATAAAGGCAGAAATCACTGGAGAGATAATTTCCCATTTGCTAAGCAAAGCAGTGGGAAGAAATTAATAGCTGAACAAGTACCTGCCACAGCCATCAAATATCTGAATTTATGTCCATGTCTTGTGTTGCATCTTCACACAGAAAGAGCTACTCTCAAATTAGGGTCAGTATATAGACTTAAAAATTACAAATTTAAAAAAATGATTAGCAGTATGTACAGTTACTAAACATTTGAATTGCTTTAGGGTTGGTTCAGTTTATGGGTGGCCTTTTGATGAGGTTGAGTTATTTTAACTGCATCCAACCTAAACTGATGCTTGGGCAGGTCCTCTAGCATGAAGGAGCCATAATCAGGAAAGGGCTGTAGTTCAGTGGTTGAGTCAGTGTCTTGCACACAAAAGATCCCCGGTTAAATCCTTGCCCTTTCTTCCTAGGGCGAGGAAGATGCCTGTCTGATAAGGTGGTTTCCATCAGGCTAGACTGGGGCACAGAATCAAGAACCCTGATCTCCCAAGTCCCAGCCCGATGCTCTAACCACTACATCCCACTGGGTCTCACTGTCATATACTGGTGGTCAAGTTTACCTGGGTAAGACGCACTACACAGGTGCCTTTCCACATGGGGATGATCTTTCTTCTCAATATGGCCTCCACACTGCTATGTTTAAGGAATTGATTTGAAATGTGTTTACTTTACTTTTTATTAAATGGCTTTAACAATGTGTTTTAAGGTCTTAATCTTCATAAATTGTTCAGGGAGTTTTACTGGGAAGGCTGGTCTTTGTCCCCTGCTCTCCTTTCAAGCCATCAAGACAAGAGGTTTCCAACTACAGTCTTTATTATGTCAAAGCTGGCCAGCTTGGCTGGTTTTATGATATGAAAGGAGTATTGTAAAAATCATTAACACCAGTGCAGTTAGAAAAGCAGCTAGTAAAGAAAACAGAGTTCATGCTAAGAAATTAATTCCAAGCTGGATCTCTCTCCTCCCTTCCCAACCAAATGGGACCAGCTCCACCTTCAGGGTGGTTCTTGCTTCTTCTGGGCCAGAAGGGAGGAACAGGGAATGCTACAATTGGCTTGCTCTTTTGGTCTGACTCTGGACTGTGGAACTGATTATATTACATCTGATTATATTACACCCGCCCCCATCTAACAGCACCTGTTAAACAGAGCTTCTTGCAGAACCAGGTGTGCTCTTGGTTCTTACTGGCCTCTTGGTTTATTGTTGGATCTGCTAGCCTTGGTATTTCAGCCAAGAATTGCAACCCCGGCCTTCTTTGCGTTCTCATTCAGATTGTGAGGTGACAAGTCTGGATTGCTATCTTATGGGGCAAGTGGGCTCAGTCCCTATGGAATTGTAATGAATGAATGAATGAATGAATGGAGACAAGAGGCCTTGAAATTATTTGTCATCAGGTCTCACCTTGTCACACAGATGCATGGGGCGCATGGTCATTGTCTTCCCTGTTAGGATGAGATCTACAGCAATTCTCTTTAACTAATAGTATTTATTTCTAAATTTGTGTCAATAAATAAAAATTCACACATGCAATGTATAAGTAATTTCACACCGTATTTCCCCTCCCCCTTTTGATGATGTGTCCATAGCTACCTTAAATTAGGTCTCTATGGCATGCAGATGTTAGTCCATAGGCCTATTTACCTGTTTATTCCAATAGCCAGTGAATGGTTTGCATGACCATCACCGTGGTTTGCATGATCATGGCTTATTCAAGCCATGGCATGACAACTTATCATGACTTGCAAACATAACAAACCATCTTCCAACCCAAATATGAGCCCATGGTTTGTTGGTGGTTTCTTTTTTCACGGCAACAGTGCACCCATGGCAGGTTCAAATGTTACAGTAAGTTGTGCTAAGCGCTCATCATGACTGGAATATTCACAGTAACCGCCAGCACATGCCACAACTGCTGTGGCTTACATAATGATGGGGATGCATGAATTGCATGGACCAGGCCACTGTGTAGAACAGGGGAACTGGATGAATGTCCCTGTCCCTGCCATCCTCAGAAAATGGAAACTCTAGTCCTGATTTATGACTCAAGATTTACAGATATGGGCCAAACATACATCTGGCTGCCACCAAGGTGAGCAAGGCATGGCTGCATACAAAAAGATCCTTCCAAGATGAAAAGCAGTGGAGCAGGGTGCATCAAAAACGTAAATATACCATCATTATAAGAAAATATAATTAGAGTATAACACATAGAAATAAATAAACCACCTACTTCATGGGCTTCCGCATAATAGCATGCATTACTTAACATGCTCTGAAGCAAATCATTGCGCCAAAAGTAGGCTATGAGGCAAAGCCTTTGGAAGTCCTAGAAGCTGAACTAAGCTGTATAAGAGGAAGCTCTGCTAAAATGCCTCTTTGCATCCTAGGGTAAAGTATCAGTTACATTGCAAGAGAGAGGTGGGGGGAAGAAGGAAGGAAGGAAGGAAGGAAGGAAGGAAGGAAGGAAGGAAGGAAGGAAGGGACAGTTGTGAAATCATTTATTATAGTCTAATAAAACCCTTTGTGCACAACTGGAGAAAGACTAGCCAAGGTGTACACAAATAGTTGAGCACATCTTCTTCCATCTATTAGTGATTGCAAATAGGGTACATCCAGAAAGCTGCCAACAGCAACATCAGGACGTTATTAAATATTATTCATTACCTTCCATGGAAAAAAGAGCTCTTAATCCTTCATCTGTGGTCCAAGAAACCATTGCAGGATCCCTGGAGGTTTTTTATTCTCTTCTTTAGAAGTCTTAGGTTTTGGCTCACAGTTAGATCCAAGGATAGAACTGGGTTGTTGGAGGTGGAGTTGTTTTCCTGCAAGATAAATCAACTTAAAATCTCCTTACCTTTCTGGTTCAGGAAAAGAGTTATACTTATTTATGTATGTATTTAAAATTATTTTAAGGCTTCTTTAAGGTTAAAACCCTCTCTAGGTAGTGTTCAAGATTTTTAAAAAGTCACCCATGCAAAAATATACAAACAGGCAAATCAATATACAGTTAAATATGTAAAAAACAGATTACACTGTAGCCCACAGAGTGTGGGAAAGCTGGCACAAAGATATGGTTCTTCAGAACCTTCCCGAAGTCCTGAAAAGGTGCAGCTGGATGAACCCCTGATATCAGCCATTCTAAAAGCATGGGGCCACCACTAAAACGACTCTGTCCTTTGTATTCACCAGCCTATGCTCTTGATAGCAGGCAAATTAGAAGTGCCATTAGTTGTTATGTTAGTGGTGACCTGTAATGCTCTGGGCACAGTCCTATGTGCTGTGTCCTTGATTCTCATAAGCTCTCAAAATATGATCATCCTGTGAAGAGTGGGAGGAGGCCCAGAGGAGGCTTTTGCATTCCATCTTTGCACCCTTGATGAACCTTTTTGTTTATCTGGTGAAAACATTTGGGAGGGGGATGGAGGAGGCTGGAGAGGACTCAGGATAGACCTCATCCTGGCCTCTCTGGCTTCTTTTATTCCCTGCCCACTGAAATGGCCCCCTTTCCCCTCTGTGCACGCAACCTCAAAGGGGCAGCCAGCGTGGTTCTTCCTGCCCCAGCCATAAGGGGGAAGACAGCCCCGATCCCCAACTCCGTGGCTGCAGCACTGCCTCTGTCCTTGGAGCTGTGTATCAGATGTATCCTGTGGTCCCCCAAATGCCATGAGCCATGCAATTGTATTAAATACTGGAAAGCTCAAGTATCATACTAAATTTGCCACTGCTTAAAGTTCAGCTCGATTTTAATTATAGAGTTAAAATGGCTACTTTTCCTATATTTGTCTCCTGAAAAACATGTTATCAGAGCTGGCAATTTTGTTACTCTCAGGCCCTAACATAACAGTTCTGTTTTCGTTTTGAGATCTTCTGTGTCAAGGAACTGTACTATATTAACATCAAAAACACGATTCAGGAATGAACACTGATTTACATGGTTACTTCTGATCTTTCTGGTGTAGTGACAAAGCACAAACAGAAAGTCCTGGTTCAGTCCCTGTAGCATCTCCAGTTAAAAAGGACCAGATGGGAGGCACCAGGCCAAATCCCTGCTGGGAACCTGGAAAGCTGCGAGTAGGATGGCCATTTGCACCCTGCCTAAAAAGAGAGACTACGCCACCAAGGAAGAGGAAAAAAGACAACCTGGCATTTGCTAATTTAGATGCGTAGATGCAAGTTCAGAAGTCATGACCATAATTTAAATATAAATAAAATACGTCACCACAGTGTGCCAAACTGTGGCCAGGTGGTCTGTATTATTCACTCAGTCTGCTTTTCAGGTGCTAACTCTTGAGGGGCAACTTCTTTTCCTCTGATTCTTTATTTTTGAACTGGATCTGGACTACTATTCCTCTCCTTGTCATGCTTTTAAATTAAGACCAAAGCAGGGAATGGCCATGTAGTAGCCATTGAGGATCAGGAGTCGTGCAAACCATGATTTCCCTGCTTTCCTTCATCTTTTTTGCTGATTTTTGGCAGCCATAACAGTGGGAGTGTAGCCTGCAATGGATCCAGCAGAGGAAGGTCAGTCTGTGGATTGCTTGAAGTTACCTACTCATCAGAGGATGCTTTCAAATAGAGGACTCTCCTCTATAAAGCAGGACACATAGCCCCCCTGTTGGAGTGGAAAATATGGCTCAATATTCTGAGTTAGTCTGAGGCAAGGTTGTACGTGAGGGGCGCAGCAGTGCAGTGACCTGTCCAAAAGACCTTCCAGGCAGTGTGGGGATAATCTCTTGCCACTGACCATAATTTGTTCATCCCTTATTATGCTTGTTCTTCTGGAATCAGCTGTGGTGATGCATCAGCGCAGTAAATGGCTCAGCTTGTATTGCAGGGCAACGATCAGGACTCCAGGCATATGCCAGAGCTACACCTGCACACACTCATTAGTGGAGGCCAGGGCACAGGCCGGGCTGTGCATCATGTTTAACTCTTTTCAACATGCCCATGGGGGATCTTAATTCCTGCTGCCCTGCCCCTGCTTTGCAACACCCCAGGGCAGAAGGACAGCCCAGTAATGCCTACTGTGTGTTTATGAATATTGTGATAGAATAAAATGAAGAGTGGCAGGATAAACCTGTATCTTTATGAATTGACATGGTATCCCTACAAACTCATTTTTTGGCTCCTGGTCATACCATGTGGAACTAATGAATGTATAGCTTATGTAACATTCAAGCAATATTTATGATTTACTCTCTGAAATGCTTCTGATTACTCCATGTCATCCTTTATAAATATTCTCTTTTTGAAATTCCAAATCAGTTGTTCATTCTTTGGCTCCAGTCCAGAGAAAACTAGCTGTGTGAGCAAACGTCCTATTGGAAATGATGGGACAAGCAGTCGCGCTTGTGACTTGACTCGCTTACTTACTTTTCACTGCCTTTAACGGGAATTAATTTTCAAGGCACAAGCAGAATGTCATGGGGTGCCAGCAGTGGTGGCAAAAGAACTGTCAATTTGCTGCCACTGTTTGCGTCAAACTACTACAGAATGCTAAAGTCACCGAGTTTAGCCTGCAAGCAAGCACAACAGCAGTGGAGCCAAGGGAACGCTCACAGAGGGCTGGCCTGAAATACCGTGTGCGGCCATCACCTGTGGCAGCGCATCACTCTGGGATGCAGCAGGGAGATGCTGGAGCTGTGCTGGAGATTCTCTCAGCCTCGAGGTGTAGTGGCCAATGCTGCTCATTGCCCATCTTGACATTTGCAGCTGCGAGACCAGTCAACTTTTGTACATGGGAAGGGAGGGGGAGCCATGTTGTTCTTCCACTCAGGCAACAAAATATCTTGGACTATATGCTTTTCACTGGAACTCTGAGCTCCACCAGCTGGAACCAGATACAAAATAGTGACCCAGTTTGTAGACATGAATTAAAAATTACAGAAGAGGACATACCTGAGCTAGGGCCAGTCCAAGAGGGTGCCTTTTCCCCATTCTGTATACAAATACTGACTATGATGGCAGTTGAATCCTACTTTTCTCTAGAATGGCCTCTTCCACCAAATGTGAGGGCAGCAGGCCAACTAAGCCAGTGCAAGCAAAGCTGTCCAGTTCTTCCTGCCACTTCACACAGGTTCCACAGGCTTAAAAAAGAAAAAGAAATCTTCATTGGAATTTCAGGAAAGAAGTGGTAGTTAGAGGTTTAATCCTTCCCTTCCAGATTGTGCTGGTTTGAATCAGGACCATACACAAGTTACGTTAGGGTGAAACAAAACACAGGCCTCAGCTACATGCAACATTACCTGCATAGTGTGCAATTTGGCTCATAATTGGGATCCAACCTCAGGATTATTTTTCTTATTGTCATTCTCACAATATTGTTCTCTGTATTAATTAATGTGTATAAAGTTTGACCCATAGCTTCCTGGGCACTGTCACTAGTATAGGCTAGGATCCCCATTTCATCAATAAGCATTTACTGAAGAAAAAGTGGGTAAGTGAAAATGTTCAGGGAACAATTCTCTCACCAAAGCATTTACCCATCTGATGACTTGAAAACCTAAGTCAATAGTGGCAAGAGGCATGTGGAGGAAGACTCAGCTGGCATGCAAACCTGGGTGCAGCCTGCAAACTCCTTGTGATAATTGGTGCCATATTCTCCAGCCAAACCTGGCCAGTTGCTGAGGGCCATCTGGTTTGCATCAGCAGAAGGTAAAAATCAAGTTGTCAAATTGATACAGATTGGGAAAAATCTACTGCATCTGAGTAATTGTCTTCATATTGATGCATCCTTTAGTTAAATGAAGCAATGGATTGTTTAAAAGAGGAAGTTTAATCTTCTTGAGACTTGATTGTTGCCCTTTTAAACCAATGAACCTGCTCACAAACAAAATTTAGGCAAAACCCTAGAACTTGGCTTTAATTAGGAAATAGAAATAACCTCCAAGCTCCTCATGAAAGAAGTATATTTGTTCTTATTTTGGCTTGATTTTCAAAGGTGTTGAACACTTAGCTCCTGCTATTGTCCATGTAAACTGTGGATGGTCAAACCCTTTGAAAATCAGGCCAAAGTGTCCCTTAGTCATTAAGCTCTGCAGGGCATAATCTTGATGCTTGTTTGATAAACTGTATTTTGTAGCACTGTCTCCCCAGACAGCAATATATGAGTAATAATAATAATAGCTAGCAGATTTGGGCAAGGAGTAACAGACATTTGATGTGGTTCTGCAATGGCTTTCATGGTGCATTTTATTCTTTTCAACAAAAATAAGCCCTTGTTTTACAGGCCATATACTAGCAGAGCACAAAAGAAGCAACATGCCTGAAAACAATTTGGAAACAGGAAGGTGTTTGCCTGCTCATGTGCAACTTGGATACTTTTCCATAATTTCTGATTTCATTTTCTTGAAATAACTTGAATCAAACACTGCCAACTGGCAGTCTCAGCAAACTAAGAAAGGGCTTGTTTGCTTGCAATTACTTTTGTATCACAATGCCAAATGACCAGAGTATTTCAGCTAAGTGTATCCATATGTGAGCATATACGTACCCTCCATCTAGAAAACACCACTTTATGCTATAAATATTGTCTATTTCATGACATCTGTGCATGAGAAGTAAGTAACTCAGGCAGACTGGCAGGCACTCAGAATGAACAAAATTCTACACAGGGCTGGACCCTGCAAAGTAAGAAAGGGTCGAACTAAGGCAGGTATGATTTGGTTTAGAGAGGTCAGTCCTCTAATTGAAGGCATGTCCAGTTTTAGTCCAATTTAATGGCAAAACACTGTAAGAGGGGAGGCCAGGGCCTTGTTGCCTATCAAAACATAAACACATGGGTTACCTGGTGATAACCTTCCCTGCAGTAACAAGATACATTTTATTTCTATTTAAATTATGGTAATTATTTCTAAATGTGCCCCTCTCTATTTATCCTTTTAGCCAATCATACATAATTTATATGCACACCTACATCCTTGTTTATTCTCTTGGTTTGATGCATTTCTTCTTTTTGGAAAATGCATAAGCGGCCACCTAAAGTTAAGAGGAAGAGCCAGCAGGTATGCTGAATAGTCTGGTGGGCTAGAACATCCACTGGGTAAACTAACATGAAGTACATAAGAATGTAAGAAGAACTGTGCTGGATTAGAGCAAGGTCCATCTCATTCAGCATTCTGTTTCAATAGTGGCTAATGAGCAGCTCATGCAGGACTAAAGCAGGACATTCCTATTGCTTCACCTTGTCAATTTCTGAAATACTGAAATATACTGGCTTTCCAAGGTTTCAGGCAGGAATTTTTTAGCTCTACCTGGAGACATAAGCGATTGACCCTAAATATGTGCTCTACTGCTAAGCCAGGGCATCTTAGTATCATCAAGGCAATGTGCCTGTTGAAGGAAGGCATATGGCATTATCTGAGAATTAGGAATGGAGGATCAGTAATATTGATGATCATTGAAATTCTCTGAGCTCTATCTTCAAGCTTTGGTGGATTTGCTCCCATTTTCAATTTCATTCAGTAAAATTGGAAAAGTGAATGTTTCAGTACACACTTTTTGAAAGTGTGCTTGCAAGCTAAAGCATGAATCTGTAGAGGCTAGATATGTGTGTTTTTTTTTTCAGGGGAAAAAAGCCTGCTGTTTTGTTCACATTCAGAGGCATGAAAAGGACACATTCAAATAAAAAAAGAAGCTAAATGAATTTTGTACGTTCCTGTGCAAAAAATGTGCCAGATTTTGTACATCTGAGGACTAGATGCAAGACAGAAAAATCTCCATTCACAGGGAGCTTCCAATCTAAAACAGGCAAGGAGGCAAGCGAAGGGAAGGGAAGCTGAGTGCTTGTGGATTTCATAAAAGACAAAAAGAGCTGCAGGTATTTGGCGCTTTAGAAAAAATCAACTTAATTGGCCCCATCTGTTACTCATCTATAAAATGAGATAATGTGACCCAGTTTTGCAAAGTACCACTTGAGCTCTGTGATGAAGAGTGCCATTATATTATATTATTCTAGAACAGATTATACTAAGATGAGACATCACATGACCTTAGGTGGCTTCTGTCAACAGATGGCAATGTGGAATCCTTTGGGCTTGATTATTTACTTATCCAAAAGATTTACAATTATGAACAATGGTGAAAAAAATGCATACTAAGTCTTCCTGATTTTATGTCAGAGTCTGTTTTCTAGGTACTGTAGGACAGGCATCATGAAATAATGACATATGCTTGGAACTTTAACCCAGCATGGTTGAGAAATCTGTCTAGAATGTTCATTTTTTTATTAATTTTGACTCAGGGAGACAATGTAAATCTGATGTGGGTTTTGAAAACAGTCATTTCATTGCTACATTCTATTTCATGTAAATTGGCACATATGTGATTCAACTTGGAAAACTGCTGCGATTCTAATTAATGTCAGTTAAACTCTTGGAATTCATAAATTACTTTTTTTCAGTTGAATGTAAAAGGTGGGGGACCACAAGGGCTTGTATTTGGAAATATTTCCATTTTTCACTTAAGGAAGGGAGCAGAAGGGAAAGATGTAATAACAACAACAATAGTGAAAATGTCATATTAGGTAAAAAGCAGTCCATCAACTCCATTTTTCTTGGTGGGTTGCTTTTCCTTCTTTATTTGTGACATTTCATTCTCTTGATTCGTTTTCCTCTTTCTCTTCCTCCCCCTCCTTCCTGCATCTAAACAAAATCAATTTGAAATTGCAACAGTGTTGTCCCTTCTAAAATGTAAGGTCATGCCCATTTCCTCTCATTTTTAATTGAGCAAACTTGATTTGCTATTTACAAGAGGAAAACGTGGTGGTGTGCTTGTTTGTTTTTACCTCTCCCATTTGAAAAGGTCACTATCCAGCCTATGTAAGCTGTGTGCAGAAGAACTGTAAATTAATTCAATCTATTGGCCAAAAGAAAACATGCAGCTCCTACTCCTTTTTTTTTCATTGCTGATATTTCCACACGTTCCTCCAAGTTACAAAGTCTTCCCTGAGGGAATCACCTCGCCTTCCATTACTGAATCGCCAAAAACCTGGGGAAAGAGAGAGAACCACTGTGAGTTAGGTTCCCTTCTGGAGTTGCCTGCCAGTGACAAGCTGAGCAGAGTAAATAAAAAAGCTAATTCCCCCACTTTTTTTGAAAAAGATGTAGTTTATTACTGAAAACACACACCTATGTATAATCTTTTAAAAATATTACTGAAATATGAGTGTTTTTCAGAGGTTGCCACAGAAACATGTAGTACCGTGTAGAATCCAAAATAGGATGTCTAGACAAACTCCTACTGTCTGACCTTTTATGTATTTCCTAATCCAACCGATCTTGCCAACCAAATTGGTGACTAAGCAGCAATTCGCTTTATACACTGTCATAAAGGCCTGACAGGGCCCGGGTCACTGTTATAAATTTCAGTCTGGCTACTTCAGCAACTCTCAGTTTCCTTTACCAGCGCAACTCCCGTGTGGTTTCTGAGCTGTGATGTGTGTGCTGGATCATCATGAAGTCATTTTGGGGGGCTGTAAAATCCAAAAGCCACAACTCGGCCGAGAAACAGAGAGCACTTTCATCCAGCAAGACCCCAGAGTTTACATAAAGCCATAAAAGGAAGACTGGAGAAAGTCTCTGGTGAAAGCAAAATAAAGAAGCCAGTGACGTTAAGGTCTAGAGCAGCCGTCTCTTTGGGGAAGGAGATCAGAGTGTGCACCTTTGTAATATTAAACATTAAATAATGAACTGTGTGCAGCGAATTGCTGCACCACTTGTGAATCCCATACCCTTCCCTTCTGTTCTTGCTTGAAAAGACAATGTGTTTACTTATTCCTCCTCCACCATTCAAAAACAGTCATATATAAAGCTTGCCAGAACTGGTTAAACAAGCGTTTCATCAAGAAGCTGAGACAAATGCATAGTTCCAGATAGAGTCCTTCTGTAATGTACATGGCACAAAATCCAACTGTCTTCAGAAATCTTATAAGCAGAGGTGTAGCTAGGGGGAATTAATTTTCCCAGTAGCAAATGGTTTTCCTGAAACAATTTCCCCTGTTTTAAGAGAAAGTATTTTGGGAGACTTTGTCTTGAATGGAATATGGAAGCTCATTAGCTTTACCAAAGACAAAATAATGAAAACTGGTAGAATCAATGTGTTGATATGGATCAACACAGCTGCCTGAAGTTTGGGACTCCCCTTGTGGATGTATCTATGAAGAATGTCATGATAAGTGCCTGCAATTTGAAACTTAGTACTACACCACTGTTTATAAGATATTTGTAGGTTGCAAGGCCCAGTTAAGCATCCCTTTTAAGAGACCCTACAAGTTTAGTGTTGTTCCTGCCAAAATATCCATGGGGTTTCTAAATATGACCAGGGGAGTTACATGATTCTTGCAATGCCTGAGGAATTCTGGTGCTCTGGTCATCAGCATTGCTTTACAAGAAGTCTACATGTTACCTTTATCATGAAGTGGAAATGAAATATGGCTGCAGTTCTAGGCTGTCACCATAATGTGAACATTTGACCAACATAATTGTGCTAGCATGTGTGGTAGGTTTTAACATCCTGTTTTTTTTTTTTTCTCTTACAAAAAAGGAAGAAAAAGCCAAAGGGGGAGAATGTTGTTGAGACAACTGATAGCATGATAAAGTAATAATAATACTACACATCACAAAAATAAGTCCATTGAGCATAACAGACTTATGCCCAGGTATTGTTATTACATTACAGTAAATAATGCAAGGTGAATGTTCATAGGATTGCCTTGTATAACCCAGAGGGAGCTTTTTATATTTTCTCTACTTGTCTTGTAGTTAGGAAGACCCCAAGGAATTCTTTCTGTTCCTCTTTGCAGTTGGGGCAGGGGGAGGGTGGGCACTGGCATTCTAGGGTTTGTAAAATAATTTTGGATATGTGGACATTATCATTGTAGCTGCTACTTCACATTAATTCTCTGAGTTTGGTGTCAAAGGGGTCTTTATCAGAGTGCAAAGTGCAATGTCAATGAAAACAGGTTCTTGTGAGTGAAGGCAGACCCCCTTCCTCACCGCCATCCCCAAAATGGAAGGTCGCCAAAGCAATGCTGCATTTGCAAGGAAGGGAAGTGGCCAGCAATTAGAAACGACTTGCGGGCATTTGGGTCTGCGCAGTGCGTTGCACCAAGCTCAGTGAGCATTGCAAGAGTGGAAAAAACAAAGGCATATTCTAACCATATCATTCATGTGCATGAGCATCTGCTCTAAGGATATGTCACTGGACTTCATATGCAATTTTTGTGGATTTTAATTTTCCACATCTAGGAATCCAACACTTTCTTCTTGAGTAAAGGACTCGTTAACTTGCTAAGTGAAACACTTCCAACAAGACTGCATGGTGGAAGAGAGTAAGGAGTTCCCCACAACAGTTTTCTCAGCCATTTATTTAGCACTGGATAATGCAGGCAGTAGGCAATTTCAGATGGAGGGCTTGAGCTCTAAAAATCAAAAGGTATTGAGCAGCTGTTCTGTCTTTTTCCCCCTTAACTATTTTTTCTGGTAAGGAAAAGGATAGAAGAGGCACTGGGAGACCAGCAAATTGGAGGCAATGTTGGCTGGACTCAGCCTGTCCCCCACGCATCCTAAAAATCTGCCAACAAGGCTGTGTGATGTCCAATAAACACCTCATCTGGAAACACCCAAGGAAAGTTAAGCTTAGGTCCTGCTAATCTATGTGAACTCTTAACACCAGATTTAACTTAATCTCCTTTGATTTCAATAGGAACTAGGTGCAGCTAACTTAGTCTTGGTCCAACCCAATGAAAATGTGGGAGATGGTTGAAAAGAATTATTTTTCAACCACAAAGCATTAAATAAAGGAAAGAAATAATCAGGAGCATTCTGTCAGACGGGGGAGGATTTGTTGTCGATAAGTTCTATCATGGTAAAGCTGTGAATGAATGCCCTCCAAGATGTCATGTTTACAACCTCTGCTCAGATCTTGTAAAATCAAGGCTGTGGCTTCCTTTATGGAACGGAGTCATTTCATATTTGGTCTTCCTCTTCTTCTGCCTTTACCTTTCTCTACCATTATTGTCTGCTCTAGTTCAGGCTTAATTTGATCTAGGACCCACTTGTTCATCTTTCTGTTGACCCAGGGTATTCACAAAGCTCTTCTCCAACAACATGTCCTAACTGGATCTATTTTCTTCTTGTAAGCTTTCTTGGCAGCCTAGTTTTCACATGCATACATAGTGACGGATAATATCACACTCTGGATAACCTTGGCCTGGGCCTCCAGTGAAATGTCTTCACATTGACCCTTCTAGTTCCTTTATTGCTGCCCTTCCAAGTCTTAGTTTTCTTATAATTTCTTGGTTGCAGTCTCCCTTTGAATTGATGATTGATCTTTCAGCATCTTTCACAATTTTAATTTCTTCACCATTGATATGAAAACTATGTAATTCTTCTGTAGTCATGATTTTTGTTTTCTTCGTTGAAGCTGCAATCCTGCTTTTGCACTTTCTTTTTTCACTTCCATCAGGAGTCATTTGAATTCATCACTGCTTTCTGCCCTCAACATATTATCATCTGGATATCTTAAAGTATTGATTGATTTTCCACCAGTGTTCACTCCTCCTTCCTCTGATCCTAATCCAACTTTCCTTATGAAAGGTTCTGTATACAGAATAAACAGAGAAGGAGATAAAATGCACCTTTGTCTGATGTTTTGCCTATAGGAAACCATTCTGCTTTTCCATATTTTGCCCACATAGTAGCTTCTTTTCCACGATACAGATTAAATATCAGAATGATCAAGTGCTGAGCCACGCCCATTTCTTTCAAAATCATCTATAGCTTCTCCTGATCCACAAAGTTAGAGACTTTGCTCTAGTCTACAAAGCACAGATTGATATTCTTCTGCAATTTTTTGGTGCACTCCAGTAGCCAGTCTATATTTGTGATATGATCTCAAATACCTCTTCATTTTTGGAATTCAACTTGAATGTCAGATTCTCCATATTGGGTAAAATTCTTTGTTGGAACACCTTGAGCATCACTTTGCTTTCATAGGAATTTAGGGCAATAGTCTGATGGTTGCTGCACTTGTTTACATCTCCTTTGGAATGTATGTTGGCTGAGAGGCAGTGTGTTGTAGTGGTTAGGAGTGTAGGACTGGGAATCAAACCAGCTGGGAGCTAACTCTGTGGCTTTGGACCAGTCAAAGACTCTCAGCTCAACCTATCCAACAGAGCTGTTCTTGTGAGGATATGAATTGAGAGGAGAAGAATTTTTCCTTTTTTGGAAGAACAAAATGGTAGAGCATAATTAATTGATTAATTACTGAACATTTCTGGTCCATGAGCCATTGTTTTATATTCCAAATTTGTTGGCATATTCTTGTTAGGATTTGGACTGATCTGGTCTCTGGAGCTTGGAGTAGTTCTATTTGTACCCTATCTACTCTGGGTGCTTTATTTCTTTCAAGTGCTTTCAAATCAACTTTCAACTTTCTAATATTCTGGCTCTTCCTCATAGGATTCCTTTTTGAAAGTGTCTGTCATTTTAAAAATTCTCTTCTTTATAGTCCATATATTGCTTCTACTTTCTCCTTATTTTATCCTGGTCAGATAGTATGTTCCCTGTTTGTCTTTCAGCATTCCTAATCTAGGTTTGAATTCCCCTTTGCTTTCTTGAATATTCTGGAAGGGTATTCTGGAATATTTTCCCCTTTTATAGTTGTATTTCTTTGCACTAGTCATTGGAATAGTTCTTTTTGACTCTAAGGAATAGTTGAATTTGGAATATTGACCCTATTTCTTTCGCCATTTGCTTTTGCTTCTCACCTGTCCTTAGTAATCATGAGAGTTTCCTCCATCTATCTAGGCTTAGTCTTTCTTTTTGATACAGGAATTATCTCTTGGCATTCTTCACTAAAACTGTCTCTGGCTTCAGGCCACAGTTCTTCTGGTTCATGGTCAGTTGAGTTCAGTAATGCAAATCTATTATTTGTATGGCCTTCAAATTCCTTAGGAATGATAGTTAAATTGTATTTTGGAACTATGCTTCTGTTAGTCATTTTTTCAGCTTATTCTGATTTTTGACATTAATAGCTCATGGTCCCTATTTTATTTATTTATAAAACATGTATGCCATCCATTACTGTCATCTCTGGATGACTTACAACTTTATTTCAGACTACAATAAAATAAGATAAATTAACTATTCCACACTGAGCATCATTTAAAATAAATTAAATTACTATGTGTTAAAATATTGGCTAAATAAAAATGTCTTGACCTGGCACCGAAAAGCATAATGACTACCACAATCTTGCTCCTGAACTTGTTTGGCAGCAGGAATATGCTCCATCTTTTGCTTCCATATAGGTAGTCTATTTGCTTCCTACATTAGCCATTAGATTATGTTTATGTGTCCAGTTTTCTGACTAGTTGTCTGAAGCATGTATTTCAATAAACAGATTGTTGGCTTCACAAATTCTATCAGTCAATCGCCTTCTTCAGTTCAGTTCCCTAGGCCAAATTTTCCCAAAATGTTTGTTTTTATTTGGTTTCCTATTTTTGCATTCCAGTCACTTATTATTATCAGCATGTCTCATTTTGGTGGGTTATCAATTTCCTCTTGGATGCTAGTAGAAAAGTTTTCAATTTCTGCTTTGGCATCTGTTGTTGGAACAGATTCTTCTAGGTTCTTCTGAGGAGGCATCATAATGCCACTGTGCGGCTGCCACCTCCCGCCATCTGGAGTGGCTCATAATCTTTGAGTTATTGCATCTCTGCTACTCCAACCCTGACTCTCATCGCACAGCAATATCATGTTGGGCAGATACAGGGCACTGAACAAAATGGAACAATGACACAGATCCCAGTAGGGGGTGTACTTGCAAAACATATTAAGAAAAAGGTCAATTTAATTTCAGAATGGTTTTCAGCAGTGGAATGTATAGGGGCAGGTAATATATGATATGTTCTCTGGGAACAAGTGTGCACATTTTTGCATGTTTAGAAAGGAGTCCAATAAAAAACCCTGATCTGTGCCTACTCTTAGGGCTATTTCAGAGGATTAAACAAGTGTGATTTCATTCTTTCGTATTCATAGCAAACTATTCATGCAATAGTGTGATATGTGGTTCAGAGATTATGGAGTGGAGGTGGAAGGGAAACGTGTTCACCATTTCTTTAGTAATAATGGAAAGTGTTTTTCCTTCAAACATCCACACTGATTTATTGAAGGTGCTACTGACAGACTGTGATAATAAACACTCTGAGATGGGAAAGAATGACAAGAGGTACCACTTCTGTAGGCACCAATACCTTGGTGGAATCCACTGTCACCCCAAATACCCAAAGCACTCACTTGACCCTCCCTAACTCTTTCTACCTCAGAGTCCTGCAGGATTTACAGACCTGGACTGACATGCTACCTATTGGCCTTGCCTCTGAGATTTAACTGAACAGAGCAAAGCAGCGTTTGGAGTTCCACCTCAGTGTTTCTGTTGCAATTAACAGAATGCTTAGTAAAAGCTGCAATATTCCTATAAACCTTTGGCCCAAATGGAGTTAGATGGTTAGAAGTCAGATCATGATAATGATGATGATTAAAATCAGCCATTTGTTGATTTTGATTGTACTGAACCAAATTTGTCCACGAGTTACAGTGATTAAAGATGTAAGAAAAAAGTTAAAATTTAAAAAGTTCCTTCTGTGTAGCTTGAAGTGCCTGATCCTGCCTAATCTTGGAAGCTAAGCAGAATCAGGCCTGGTTGAAATCTGGATGGGTGACTTAAAATGTTGTGAACTACCCAGAGAGCTTTGGCTATGGGCGGTATAGAAATGCAATGTAATGATAGGAAGAAATTGTTTATAGTTAAAATATCTGGAATAGAAATTCATGAAATCAGTTGAGTGATGTAGTATTTTGCTACCCATTCTACATGACAATTCTGCTGCAGCTGAAAAAGATAATCACCCTTTGAGGTCTCAGGGGCCCAATGCATTATTTCTGTACAAAAGAGGTGTTTGGAGAGGTTTCTGTATTATGAAGAAAAAGAACATTGCTATTTTGCCCCAAATATTCCCAGAGGCTTCCACCCCCAACACATGGACATCTGCAGGATTTCAAAAAGAGATGTTTTCCAACGTACATTCTACTTCCACTATGAAGAAAAAGGATGCCTCACTTTCTAGAACAATCTTATAAGGTGTGTACTTTTTCTGGAGGGGGAAAAACATTTACTATCCACACAGCATCAGATATAATTTATAGCTTTGTTCATGTTTTATGAATTTTAAGGGTCTAATTATAATCACACTTATATATGCACACATCTTTCATACAATTAAGGAATTGATATTGTGATTTATACTACAAAATCATCCCTCTGGTTAAAACTAACAGCAAACATGTAATGTAATTCGAATGTAATCCAGTTCATGTTGGACTGAAGATGAGATTATCCAACAGTTAAGTGTTTATCTATCATGACTATTCCCAGAGATTGTTCTAGGAAAACTAAAGCATTAGACTGGTATGTAAAACTGCCAACTTAGTCATGGCACACAGATGTATCCTAGATCAATGGTTTTAGAATTGGTAATTTGCTATGGCTAGCGGTGATGCCACAAAACATGCATGGCAGCCAGACTGACCATTCCAACACAGCCACATCCCATATAAGTCAGCTGAGCAAGTTACAACGGTTTTTGATATACTGTATAGCCCCTTTCTTCTTTTGTATCTGTCACATAGTGAGACCCCCAGGGAACTGAAGGACCTGGAATGATCTGGAATGTTACCACTGTAGCCACTAATTCTTAACCTCGGTTTTGCAGATGTTGTTTGTAAGTAGGTTTTCCAACTTGCCCAAATGCTGCATGCCAGAAAATTAAAAGAAGAAAGCATCAAGAACACATGAAGTGTGCTTTGCACCTTGCTTACACTGGCAGTTTTTCCACAGGAGTCACTCATTTTTATCTGTTGTACAGTGATGATTCATTTATAAATCTGCCTGAAATCTTTTCTGCACAAAGATAAATGAATTGCATTTATTGCATGCTTGCAATTCCTTAAAGTCACTTATGGGTTCCTTAGACAATGTTGTGAACCTCCAATTTCACTTATGTTTTTTTAAGAGCATCTTTATAAGCTTTTTTAGAGGAAGAAAAATAGAATATTATTTCTGATACTGAAAGAAAAGGTATTTTCTTACTTGTGTAACTGAAATATTCACCTAACTCACATTGCCATCAAGTGATTATGTAGTGGAAAAGCAGGAAAGGAAAAGCTTTCTATGTAGAGATCAAATCTCAGCTCTGCAGCAAAACCAAAAGCTCATACAATGATGATTAGTCTTTTGTAGAAAAGTGTATAGTTCAGTAAAACAAAGCCTGATCAAACTTATAGAACCCAAATTCTTAACTCATATATATAGGGTTATTTCCCTCTACCCCCTACAAGTTCATAATAATAAGCCAATTCTCTATTTGATTGCCTGTCCAATCCAAGCATGATGTAAAGAAAGAAAAAAAAAAAAGGGGGGGGGAGAAATGTAAGGGCCTTCATATTGCCTATCAGCAATTAGCACCTGGGCAGCACAATGAACCTCTGTTTAAATACCAATGATTTCTAAACGAGCATCTATACATATGAATCAATACAGGTGACTATTATGCAAGTGTCTGCGCTGTTTGCCCTCTGTTTTAGAGATACATGTCCAATTTGTATCATATGCATGTGGCTACCCAGTTCTTGAATGCTTTTAAGCTTAAAACATGTCTAAAGCAACCTTCTCCAACATGGTGGCCTTCAGAGGCATTTGGACTACAATTTCCAGAATTCCCATGTGGCAGGGCCATTGACTGGGAATTCTGGGTGTTGCAGCCCAAATGTGCCTGGAATGCACAAACTTGGAGAAGACTGGTCTAAAGCATACCAGTACAAGTCATACACTAACACTGGCAAAGAACACCAAAAATGTCTGCAGAAGCTACCATTCTCCTCAGTCCTTCTGGCTTAGTCCTTCAGCAGAACTTAGCCATGGCTGACAGTCAATTTTCTCCATTTCAGCAGGTAGCATGAAAGGATATCACAAGGCTGCCCCCACAACTCTTTCCAGCTCTTTGTACGAGGCCTGCAAGTGCCTTGTTCTTCCTTCTCCAATCCTTTGAAATTTCTCTCAATTTATTGCTTCTGCATTACAAGCCAAGAGAGCTCCCTGCCTGTCAGAAGGACACCATATTCTTTTGAGGGTCATCAAATTGCAAGAACATTGCTCTATCATCCATGCCTGAATCTGTAGCAGCCTGGTGCCTATGGGCACTCTGGCTATGGGTACAAGGCCTGCTGCAGCACAGCTGCTGCTACCTTGAGCGAAGCCAACTGGGTCCCTGAGTGCTCTCAATCCTTGGGAATGACTAGCCAAGGGTCTTGCTGGGCTCCTTGCACTGGGCTTCTCTGTGGCCTCCCTAGGGGAGTGCAGCTTAGTTTACAAGTTTTGCTCAGCAAGTTGTGTGCCTCGTGGTTACCTCAATGGAAGTGTGATCAAGAACATGGTGCACCACATTAGGCACTCTCCGCATCACCTGCACAACCCAAAGCACACAGGATACGTTTTGGTGAAAATTAGCAAAACATTCATTGCATTCATACAAGAACTGAAGAATGGGGGAAAGGTTGCTCTGTTTCAAAGCATTAAGCAGTAAGTGGTTTGAAGTGGCAATTCAGTGGCAAATGACAAACAGAAGATACGATCTAGTTGGGCACAGCCTGCATTAAACTGCCTACCTGGTTTTCAAAGGTTGGGCCATTTGCTTTAAGTACAGAAACGGAGTGCAATCTATCCTTATACAATGTGTGTTAGTGGCGTCCCTGGTACTGCTTTTTAAGTGCTTAATAAATATATAGAGATAACATAAGTTTTTCAAGTGCACATCAATCACCTTTCTAACTGCACCATTTTTCCCACCTGCACATTTTCTATATAACAGCACAGTTTAAAAAACAAACGTGAAGAACAGCTCAACTCATGATATGGATCCTATTTTAAAGTGGTTGGAATCAAAGTAAAAGTGCTGAGGGAAGAAATGGATCTCCTGAATCCCATCCTGGAATGATTCATTATTGGAATCTGTACGAAGAATCAATTCTTTTTTCTAACCTCTAGTGCAATATTGTATCAGTCAGGTTTCAAGTTGTTACAGGATATTTGCAAGCCATGCTCAAAGTGGTCATTATAACATCATTATCCTGATATTTCTCTCTTCAGAGATGAGCCGTATGGGTGCACATGTGCGTAAATATGACCATTAGGGCTGGAATATGGCAAAGAAATGCTCTGTGGACTCTCTTTTTCCATTTAGCAAGCTATTAATTGATAAAGTGCCAATATGAAAGCTCAGGATTTCATGTGACAGACACACATCTCCTCTTTAGACATGCTTCCTTTGTATTCCAATGGTTCTGTTTCAGAGCGAATGTGTGAGAGGAGGAGGGTGCAATAAGATGGGGCAGATTAGGCTTCCAGAGAAGCTGCCAAGTCAGTCTGGAAAAGCTGTTAAACAGTCCAATTTAGCTAAGAAAGAAAGAAAGAAAGAAAGAGGAAGATGGTCTTAGCTGGTGGGGTGATTCAACGGGCTAAAGACCTAGCTCATGGATTCTGCTTTACTTGAGCAGCTGTGGTTTGTTTTCCCATTCCTTTTGGTTAAGTCTGGAAGTGCATGTGCTCCTGCAGTATGTTCTTGAATCTGCTTCAGCAGACAACTTCTGTAGCCTGGAATAGGGAAGGCACTTGGGAGGGGAAAGGCAAAGGGAGGAAAACCCCTGGCACAGGCAAGAGGAAACTCCTTTGCCGAATGGTTTCTCCATATCCCGAGTGGGAAGAACAGGAAAAGCTTGAAACTTGTTGCTGCTGGGGATGACTCACCCTGAAGGTTTCTCCGAGCACCAATGTTTTTGGACGTATTTGTTGGTGAAGGAAGAGCTGCGTGTTATGTGGGTGTATGAAGTGGCAGGTAGCAACACACAGCAGCAAGTAGGAAAACACTGCAGGAATCTCTGAAGGCTGCAGTTTTTTTTTGAACTGCAGACTAACGATAGTTTTTCAAAGGTCAGGTGACAGAAGCACAGATCCTCATGTCATGCTGATCACGATGGGATCTGTATTCTCTGCTTTTCTGCGCTTTGTAATTCTTCAAAACCTTGCAAACTCTATTTGACTGGAAGAGACAGTGAACCAAAAGAAATGTATTCTCTGGTCCAATACAATGTACGCAAACCACACTTCCCTGATGTGGTGCCCTCCAGATGAGTCAGACTACAACTTCTGTCATTCCCAGCCAACATGCTCAACAGCCATGTTGGCTTGGGATGGTGAAAGTTGTAGTCTGACACATCTACGGGGTACAATGCTGGGAAAGAGACCTTAGGAAAAGGTGCTCATTTAATGCTCCCTTCAGCTTGCTTAAAAACTTTATCTGAGCACAGAATATGATCTTTTCTACATGAGGCATGTGTTCTGTGCTTGTCCTTCTCTAGTCCTAGTTGTTTATGGGTTCTGTACATGATATCATGACCTTCCAGTTTTGCTTTTGTTTTTAAATAGCACTTTCAGGGAGTTCTTCTACAGAAGGGGAAATGTTGCATTATTGAGTAAAGTGACAGAAAACACATTTTCTACTTGTGTTATTGCACTATAATGCTAAACCACAGTGACACCTGGTACTTATATATATGAACCTATTAATTTGCAGAATTTATTTTCAGTATCTAGGCACTATATGAAGTATTCCTTTTTTTGCTTTTATGCTATGCAACCACTAGGTGGCACTGTGGTATATCAGCAAAGTACAACTACACCCTGGAAAAATGTTTTCTTTCACTTTTCAAATAATGTCACATTTCCCTGCTCTTAGGAACTGGCCAAAAGTGCTCTAAAAAGAATTGAAACTGGAAGGTTGTGTCATTATCTAAAAAAGCCATAAACAACAGTTAGGTAGGGTGAGCACACAATAAATGAAAGTTATGAATCAGAAAAGCAGGAAAAGAAAAGTTTTATGTAGTGCTTTGAGCTCAATTCTGTAAGAAAACTGAAAGTATATATATGGCACAATCAAATCCAAATGCCCCTCTGCAAAATAATTAAATGACTGATTTTGACTGTCTGTGTGAAATGTCTGAGGGAAAGATGTCGAGGCACCACCAAGATTTATACTCTCATGGTGCCTTCCTCCTCCCCACAATTCTGCTGGAACACCAACAGAACCTCAGTTCCAAATTTTATGTGTGACCTTGGAGATGCATCTGGTATATTTCTTTCCACACCAACTGTGTGTGTGGGAAAGTGTTCTGAGTTTAGAGTTCCAGTCTCAGAGGATACCTTCAGAATAAATTTCTGAAGTCAGGGCTGGGACTTCAAAAAATCCAATGACTGTCTAGATGCTCCCTAGCGGCCATAGGATCGCATCGACAACATGTTAACAGTCTCATGTAGGCAAATTCTGTTTGCTATATTGGTTTCACAAAAGGAAAAAAAAGTGATGCGCCTGCAATGTTGTCTTGCCACATATACATCTCAACATAATTTGAATTTTAAATTACACTTTAAATTTAAAGTATTTGCATAAAGGTGCAGCTAAGAACCATTGCATCTTCTTATAGGATGTGTGCCAGTCTAACTCACATTCCCTGAGATTCTGGTTACAGGTTGATCTTCCATTTTGCCTAGTCTGTGCTTCCTCATAAGGCATCTGAATAGGGAACAGTGTATCCCTTGTAAGAAGTTTCTACTTTATTTTCACACCCACAAAAAATCAAGCAAGCAAGCAAATATAGTCTAGGAAAGGGACTGTCAAATAAGTTGAAGTTGCAGGGCAAGTCTTTTTCAGTTCATCCAGTACAATTAAAAATCTTTTGTACCAGGAAAAAGGCAATGTATATGAAAACAGTGAATGCTAGCTTCCTAAAGCTTCAGTCCTATGCATATTTATCTAGATGTTAGTCCCACTGAACTCAGTCAACACATAGAGCAAACAGATTGGTTATGCTATAAGTGTAGTTTAATAGATGGAAGTCCCAATGAAACCAGCAGGACTTACTTCTGAGTGAACATGCTTTAAGTCTGGAAAATAACAGGACTTCTGAACCCTGCACAATGCAATCCTATTTATGTCTACTCAAAAATAAATCCCACTGATAACTGAGGGTGAGATAGCTGCCATATGGTGTAATCCTATGCAGGTTTAGACTGAAAAAAGGTTGCCAACATCCAGAATGCACCAGCTCTTAGCCACAGTTCCTGATCTGAAAATGTAAATCTGGGTGATTGTGATAGGAAAGGAAATAAAAATGATAAGGAGATTTGTATGTCACAGGAAGTATGCAGGAGTAATAATCTTTCTCTTAGGTGCCATCTTTTCACTCTGAGGCTCCATCACCAGAATCTCCAGAAACTCGGCTGGCCACTTGTGAATCATTGTACAGCACCAAAAAAGGAGGACAAAAGAGGGAGCCAATTAACATAGCATTTGCATATGCTGATTTATGTGTATGGATGTAAATTCAGAAATAATTGCTATAATTTAAATTGACTTTGGGCTGTGTTTGCCCAGGATGCTTGCACGGCTGTGTGAGAAAAACAGGAGCAGGGCTTCTAAGGGAATGGTTCTATGGTCCCCAAACATAGGCTGAGGCACCAGAGGTTCTGCCCCTCAGCTCTGAGGCTGGAGGTAGCACCTGGATCTTGGAACCAGGGATCAGCCCTTCAGTTGGAGGAGCATGAGCCTGCAATTTCAGAAGCTCACATTCAACTCCACAGGATTGTGCCCTAAAAGGCTATTCCAGGTTCAGGTGGATGGATGGAGAAACCATGTAATTGCACCTTGGGCTTTTGTGGGTGGTCGCTCTTTATGGGGTTTAGGATATTTTGGGGGGATTAATTTGATATCTTTTGGCTAGCTCTAATTTATTCTTCCTCTTGCATCACAACTTTGACAGAAGGACTAGTCATGTGCCTATGGCAAATGACACCACTCTTGGAAGCTGCTGGGGAAATCTATATCAGGGGAGATTTGCATGTGGTGCTGGGGAGGACAGAAATGTATGCACGGGGCTAGAACACTTCTTGGACTGAGGCTGCTGTGTAGAATTGGAAAGGTAGGCTACACCTGGTTTACTAAAAGGGGCAACCACATATTCTTCTCTTCACACGAGGAAAATAGGTTACCGTTCATCAGGCATAACTTGGGCTTGACCTTAGTGGTGCTACAGACCATCAAGTCTGTCCATCTGTGCATCTTCTCAAGCAGCTTATAGAGAAGGGTTTCCAACTTTTTAGGGTTGGCAGGCACATTTGGAATTTTGAAAGAATATCATGGGCACTTTCGGAAAATGGCTGCCATGGAGTGGAGTGGCGGTGGACAACATGGACAAGACACTCATTTCCCAGAAGACAAACTGGTGTAACTAAAAGAAAAGCAACTTGCCCAAAAACCTAAGTAGAGCACAAAGGTTGGGTCTAAGCTCCAAAAACACACACTCTTCTTAACTCAAATAAATATAGTGCTTTGCTTTACAACATGGCACCCTTCCATTTAAAAAACACAGGGAGCTTGCTGAGCTTCGAAGAAGGTGTCTGCTGGCACACTGACCCCAATGGCTAAGCTGGTGGAGAAGTCAAACACATGCACACATGCACAGACAACACAGGTATTAGCTAATGCGTGAAGCCACATTCCTTCAGTAAAAGTGTGCCTTCTTTAATTCCATGTATTGGTGTCTGCCTCATTCTTCCTTTTGCAGAAAAGCAAATAGCATAAAATGTTCTTGTGGCTAATTCACCACTATGCAGCCCCAGGCTGAGGGAACCCAAGGGAATAGGGAGGTGTTTAACTGTGTAATTTAGTTTCAGAATATTTTAGAGAAGAAGAGGGAAGTAGAAGAGATTGTATTGGGGAAAAAATTACTGAAAAGCGTGGGTAAGTGCATCTTGTGGGTGTTGGGGTTTTTTGTTTTGTTTTTAAATAGCTCTGTAAGGGCAGAAAAGGGAACAAAGATTAAGTAGAGGAAAAAGTGAAATGTGAAATTGATACAGAACGCAAGTAAAATGTAATAAATATATACTCAGACAGAATACTGGATATATTCCCTTTGACCTATTTAACAAAGCCCCCAAAAGTGCAGCAGTCAACTTTTTCACGTCCAAATCCTTGTTAATTATAACAGGAGACAGAAGGAAAACCCCAACAACCCTTGAAAATTGGGTCTTTGCTCATAGCATAGCATTTCTGAAGTATTTCTCATGGCTCAAACTACACAGCAGAATGACTGCCACTGAGAAGGCTGATCTACATCTCCCCTCCAAAACTCTTATTTCCCAGTGGCCCAGAAACCATTGTCAGGAAGCCATTATCTCCTCACTGATCCTGGCAGTGAAAACCATGCTGTGCTTTACAAGGCACTGGACCGAATGGTTTCTGTACCTTCAAATAAAGAGACCCTACCAGTCTTCCCATTATTATAACTCAAAACAAAAAAGAGGTCTGGGCTGGCACTGTATACAAAAAATTAGGGGAGGGGAAAATGGGAGCATCCTTCTTCACAGGGCTTATAATCTGGAACAAAATCAGCTCACAGAGTTGGAGTAGAAGCAATGTGAGTTTGCTACTATAGATACACCTTCGTATGCTATGCAGACACTCTCATAGTACAGCTGAAATAGAGCCCCAAGACCACCCTTGTGGGGTAGGATGTACCTGGAAAGATCCCGAAGGGTGGGATCAGGGCTTTTCTCTCTTTGCTGGACTCCCTTTGCTGGAGCCTAACTACACATTACACTGACGGGATAACTGAAGCATAACTTTTAATTTTCTCTAAAGTAAGCATGAACAGCCCTGATTTGGATTGAGACCATTGTGCAGCAGGAGGGTAGGATTTCACCTCCCTCCCCATTTACCCCCACCAAATGGAAATGGAAATTATGGAAATTCTGCATTTATTTATTTACATACAGGGAAATTATGTATGTATGTATTTATTTAGGGGTCATTGTGCATGTGGATGTGTGTTAATCTCAGAGGGAAATTGTGTGTGTGGGTGCGTGTGGGTGTGAGTGATTCTCCCCTTCCAGTGTGAGTTGATCCAGACTGACACGGAGTCCTGCAGAGTTGCACTAGAGCAGGGAAACAGCCAGCCCTGAGCTACATGCTGTATGAGGTGCCTGCTGTCTAGCGTGGGTCTCTGTGGCAGTGACACCTCTCGTCTTTCAGAGGCCACAGCTATGGCCGTGGGGAGAGGAGCAAGATGATGCACCCGTGGACTATAGCAACCAAGTCCCGCCTGGCTCAGGATTTGCTTCCTTTCTCTCTCTAGGGTGGGTTTGATGCATCAGCTCAAATCCACTAGTAAAATTCAAGCTTGGTCTATGGGCAGTATAGAAATAACGTCAATGAAATTCAGGCCGCATTCTGCCCCTTTCTGGGCCCCTGAAGGGAGGCACTGAGCAGGTGTGTCCTTTTGCTGCCGTACCAAGGAAATGGCACCTGCTGGTACTTTCCCTTCGGTGAACCTACTCAAGTATGGGGCGAAGGTGTTTTGTGCCTGCTGGGGAAACCGAGAAGTGGTGAGGAAGGGCAGGGGCAACGGTACGCATTTTTCAGATAGGGCAGGAGGAGATGAGCAGTGGCCACTGTTAGTTTCCACAACTCCCTAACTGGTGGCATGAGGCTGCCTTTCCATTGCTCTGTCACAGATACAAACACATGATTTTGGAAGCATTCTGCTTTCTGGGAAAGAAGGGGCTCCACCCACGGAAGGTCCCTCTGCCTGGTTTTTGTCAACAGCCCTCCCCACCAACACCTCATCTCATGCAGCTGTTCAGCAGGGGCTCCTGTTTCTTGGGCAATATTTTTCAGAGGGCTAGCAAGGGAAGGAAGGGTTCGCAAGTCCACTTTCATCAGCACGCACACATCCACGCTAGTTATGCGTCCTTTACAGAGGACAATGCCCTATTCAAAGGGCTTTCCTGTCCACTTGACCTATACATATACATATAGAGGAATCTATTTAAATTCTATGCAAACTGGTATCCTCTTTTGACCTTTTTGTACACCCTCCTTCACATGCACACAGGCCAGTTTGCACAGTCACTGCCGTTCACTGTGACTTATTAAGTAAGCCACAGGTTCTGTGATGCATCTTGCACCCAGTTTAAATATTCAGACTGTAGCATTCAGTCCCAGGGGCTTATGGTGTCATGCAATCCCATTGTGGGTGGCTTATGCGAAACAACCTTGCATATCCTCCGCTTAGGCCCCCCCTCCCTGGAGCCACTGAACATGACAAACCACAGCGACCACTTTCCGTGTATGACTCTTCAGAATGGCCGCTGGCACACAGTGCAACGCCACGTGGCTTAAATAAGACACAGTGGACCATGGCAGTTCTGTGGATTACCTGTCACACCCAAAAAAATGATATTTCCAGCAGACACTTTGCAGATAGAGACAGCTTTGTGGTGTGTGTGTGTGTGTGAGAGAGAGGGGGGGGGATGGCATGGGTGGGATGCAAGAGCTGATGCCCTTCCCCAGCCCCATAGCTCCAAACCAAATACTTGGACTTTAAATCATAGAATAGTAGAGTTGGAAGGGGCCAGAAAGCAGTCAAGTCCAACCCCCTGCTCAATGCTGGGCTCCAGGTTAAAACTTCTCAGACAGATGGTCTTGAATGCCTCCGGTGTGGGAGAGCTCACGACATCCCTAGGTAATTACTTTCATTGCTGTACTGCTCTAACAATTCCCCTCAGTTCCAGCTGGCATGGGCAATAATCAGCAAAGCTAGGACTTGTACTCAGAACAACTGGAGGGCTTCAGGCTGGGGAAAGTTTCGTTACTTTCAGCAGCAGCAGTTCTCTGGGGTCCCAGGAAAAGCTCTTTCATGCCATCTTCTCTCTCTCTCTCTCTCTCTCTCTCTCTCTCTCTCTCTCTCTCTCTCTCTCTCTCTCACACACACACACACACACACACACACACACACTCCCTGTTGTTGTTAACAAATGACTCAACATGGCAGTAACTGCTTGAACAGTGGACCTTTCCTGACAATCAGTTTGATATAGCTATAGATACAGTCATGCTGGCCCAACCTGCCTTGTGTGAACACTACTGACATGCACAGCATTGCAGTGATGTCAGCTTCGTGGCTTGTTGCAACTTCAGCACACACACACTTTGGGCAGAGACACACCATGCAGATTGACAGCAGATAAAAACGTAGCATACTCTTGGTTTCATTAGTCTTCATTATGTGACCACGACAGCTTTAATTGCTGCCCCGCATACATAAGTAATAAAAATGTAAAATGTTTAAATGAACTGTGCCTCCCAGAAGCCATTATAAAAGATTAATGACAAGCACTCTTTGCTAATTTAAATGTCTTTAAGAACCACATCCGTGTAGCCCTTGTGGTTATGATGATATTAGAACGTTATTTGCTAGACCTCTTGTCTTGAACTATTATGCACTGAACTTTGATGACTTTGATTATTCCATCCTTAGTGAGTCTGACTTCAATACATTTTTGACTCCCATTTACTCAAACCTGACAACCTACCTCATTCCTGCAATCCAAAGTGGCTTCAGGTATTGATGATAGTCTGTCCTGAAGAACTGCTGATGTTGCTCAGAGGGCTGGAAGTGCAGGCATTATTAGCAGCAGGCCAAACTTGTTGAAAATTTTATTCCATGAGCAAAGAGCTGAAACAGAAAACCGCAACGACTCTTTCTAATAAAACTGAGCAATCAGTTCAGTCTCACAGACCTCTTTAAAACAGGGGTGGGCAACTTGTGGAACTCCAGATGCTTTGGTCTACAATTCCCATCTGCTTTAGGCAGCATAGCCACTCATTGCGGGCCGATGGTGGTTATGGGGCAAAACCTCTGGAGGACTACAAGTTGTCCATGCCTCCTTTCAAAAACTTCTGGTTTGGAGCTTCCTCCAGTTGCAAAAGTTAAACCATGCTCATTGGTAAACCTTAGGAAAAAAGACACAATTGCTCCTAGACATTAAAATAGTGCTATCCAAAACACTGACTTGAAAGACATTATAATTTGCTATGGATTTGATTGAATGTCAGCTTAGGAAGCTGTCTTATGCAATACTGGGTTACTACAGATTCGGGTAATCCACAATGATCAGCATTGCCTAGCAGGGGCTTTTCCCAGCCCTGCTTGGAGATGGCAAGGATCCAGCTGGGGCCTTCTTCATACAAAGCAGTGGTGCTACCACTGAGCTATGGACCAGCCACAGATTATCATGTAGGGCACATTCCATGCGTGGGCAGATAAATATTTTTGGCTCTGCCAGAGGGTGACTGGACAAAACCCTTTACCCACCAAGATTGTTAGGACTTGCAGGGCTAGCATCAAAGGTCAGCATTGTTGGGTACCCGCTGAGGGCCCACACCTTATTGAGGGAGGCAATGAAAAGTTTCCTCCTCAAGCTACTCCTCTTTAGGACTGCAACCTGCTTATCCACTCACCTGTTGTTCAGGCCCAAAGAGGGAGGGGGAGAGAGCAAGCAAGCAGACAAACAGAAGCGAGAAGAAGTAGAGGGAGTTGCCACTGGCTGCTTGCTCACTGGCTTTCTGCTTGACAAGTACGCAGACTGGTGAGGTGCAGCAGCTGGTGATGGAGGGGGGGAAGAAGAAGGCTGGCTCAGCAAGGGGAGCCATGGGGGGTGTCTTGCTCAAGGGGCTACCCAAAACCTGGAGCTGAGGACTTGGGGTCTGAGCAGAAGCTAGCTCAAAATGGTTTGCAAAATATGGACCGTCCAGAAACACCTAGAACAGAGGTGGCAAACCTATGGCACGCGTGCCACAGCAGGCACGCAGAGTTCTCTCTGTTGGCACACGAGCCAAGCTGTGCCAGCATTGCCCCAGCAGTCAAGCACCAGATAAAAGCACACATAGTGGCCATATGCATGCTTGGAAAGGAGCCGTGACTCAGTAGCCACGATTCATCCAAGCTTTCACACGGCCAATCAGTATGCTGCCAAGGTACTCTCTATATATGTATCTGCTTGGACTGGCTGCAAGTTGTTTTTTCTAAACTAAAACCTCAGTTTTCAGATTTTACTACAGTGTTGGCACTTGGTGATAAATAAATGGGTTTTGGGTTGCAGTTTGGGCACATGGTCACAAAAAGGTTCACCATCACTTGGTTACGGTGAAAAAATTTTCAATGGAACTTTAGCCCTGTATTAGGGCTAGGGGTGTGCACCAGGGTAGGGTTAGGGTTAGAAAAACGAGGTGTCCTGGCATGATGTGATGGTTGGAATGTGCTTAGAATGGGCAGAAATGTTGAGCTGTGCAGAAAGAGCTACTCAATTAAGGCTCTTCCAAAATCGCTTAGTTTTCAATGGAACTGTACACCTGTATTAGGGTTAGGGGTGTGCACCAGGGTAGGGTTAAGGTTACAAAAAAGAGGTGTCCTGGCATGACTTTAATGGTTGGAATGTGTTTAGACTGCGCAGAATGGATGACCTGTGCAGAAACAGCTACCCAAGGAATACTTTTTCAAAATTGCTCTATTTTCCATGGAAATTTTGCACTGTATTAGGGTTAGGGGTGGGCACCAGGGTAGGGTTAGGGTTACAAAAAGAGGTGTCCTGGCATGATTTTGATGGTTGAAATGTGTTTAGAATGAGCAGGAATGGTGAGGTGTGCCGAAAGAGCTACTCAAGGAAGACTTTTTCAAAATTGTCTGATTTTCCATGGAACTTTAGCCCTGTATTAGGGTTAGGGTTGTCCACCAGGGTAGGGTTAGGGTAAACAAAACGAGGACTCATCTCATGACTTTGATGGTTGGAATGTGTTTTGAATGGGCAGAAATGATGAGCTGTGCAGAAAGAGCTACTAAAGGAAGATGTTTTCAAAATCCCATTATTTTCAGTTTAACTTTACCCTGATCTTAGGGTTAGGAGTGTGCACCCAGGTAGTGCTGGGGATAGAAAAATGAGGTGTCCTGGCATGTTTTTAGAATTGGCAGAAATGATGGAAGTGTGCAGAAAGAGCTACTCAAGAAGACCTTTTCAAAATTGTCCTATTTTTCAAGAAATGTAAGCCCTGTATTAGGGTTAGGGGTGTGCACCAGTGTGGGGTTAGGTTTACATAAATGAGGAGTCCTCACATGCCTTTGATGGTTGGAATGTGTTTAGAATGGGCAGAAATGATGAGCTGCGCAGAAAGAGCTACCAAAGGAAGGCTTTTTCAACATCCCATTAAGTTCAGTTTAACTTTACCCTTATGTTAGGGTTAGGGGTATGCACCAGCGTAGGGTTGGGGATAGAAAAATGGTGTGTCCTGGCATGATTTTGAGGGTTGGAATGTTTTTAGAATGGGCAGAAATGATGACCTGTGCAGAAAGAGCTACTCAAGGAGGACTGTTTCAAAATTGTCCGATTTTCCATGGAACTTTAGCCCTGTATTAGGGTTAGGGTTGTGCACCAGGGTAGGGTCAGGGTAAACAAAACGAGGACTCTTCTCATGACTTTGATGGTTGGAATGTGTTTAGAATGGCAGAAATGATGAGTTGCTTAGAAAGAGCTACCAAAGGAAGGCTTTTTTTCAAAATTGTCCGATTTTCCATGGGACGTTAGCCCTGTATTATGGTTAGGGGTGTGCACCAGGGTAGGGTTCAGGTTGCAAAAATGAGGAGTCCTGGCATGATTTTGATGGTTGAAATGTGTTTAGAATGGGCAGAAATGATGAACTGTGCAGAAAGAGTTACTCATGGAAGCCTTTTTCATAATCGCCCTCTTTTTAATTGGACTCTAGCCGTATATTAGGGTAAGGGGAGTGCACCAGGGTAGGGTTAGGGCAGTGGTCATGAGCCCTTGGCATGCGTGCCATAGCAGGCTTGCAGGGCCTTCTCTGTCAGCACTGAGCGAAGTTGCTCCAGCAGCTGAACATCAGGGAGCAGCGCACATATGGGCCTTTCGTATTCTCAGAAAGGAGTAGTGGCGGCAGGCGATGACATCCCGAACGGCAGCCCATTAGCCACATCTCTTCCAAACTTTCCCATGGCTAGTCAGTGCGCTTTGAAGGATACATACATTTGCTTGGACTGGCTGTGAGTTTTTTTTTCTAAACAAAACCTCAGTTTTCAGGGGTTTTTTGTAGTGCTGGCCTTTTGTTATAAATAAGTGGGTTGCAGTTTGGTCACTTGGTCTCTAAAAGGTTCGCCATCACTGACCTAGAGTTGAGCCAGTCGAATACTAGCTGACTGGCTCAGCACTCAATTATTCTTTGTAAAGGAAGCTTGAATAGCCAGCTGCAAAGGCACATCCTTTTTCTTGACTCATGGAAGTACTGGTGAAATCCCTTGAACTGTGGTCTTCTGGTAAGATCAGTCAACCAAAGAAGGCACGGATGAGTGCATTGCACCCTCTGGCACTCAGTGGGGAAAGGATCAAAGCCTTTGTGGCAAGAGGGCACACCTGGCATTTCCAGTGCATATTTATTTATTTATTTATTTATTTATTTATTTATTTATTTATTTATAGGACTTCTATGCTGCCCCATTTGCCAAAGCCTTGGGGTGGCTCACAATCATAAATAAATAACATCGTATAAAACAATATAATTTAGCAGTATAACAGTAAAATTTAAGTCACCCTGGCCAAAGAATAGAATAAATAAATAATATTAACAATTAAAATGACATTTGAATAAAAAAGTCTTCACCTGGCGCCGAAAAACAAATAATGATTGTGCCAGGCGGACCTCTCTGGGGAGCACATTTCATAGATTGAGCGCCACCGCAGAGAAAGCCCTACTCCAAGTACCTACCCACCTAATTTCCTTCACGGAGGGTTCCCGGAGAAGGGCCTCTCCTGCTGATCTCAAGGGGAGGGCGGGCATATATGGACGTAAGCACTCCTTCAGGTAACCAGGACCCAAGCCGTTTAGGGCTTTTAGGTCATCGCCAACACCTTGAATTGGGCCCGGACTTCAATGGGAAGCCAGTGAAGCTGACGGAGAACTGGAGTCATGTGTACATAACGCCCAGTCCCCGTCAGCAGCCTGGCAGCTCTATTTTGAACCAATTGAAGTATCCGGACTGTCTTCAAGGGCAGCCCCACGTACAGCGTGTTCCAGAAGTCAAGTCGGGAAGTCACCAACGCGTGTGTCACTGTCGCCAGGCAGTCGGTGATTACATCCACAAAATCCATGATGTCAGTGATTACATCCGCAAAAACTCACGACCCTTAGTTTGGGTGGTCAGGCTACACAGGCTTCCCTTTCTATCCAGGAACGCTTGCTTGGTTGACATCTGCGTGCATGTCTTCTTTACTGCTGCCACCATTCTCGCACCATTCATTATCAGTGGGTTCTCTCATGGTCTGTCGAATTTAGCCCAAGTTTTCAACCAATGGAAACTTGCCTTTTTCCATTGCCTTTTGTGTTTATGTGTTTTTTCCTTTTTACCACCTAAGCCCTACTGATTTCAAAAAGTACTTCTGACCAAGCTTTGCATCTGAGTGATATGTTCTCCTGACCTGAACGATACAGAATAGATGATAACTTTTCCTGAATCAGTATCTTGCATGTAGAGAGTAAACAAGCACTTGAGTAATGCAGAACTCAAGGAACATAAAAAGACAGTTAATTGTCATCTATGTAAACAGAGAGCAAAGTTACTCCCAGCTCAGATATTTTTAGTCACTTCTGGTAGCTATCCAAAGAAAGATATCATCTTCCCTATTTTGTACTGGTTATTCTATGAGTCCAACACAGCGACAGCACTCCATACCAAGCAACAGATCAAGTAATAGAACAACCCACTAGATAAGTTAAAACGACTCAAGTTTCAGAAAGAAAAGTAAATAGGATCAAGGGAAGAAAAACCTCAAAACCTCAGATTTAGTAGTTTGGCACTGTATCCTTTGTGCAACCAAGGAATGCACTCCAGGTCTCCATATTTTTTCATTTCAAATCCGTATGTGGTGCCACTAACAACACAGTCCTGTGGCCCTTAGACAGCATCCCAGCTCTGACACTAAAAAGCAGCTCCGATGTCAGAGCTGGGACTTTGTGATCAGAGCATCCTTCCCTGCTTGCAGCTGGTGTGAAAGAGCCATGCTGGCTGCTTCTTGGAGGTCACCAAAAGAGGACACGCCGTGGGGTGGCAAAGGGAGGGGACTGGCACCACCAAGATAGGAGATAGCCTGGAAGCACCGCAGCCTCCTTTGCCTCTGCTCTGAAACACCACAGGTAGGCGGCCAAAATTGTCTGCCCAGCTACTTCGCAGGGTGTGAGGAATGCAGAGGCATCCTTGTCTCCGAACTCTTCCAATCTTGCATAGGCTTGTACCCTAAAATGCAATTTATTTTAAAATCTGATGTCACTTGACAGCTTGCTAAATCATAGCACAAACTGCAGCTGATTCTGACTTAGTAGAAGGCATGGTTTACCATGATGGGCATGAAGTACAGTGCCCCTCCTTGAGGTCCAGGCTTCCTTGCATGCAGTCTTTCTTTGTCTGGTGCAGTGGCAAGAAGATCCAAAGCTCAGGCCAGGATCCAAGGGGGGGGGGGGGCGAGGGGCATCTAGTACTCTCCCAGCAGGCAATAATTAATGCTGGGGTGTGTGTAAATCACCTGCAGGGGGCGCTACTGACTCCTCCTCCTCCTCCTCCTCCCTTCCTGAGCCAGGCATGCCAAAGCTTTCACTTTCATTCTCAGCTATGCATCACAACCAAGGTTCAGTCAGTAAAAAAAATAAAAAATGGAAGTGAAAAGCTCCATTCTCCTACTAGACAAAAGCAGGAGAGGGAGTGCATGATCCTGAGATGTGCACAACACGTCCACTTCTTTTGCTTTTTTCTGTAACTTATTTCCTTTCCAATCCTCACTTTTCAGGCAGCCTTCCAGAGAAGCCTCTGCAAACTCTATGCCCAAAGTCCTTGGTGGTGAGCTGAAGCAGAAGATGGGATGGCAGCAAGGGAAGGAGCTCACTCAGGACCAAGTGTGAGATCACATTCTGAATTAAGGTAAGACACCACCCTTCCATTTATTTATGAATTACTTAACTGTACTTAAGCGATGGAGGTGACTGTTTAAAAAAAACAGGTGTGGTTGGTTCTCTTTGCTTCCCCTTATATTGCTTTCATTGCTGGATGGAAGTAGGGGAAAGCAGCTTGCTAGGACTGTTGGACAGACAGTGCAGTGACCTAGGTGACATGACATGTCATGGCTTACCAAGAATTATTTAATTCATTATGAACCATCGCACCCACAAGCATCATTTTAGGTAATCAGCTGCCAATCGGAGGTTGTTGTGTCAGCACTGAGGGTTCTGTGATATCTCCAGGTTCGGACAACAGATCAACCACCCAGTGAGGTGGGGGGATTGCATATCCAGCCTGGTGGCCAGCATGCAGTGTGGGCTCTTGAGGGCCAATTAAGCTATGCTCGACTGTCATGCTGTGTGAAGTGGCCCAGCATTGTCTGTCAGGTGCTGCTGCTTTGGAACCTCTGCAGACAAATCTGGAAGACATTGTGCAGGAAGATTTACAAGAATGAGAGGCAGCAATACCTTAAAAATTAAAAATTAGTTGTGGCAGTTGAAGCATAACTCTGTATTATATGACCTTATGAATGCATATTAAAGTATAGTGATGTGACCCTATATTAGCTATCTTGCAAACAGGAGGGTGTTATAAATTTCAAGTTATTTAATTCATAGTGAGGATACTGTGTCCCTTAATTTCTACAAAGAAGCCTTGATGTGATAGCATGCAACCAATGTATTGATTATAATGCCTGAAATTGCACACATTTTCCTCTGCATTGCATGTGAAAGCAACAGCAACAGCAACTAAAAGAATCAAGCATCTGTTTGCAGATCTCCTACAGGGGTACAGGAAGGTCAGCCAGAAATCTGGTGTTGTCAAGGAATCACCAGTTTCCACCTGGACACACAACAGAGATGACAGAACTACTAAAAACTAAGTTCAGATTAGTTTGGTGATTTTCGGTTTGATCCCAACAATGTAATCACATTATCCAGATAAACATCAGGTTGACATGGTCAATAATAATCCCTCTGTGTTTTCTGTCGCCTTACAGAAGTGATGAACGTTATATTTTGCAAAGTTACACTATAATCTGATTCCTGGGCTGAAGTGCGTCAGTCGAAAATGGATGGAATGTTTATTATTCCTAAATCTCGTGATACTGGGTGTGGGGAAGGGAAAGGGAAATGTTAAGGTTTTAGGTCAATTACCAGACCTATAGGTAGCTATGCTGACAGATGAGCCCTTTGTTGCCGACCTAAGTTTTATATCCTTTAAGTGCTACACCCAACACTATATATTTTTGGGGCATGTAAAACATCCAATGATTATCTCAATATGCAACCCATTAATGGCCGGAACTTGTGTCCTAGAAACACTCACCTCCTCCTTACATGATTGATTTGGCTGGACTAAGTGGGAAGGAAGAATGGATACATTCTAGGCATAACACAGATTGCTGCAGTGGGAGGACCACCAGATCGCAACAGGTAATGATGCTTGCTGGCCACAAAGATGCATATTTGGACAAAACGTTGTGTGTGTGGGGGGGGTGGGGGGGAGAGATGCGGGCTTCATTCTTTCCTTTTTGCTGGAATCTGCTTCTGAAGTGGAAAATTACTTCCCCCCCAAAAAAAAAACCCCCCAAAAACCCTGTGCTTCCAACCTGGAAGGGACTGCACTTGCATAAATCCTTAAAAACACTAGAAGTATTTTTACAAAAACATGTAAATTCCCAGAATGATTCACAAAAAAGGCAGTGCATGTGTGTGTTTTAATGAACCCTTGGGGTGTTGCAGCAAATGAATTATGCATACACATTTTGTCTGATTTTGGGCAAAGTGACTGTAGTTATCACAGAGTTGAAAGGGAATATGAAGGTCCTCCTGTCCCACCTTCTGCTCAGTGTTGGAGCAGTGGTATCAAGTAGCAACTACAATATTTGAAGCCTGCATACCTGTTATCCCCCAGTCTTCTCTTCCACAGTACTGGTCATGCAAAGCAGAACATTTACTATAGACATTCTAAGTAGTTTGCAAGGTACGTGAAGAGCCTCTATTTCTGTAGCAGTCATAGCCATTCATAACAATATTTGTGACGAAAGCTCTAAGCATTTTCATCTGATTTGTATATGGAGCATCTATTATTTTGCAGCAAAGCACCGTTAGTAATACACCAGCTTAGTCCTGTAATTGTTGAGTGGGAGTGGATGACCATGTTGGATCAGATCAAAGGTCCATGTTGCCCAGAGTTCTGTTCACACAGTGTCCAGCCAGCTACTCACAGCATCCACAGGCAGGACATGAATGCAAGGCAATTACAAGCAACCGGTGTGCAGAAGCATCTTGTCTCTGCTACTGCAAGTGGCATCTAACCATCAGGACTAATAGCCACAGGAAGCCTTATCCTAAATGAAGGTGTCCAGTCTCCTTTAGAGCTGTCCCAATGGGTGGCCATCACTGGCATCCCGTGGAAATGAACTCCATAACTTAACTACATGCTGTGTGAAGAAATACTTCACTTTTTCTTTCCTGCATCTCCCATCAGCATCATCAGATGTCTCCCAGTCGATATTTTCCACAGCTTGCATATCTCTCTGCACCTCAATTTTATCTCCCCTTATTTTTCTAAGCTAAACAATTTCAGCCGTTGTAACCTTTCCTCACAGGGGAGTTCTTCCAACCCCTAGATCATTTAGTTGACCTTTTCTGCACTTTTTCCAACTTCACCCTGTTGTAAGTTGCAGTGACCAGAACTTTGCACAGTATATTGAGTATGGTCTCACTACAGATTCATATAAGGGCAGAGTTATTGTAAATTTACTGTCAATTATTCATATAATATATATTGTTGATTATAACATGGAGCTTGCCTTTTTCACAGCAATTCACACGGTACTGACATTTTCATCAGACTCAACCACAATCCCAAAATTTATTTCTTGGTCATTCACTGCTAGCTTAGATCCTATCAGTTTATACTTGAAATCTGTATTTTTTTGCCCCAAGAAGCCTTACCTTACACTTGTTTACACTGAACCACATTGGCTATTTTAATGCTCATTATCCCAGTTTGGAGAGATCCCTTTGGAGATCTCTTTGGTTTTAACCATCCTAAATAGTTTGGTGTCTTCAGCAAATCTGACCATTTCACTGCTCAATCCTAATTCAAGATATCAGTTCTTAATTGCTGGTCTAGACATTAGTGAAATGCCCTTCAAAATACTTTTTCCATCCCATATTGTCTGCTTGCCTCTCTCTCATCCAAGCTGGTGCTCCCTTTTGTTTTTTGGCAAGACTTCCATTTTCTGTAGAAAGCCTTCTTTCTTCTTACAGCTTCCTTGACACGGTTTGTTCACCATGCTGGTAACTTCTTGGACTTATTGCTCCCTCTCCTCAAACATTCTGCTAATTTATGTTGCTCCAAAATATGTAGAAACAACTGAAAACAGGAACGTACTCCACATTCTTATAAATTCTACAGCAAATTTTTTTGCAATGACATTTTTAGAATTTCATTTAAAACTTTTTATAATACCTTGCATATTAAGACTCTGTGAAGAAAAAAAGAATGTAATCAGTTCATATGATGTTTATATATATGCACCCACCGCTCATTCAACCACCTTCACTGTTACTGTTACATTAATATTACATTGCATTTATATCCTACCTTTTTTCCTCTTGTAAGGAAAGCAAGGCAGCATTTTACGTATCTTCCCAATAACGACCCTGTGACAGAGGGTAGGCCGAAAGACCATGACTGGCCCAACATCACCCGGTGAGCTTCATGGGTGAGTAGGGGCTAGATTCTGGATCTCCCAGGTCCCCAGTCCAACACTCTGTCTACCATGCCATGGCTCACTGTCTCTTTGAGGTTAAAACGTAAGTATTAATTTGTATTAAAATATATAATGATAAATAAAAACAATAAATTACTAAAACGTATGCCCTTTAAAACAAACATAATACCATTTGAATTAAGTTGCAATCCAACGAAGCAGACAATGTGTTTTATTTCTAACTCTTCCATGTTTTCTTAATCCTTCTTCCATCTCTTTCTTACCATAAAAACAGTTAAGGAGAGAAAGAAAATAGCTGCACAATGGTTTTTTGATTGGAAGCACTAAGAGCTATTCATATGAAAGCAACCTTAACCTTAGAGAGCACCTTAAGGCTTTATCATTTCTGCCTTCACCACCATCATCATGGTCGTTTACTTTTCTGTTATGGTTGTAGGTTTCCAATGAGAAATTTCCTAAAGAAATAGCTTCCCTAGAGGGTATGGCTTAGGGAGCACACCGCTGAACAAAAGTCACATTTGAGACTGGGCTCACATATACAACCCATCATGTGTGGGCACTAGGAATCAGCAAGCAAACTGCTTGGAAGAGCAGCGGAAACTCTTGCTGCTCTTGCCAAGTTCCCGCAGGTACCTGCCAGTGCCAGCCAACCAGAAATGCTGATGTGGCACCTTGGATCAGTCGGCACCAGTTAGGTGTCTCCTGTCACAATCATAACTGGTTTTGATCTGCTGCAGCTGCAGTTTTGCCATGTGCCTTTTTATTTTTTATTTCCCCTGTAGATCATGAAAGCCGGCTTTCATTATCCCATTTTGAGTCACCGACAGCCCCTTTAAAGTACCCAAGGATACCTTAGAAGGGCTGTTATTGGGAAAGATTAGTGGAAGCAGTGGAGTAGAGCTCAGAGGAAATGAAGGCACCCGGTCTCTGTATGTTTACTAACAGAAGCAAGTTTCAGAACTAAAATAGCCTTAGTCCCATAAGAGGGTATGTCTTATGCTGAGTGTAAAGGATAAGGCATACAGAAGCCTATTTAGTACAACAGAATTTACTTCTCTGACTAGATATTTAGAGAATTGCACTGTTTCTCAATTTTGTGTAAGCATTCTTCTAGTCCCTAACTTTGCAGCCTCTCTCACAGACTGAATGTCTCTAGTCTATCAGCAAGCTACCTAGCAACACTGCAGCAAAGTCACTGCTTTCCCTCCCACCAGCATGAGCATAACAACAATGGCCCACTTTGCAGGCTTGATGTAACCATACCCAGCAACAGTAGGACTCCTTCTATCCCACACTTACCAGCTGAGTTTGCATGTCATGAGAAGCTGCAGCAATTTCTTACTCTTTTGGTTTTGTTGTATCATCTGGACCCAGTGGTGGCATTCCTATGTGATACATTTAGTTTCCTGGAACCACAGAGAGATCAATGGCCTGCTCCAAGTCTTCCGTGCTTCACCATGGCTTCTTTGGTTGTCTGGACTCAAGCTCCCCACTTTACTGTTGTTGATACGGAAACACCATAGCATTCCATGGAAAGAATTGCCATGGAACTGGCTGCTCGGCCTTCCATTCTCTACTTCCCTCATCACCCTAGCTGCATACCCATCCCCTTCTTTAATCCTATTGTCTGAATGATGTGCCTGTCTTCTTGCTTGCTTCTAGAAGCAGTGCGAAAGCAGGTAAATGCATGAGGGGGAAAGGAGGCCATCGTGTCAAAAGTGTTTGTAATGATTTAATACAACTACCTTAACTTCTGGAGTGACTAGGATGTGCTGCAGAGGTGCAGATGCAGTTGGGAGGGGGAAGAGGAAGGACCCACCTCTAAAGTTCAGTGGACCGCTCAGAATGAGGTGACTGAGGTCCACAGGGAGCAAGAGAGTAAGGAAGGAGATGTCTCTCAGAGGGCTGCCAGGATGCAAGGCAAAAGCAGGAGAACAGAGCACAGAAACTAGATTGCCCACATGATTGACTGGCAAGTGTGTGCAAAACTCCATGCACAATGGAAACAGTACAGGTTGTTTCCTGTGACAAGTGAACCCAGCCAATCTGGTGATAATGGCAGAGCATTGGCAGGGTGTGGTTTAGGAACACAGGAAAAAAAAATGTGTGTGTTCACATGAAATTAGACTGGAACTTGAGGAAAGCGATTGTTTCTGCTGTTTTGGGCTGGACAAGCTACTCCTTAATCACAGCTACATTAAAATTCTAGATTCCTCAGTTTTCTTTGGGTACCAATCACCATCCCAGAAGGGTAAACAAAAAAGAAAAAAAAATGGGTTCAGAATCAACCAGAAATTCCTTTGGTCACTATGCTTATCTCTGTAGCTTGTTAGCTAAATGTCAAACATAGTTGTGACTTCACTCATTGACTAAAAGCACTGAAGAGTGGTAGCAGGTTCATTTCTCACAAAACAATTGGACAGAACTGTGCCAGAATATTTACTTCATGGCTAAAGTCCTGCTAGTTATAGAGAGGCAGTGAAGTTAATCCACTCTGCCTGAAAGCTCCTTGTATAAGAAATGCTCATGCGCTGCATGAGCACAGGATGATCTGCAAGATCTGGCTGTGTTCCCACATTGTACATGCCCTGCAATCATGCACATGGTATTTATGGACCCCAGAGAGCTGGCACCTGCCCCATCAGGGGTGTGGCTGGCCTGTCTGCTCACAGGTAGATTCAACACGCATTTCTTGCCAATGTGGCTAGTGGGCAGCCCAGTATGTGGTGGCAGGAGTGTTAATGCCTTCACTTGAATTCCTCTGAAGAAAATAACCCCGGAAATAGGAGCTGGGGGAAAATATAGATGAGATTGGACAGATTTACCAGGCATTCATGCAGGGGGACAAATGACTTCCCTGTGATGGTCTATCTGGAAGGTGGAAACTGAAGGCAGGGTTAGGGCTATGATTATAGCACCTTCTGAACCTGGAAACTTGGCTTGTAGCCTCCTTGACAAGCCAGCATTATATAGTAAGTTTTGTTTCAACTTATGAATCTTGGCTTCTTTGGGGATAAAAGCCAGGTTCCCAGGTTTTAATGATGTGCTAAACAAACGATTTCTGGTTCATTCAGCCAGCCATGCCAGCAGGATGAGTCACACAGCTTGTTTATAGTGTGAATGTCCCCAAGGTCTGTATTTCTCAAGAACTTCACCCTTCAAGGTCATCTCCATTTTGTGGGGAGTGGTGGTGGGGGTGTGCATGAAAATCAAGCGTACTTTCCTGCAGGAAGTCTCTGCCTTTGTTGCCATGAGTACATATATTGCAAAGTTGATAAACATTGGCTTTTTTTCCCAATGAAAGTCGTTATGTTGGCAACAGAAGAAAGTAGGAGATTGGGCTGTATGAGTTCAGACTGCAGGCATGGAGGTGCCACTTTTGGATGCTTCTCCATATAACCACCCCCATGGAAAATAATAACCAGATCAAGTCATTTGGAATGTCCTGCTCATTTTCTTCTTGGGGGAGTCTTTCTTTCTTTTCTGTGGGAGCTCCAAAATTATTTTCCTTTGCGGGCAGTGGTCCAGCCTCATCAGACCTAGTGTCACATGAGTGAACTCATTGCCTGATAGCCCCCAACCCAGAAAAAGGAGTGCTTAGTTTGGAGTGTGGCTACTCAAAATAGAAGGTTTCCCCACTTCTCTTTTAAAAGTATGTGCGTGTGGACCGAGTAGGTGATATGGCACTTTGCCAGCATGGCTGGTCAAATCAATTGAGAAGGAGGCGGAAGAATGGCCAGCACCATGCCAGGCAAGCAGGACCACCAGAGTGGAGGGAGGGAAAGGAGGAGGGAGCTTTGGTGGGGAGTGGACTCTTATGGGCTTCAGAAGGCTGGGGCTTTGCGGGATGGGCTGCTTGGAGGAGCTGAAAGGATGTGGGCTTCACAGGCAGGTGGATGGCTTAGAGTGGGCCATGATGGGTGGGTGGTGGGGGCTTCTTCAGGTGGGGGGCTTTGGTGGCAGCAGGGGCCCGTTGGCAGCACGATGCAAGGACATTTGTGTGGAGGCTGCTGCCAGCCCTGAATCCAGAATCACAGAATAGATGGATCAGAAGGGGCCAAGAAGGCCATTGAGTCCAACCTCTTGCTAGTGCAGGACACCAGTTAGACCATCCCAATGAGATACCTGTCCAATTGCTTCTTGAAAGACTCTAGCGTGGAAGAGCACACAACCTCTCTTGGCAGCTGAACCCACTGTCCTACGGCTCTCACAGTCAGGAAATTCTTCCTTGTGCCTAGCCTGCACCTGCTGTATTCTAGTTTAAGTTCACTGTTCTGGGTCCTGCAATCTGGGATGGAATCCACTCTACTTCTTCACAATTCTACCATTTTACTTCTACTTCATTCTGCTGCCTGTGGAGCTATTCAGCCTGCTGTTGTTTAGTCGCAAAGTCATACCCAACCCATCACGATCCCATGGACAACATTCCTCTAGGCTCTCCTGCCCTCCACCATCCCTCAGAGTCCACCCAATCTCACACCCACTGCATTCTACAAACAAATAGTTATACAGTGAATGAAAAAAACTAATCAGAGCTGGATTTCTGATACCAGTTTTTATTCATGAATACATATACAAGCAATGCATAGTCTTTTAGAGCTAGACTTAAAGTAACACATTTCCAAAATGGCTTAAAAGAGGAAAATAAAAACAAACAATGACAAAGGAGGAGGCATGACATACTGGGAATAATACATATGATTATCTTGCTAAAGTTATTGCTGAAGTGCAAACATTGTGGTGCTTGTGTGGTCAGAGCCTCACCCAAGATATTTCTGTATCTGAGTCAAAAATCCTTTGGCATACCCGGAGGTTCCTTGATTTGCACTCTATATTGACATTTCAGGAAAAGTAAGAGAATTGAACATCTGAGAGTTGCACTGGATCTCCATTTCGTTCTTGGCAACTGCATCTTTTAAATGTAGAAAACATAAAAAGAGCAATTCTGTTGGCAAGATACTTTAAAAAATAAGGTAAAATCCACTGAGTGCAGCTCCAGCACAAGTTCCCATTGCAATGAATGGAAATTATACAGAAGCAGTTTTTGGTGGATTGTAAAATGATTATATTAGCAGACTAAAAGCTATCTGAAACAGAAATGACTGCAATATACAGAATATAGTTATTTAACATATCACATATAAAGCTTATCAGTTTATTAAACTCCCCCATCCCAGGAGTGGGAGGAAAAATGAACCACTCTAAAAGTAGCTTTCTGTGGGAAGTTGTGCTTTCTTAGATCTATTTTCTAGCTTCAAGTTTAGCTGAAACTTGTCCATTTTATTTTAATATATATAATATGGCAATTTAGAAGAAATGCATGCAACTTCTACATAGCTAAGTACAGGGTAAATATCTGTTGCTAAACAGTTGGGGAAATGGCCAGTTTGGAGGGCCAGTAACATAATATTTACATACAGCCATATTATATTCTTAGTTTTCACAGTCATGTGCAAATGTTACAAATATGGCTTTTCTTTTTCTTTCCCCCCTCTCTCTCGCTCTCTCTTTTTAAAAAGGAAGTAAGACATAATTGTACAGACTAATATTTCTAAATGCTTCAGACTGTTTCACTTTCGTGCGAAACCTGTTGATTTTGTATTCACTGTACACTGCACTTAGCCGTGCCACCTTAATAACGGTGGCACAGTTCACACGTATTTCCTAAGGCACAATATTAGTGCTAAATGCTTTAAAGATGGAGCCATGCTTTTTGTCGGTTTGTTTATGTGAAATAATATGCCATTGCTAGCGAAATAGTAATAATATTACAAACAGTACAAAATACAAAGACTAAAGCTCAAGACTACATTAGATGCTTAAGTTCTATAAGGACTCTATGGACATGAAAGCATACTATACATTGCTGTGTATCTAAAACATTTGGTTTTGGTAATATTTGTTGTACACATAGCAGAGAGTTATAAGGCTTCATTGGAATAATATTCTTAGGCTTGAACAAATATTTTACATTCTTTGATAGCAGTATTTACAATTGCTTTAACTCATCCTTTGTCATTTGGTAATCAATACATATTTCATATGCATCCTTCTTGACTGTCTAAAGTGCTTGCTTATCAGCATGAGGCAGTGGAGGCTGGAAGTTCCTTTAGCAGGGGCACCATGAATTGCTCCTTTAAAATTCAGACTAAAAACCAGGGTGGATACCCTATCTGACTAACCTTGGCACCACCAGCCTCCACTGGCATGAGGAAAGAAAATGCATAATTGTCTTAAACATAAGAAACCCATAACACGGAAGTGGCAAGGGCATGAACTGGGATCTGGACTGCATTCTCAGAAGCAGAAATTATTGCTAAGGTCAAAGCCTTCACAAGGCAACTAGGTATATTTGCAAATATGCTAGCTTGCATGTGCATGCATACACAGAAACCATTGGAGGAAAAGACAGATGTCAATGTTTTTGTCCATCAACCATAAATATTTTGTGCTGTTCCATTTTCTTGTACTGTGTCTGAAGCCTGGTTTAAGTCAAATATTAACATGCTTGTATGATAAATAGTTCCTAGATTCATGACCAAAGTTCTGTGATGGCTGAAAAAGTATATAAAGCTGAGATGACAGTTTGGTTGTAAAAAATGCACCAGGAATAAGGCAACAGGATGTCAAATACAGTTCGGGGGGAAAGCTGAAGAAATTCTGGAATTCAGACACATATTTTACTTCCAGTAGGACTTTTTTCTACCCATCCCAGCAGACAGTCTTTTAACACATCATTCCAATATAGGCTTGATAGTTTCTGTGCCTAGAAATACTTTGGAGGGCAGCAGATTCACAGCTGCCAATAAAATGTCCTGATGCCACAATCTAGCAAAATAAGGCACTTCCAGGGTTGCGGTCCAGTAGAACCCAAAGGAAAATAAAATAGCTTTTTGAACCAGTCACCTGTTGTATCATGTTTTCTATTTCAGCCCATGAAATAGATCATTTTATAGCTCATTTCCTCCATTTTCCTTGAGATGACTTTTTTTAAAGGAGGTGTTTTCTTAGTTGAAGCCAACCAATCAGTGTGTGTGTGCAGACAGAGAGAGAGAGGGAGGGAGAGGAGAGGGAGAGAGACGAAGAAGGAGAAGACAGTGAAGAGGTAATTGTTCCAGACATTCAGCGAAGTGGAAGAGCAGAGCGGTACCGAGGATTATCTTCTATTTAACTGAAGTCGATGTCTCAGCTAAGCTTAACTGGATTTCCAGATGGCCAGCTATGAATGAACATTGGTGCTGGAGAGGTCGTTCCTTATTATTTCATTTACTGCAAACAAGAAAACACAAGTAGTGAAAGATTATTTTGCTGAACTCTTGCCACATCCTTTTTGGTTGAAAGCAACATTTAAAGACACGTGAATTAGTGCTTGCAGTTTCTCGTGGCTATAATGCTAAGCATAAAGTGCAAGTAAGTCATAGCTCAGAACTGTTCTAAGCGCAAAAGAACAGGATTAACTGAAAGGAACCAGCGTACATCCCCAGTAGGAATGCAGCAGAACCATGGGCTTCATTGTAATGCATCACACATATTCCAGCTCTGTAATTAGTTACGTTCTGAAAACATTTGGGTTGGCTCTGAAAGCAAACTTGACAAACAAGAGGAAGTCTATAGAATATCAGACCCACTGCAGAGAAAATCACTAGGGTTTGCGAGCAAGCATAACATACAAACCTGCAGGGTGTTGACTTGAATGTTTAAAAAGTGACTCTGCTGCATTTGGTCCCAATGTTTCAGCAGTGGGAAATTTGATGAAAGAAGGAAGGACAGGGCCTAAATGGGTGATTTCCCTTGTTTGCTACTTGTATTTGTAAAACAGATAAATCTTCAACGGTCAATAGCATGCACAAACCTTTTCTGCATTGCAACACTTCTGAGGATGAGGGAGAAAATTCAAAACCCCTCCCAGTCTTTTAAAGAAAAGAGTAAACCCACTCTATAATCTAGGCATTAACTGGTGGAACTGACAGTACAATGTTTTTGTTACTCGCGTGATTCTTCTTTCTCTCCCCTCCTCCCTGATGGACTGTTGGACTGTCGTGTTTCCCACACTCCCATTATGTCCATTTATCGCTTGTGATTTTTGGCAGATGGACAGGAAATTACTGAACCTGGCAAAGGCCATCAGCACCAAGCTGCACAACATCCCTTCTATTTCCACCCTGCTTCCCTGTGGTCCCTGCCACGGCTCGATTTACATTCAGATGGACAAAGTGTCATCAGTAAGGCTGTCAGCACTTTGGAGCTTTCCTAACATCACAGGGAAGGGGAAACACATGCCCACGTCATGGAACTAGCCTGGAAAAGCCCATGTTTCCCTTTGTCGGTGGGCTGTTGTTCACCCTTGCTTAGATAATTCCATGTGTTTGTGCAAGAGAAGGCCATACTGATCAAAAACAAACTTCCTGCAGATCTGTCCTGTTGAATTTATTAAAATGTTGCTGCAATTTATGGTATGATGCATAGAAAGGAGGCAACATCAATCAGAGAGTCTAGAATGGCACTCAAGGCTCTGGTGGTTGGGAGGTGGTGAGTACTTGGTACAATGTAAAAACTGCCATTTTATTTATAAAAACTAAATAAAAAGCTCCCTGCCATGGCCTCCCTTTGCCACTAGAGTGGCTTGCCGGCTGAAGGAATTATTGGCTTGATTTCTCAAGTGCTGCAACACTATTCATATTAAGGCCAAACAAAGTAGCACAGCAAATCAAGTTAGCTGGTCAGGTGACACAAGGAATGAGCAGGGGCTTGAGGAACTCTATGATGCATTTGCTGTAGGTGTGTTTCTGTGGTCTGAACAGCCAATTGTTCCGAGTAGCAATATTCTGTGCTTTGCATAACCTGATCGAATGTCTGGTTTCCAGCCCATTCATCATAATGTCCCTTGCCCTTGTTTTCATTCTCTTAAGCTGGAGCTGGACCCAAAGCCTGCCCTGGTCCATGTCGCCCACCTTGAACCACGCTCTGCCTGTGAAGGCAGGACTCCCAGCAATGCTCTGCCTCCAAGCCTGACTAGTCCTGACTAGCTAGGTTGGACCTTCTTTTCCAAAAGTATAATGCAGAAGGAATATGACCCCAAAAGGCACACACTAGTGTCTTTTTCATTTGAGTCCCATTGAAATATTTTCACATAAAATACTGAATGTATGGGGAACAAAGCGACAGATAAGCAATGTTTTATGGAAACATATAGATAGGTGCCTGTATTTTTCTTCTTGTAAGTACAGTCACCAGAACCCCCAACATGCATAAGAGATGGGAAAAGAAGAGTGATTAGTTTACCAGATAATAGGCAAATAATGCAGTCAATAAGTGACAAAAAGGAATTAGTGGCACATTATACAATGAAAGGAATGACCCAGGGAATATTTCTGCGTATGCACTATTGATTTTCCAACATATTAGATGGAAATTCATTAAATGCAACATTGAATGTACTATGTAGATGTATTAAACTGAACTTCTATTCCTTGATGCAAATATGTCCTACTTACTGTGGGAAACATATTTTTATCTACAGGAAAGCTTTGTGAAACAGCCTCCAGAAGTTAGCAAAGTAACATGTCAGATTGAAACTTTGCATAACTGATTCCTGGCATGATGGAAATTCTCCTTCCATCCTCCTTTTGAGGAGATGATAACTATGATTGGTGAAGACCCTAACTTGCTTCTTTATACTTTTCTGTACTGCCCAATAGATGAAACTTTCTACACTTGGTATCATCTTGGGGCCAGCCTATTGAGCATCAGCTGACCTTTGGGCTGGGGTATGTTTGGTATCCTGGAGCAACATGTCCTGGCCCTGTCTTGAGATTGCTATTTGATTGCAACCTTAGGGTGACACTGCAGTTTCCGTCACAGCTAGCAGCAAAGATCTCCTTTGGACCTTTTACATGTGATCATTATGTTGTAGAACACGCTGCAATGTGGCACATTCCCATGTTCCTACAGTAGCATCAGAAGTCCAGCTCCATAGTGGATGAGTCCACAGTGTAAATGCACTGTACATTGATAGTTCCATTCCCAGGAACAGCAAGCATCATGCGGAGTGATGAGGGATTCCCACAGTGAGAACACTGCACAATAAGAAGTCCTGAATTGTCAGGATACAATGATTCCCATGTAGAAGCCCGGCTGGCACTGGGGATCTCTCCCCTGCATCAGCAGAAACAGCTTTCTTGTATTTCCTGTTTTATTTTTTATTTTTAAAGATTTCTAATTCTTGCTTATGCTACTGCTCTACTACAAAGTGGGTCTGGGAAGCTACTCTATCCCTACACTTGATGCTAGAAGCCACTAAGGCAAGAAAAATAGTAATTCAAGTTTGTTTATTTAATTGGGGTCCACAGTTAAATTATTTCTGTTTGCCTTGGCACACTAACATATTTCCCTTCTAAAGGCACATTAAGTAAAATACATGAGCATGCGTCAGACCTTCTAGGGCAATAGGCTGGGCTCTACAAGCTACTTAAGACAGAGCTGGCACTAATCTCTTTCAAGCATCCCATTGCATGAAAAATGACTGTACTGCACAAAGAAAGTGCAATTTCAAGTTTCGGATTTATTCTTCAGCAACTGTCTGAAAACTGGATAATTTACAGTGCCATCTTAGACATCAAAACTAAGTCCAATAAAGATCAATGAGATCCCAGGTAAGTGTATATAGCATGGCAGGCTTAGTCACTTTTAAAACGAACAAGTAAAATTAGCTCAATTGGCTATATTTCACCTACATTTTTCAACTTTTCTAAAATCACATTTTGTACAGCTAAATGTGTTATGCTCTCTTATGAACTATTATATTTCTGGAAAGTAAAATGTGAGTCAGTCACGAGCTAATGGCTATTATATATCTCAGTGCAAAAAGGCACATGAACTAAAGCTTAAATTTATTGTTGAATTTTATTTCCTGAGTAAGCTTAGGCACCGGGTTCCAAAAGGTCTGGATGCAAGGATCCTTGCATAATATAAAAACATTTTAAAGGCACCTCTGTCCTCTTCCAAAAACAGTCTCACTGGCCTTTACAAATAATAATTAGATCAGCATAGCTAGGAACACAGATACAAGAACCTTGGGAACTACCTTATCCATCTACCCCAGTATTGTTGATAGTAATGGCTAGTAGTTTTCTGGGGCTGCATGCAGGAGATTTCCTGCTTTACGTGGAGAATCTTGTCTATACACAGCATGTTCTCTACCACTAAGCTTCAGCCCTTCTTTTTGCAAATATATTCCAGTGTGGCGTAGTGGTTAAGAGCACGGGACTGGGACTCAGAGGATCCGGGTTCGAGTCCCCGCTCGGCCATGGAGCCAACTGGGTGACTTTGGGCCAGTCACAGCTTCTCAGCCCAGCCTACCTCACAGGGTTGTTGTTGTGGGGATAAGATGGAAGAGGAGAGAAGATGTAAGCTGCCTTGAGCCCTTTGTAGGAAAAAGGCAGGATATAAATCGCACTATAAATAAATTCCTAGCCCAGCACTCATTTTATAGGTGGAATAACTGAGGGTCAAATCAGATACTACTCTAAATCCATATCTAGCAGTGATACAGGGACCCAGTCCAGATCTTAAAAGCTCTCTGACTGCACTGCTGGCATCCTGATCCAGACTGCACCCCTGCACCTGTTCTACAGGAAAAATGACGTAGATGCTAGATATGGATATAAACTGAGGTCTGTTTTGGCCCTTGGAGGGAAAGAGTTGGATTGCTCAAAATTGCACAGCCAGTTTGCGGCTAAGCTGCTATTTAAGTTGGTAGCTCCAATGCACAATATGTAATGGTGTAATCCTAAGCATGTCTTCTGAGATGCAAGTCCCACCTAGTTCACTGGGGCTTACCCCCACATAAAAGTACATCAGATCACAGCCTTAGACTAGAATATTCCTGCAAAGGAGCAAAGCCCTGCCTAGAACAACAGTTCACATATCTTTTAAAAGATACGCTTTTGCTGAACTTGCCAATTACACCCACAGTTTCCCAAGATGCTCTTCAGTTTTAAAATTGCTCAGGCTGATAGTTTCCATTGTCATGCTCACTTTTCCACTGACATCATGCATTTTAAAAAATCCTAATGTAAGAATTAAGAAAGGCAGGTTTGTCATGTGATCACACTACCTGGCAGAGCTCTGAAAAAGAAAAGTTTCTGTTACTAAACCCATCAGATGCCACTGCAACAGGATGTGGCAAGCTGTTACACCACAACTGGGTTTATAAGGAGCTTTTCTTCTTATATTTAACTTAAAATGACCTTACCATGGAAACTTCTGTTTTAGTAAATAAAATGATATTACTGACAACATAGTTAACTTTCTCTTGTTTGTTTGTTTTTTAAAAGATGAGGGACAGTGTTAATTAAGCAGATACATTTCTCAGAAGTAAGCTACAACGTTTATATGCCTGTGGTGTTAAAAATAAAAGTTTAAAAGACCAGGCTTTTTCAAACTTTCTTCCCTATTATATTAAATTGGTTATATAGTGGAATTAGGGAATAGCTGTTACTTTTATATACATATATTAAAATCTTATAGATGTAATCCTTGTGCTGTTGAAATCAACAGAATATCTATTAACAATAACGTAGCTGAGGCATAGTCCTTTTAAGCAGAGATTAAAGCTTTCCTAAAATTTTGTTTATCTTGGTTGATGTCAATGAAGCTTCATTCAAATGGGTTGGAGTTAAACTGGCACAAGAGAAACGAAGAAAATGCTCATGGGCTCATTAGTGGTGAATATTAGTGGCTCTGGTGCACAAAATAATACATGTTCAAATCTGCAATAACTCTGCAGTGTATATGTCATTTGTAGGTGTAAGTTAAACACCAGAGAAGTCAAATACAGCTTGTAAAACAGTAGAAGGACGAAAGAGCTTAAAACATAGACTATAGAAAGCTGATTTTGCAATTTTATGAGCCAAAATTAATGTTCCTATTGAAAACTGGCCCCTAGGTTTGTGAGTCTGCTCTTAAAAAGGCAGGAGAGTTGGGAAAGGAATAAAACCATTTTTAAGTTAGTGAGATACTGTACTCTACATTCTCCAGTGCTTCCTTGTAAAAATAGGGCTGGGAATTACGGAATCATTTGAGATAGTAGATTTAAGAGTCTACACCTTTTGGCTTGTATCGGTACAATAATCAGTGAAAGAATGTGTGAATTACATGCCACACATTAACTTATTTCAATCTTTCCCAGCCTGATGCCCTTCAGATGATCTGGACTTCAGTTTCTACCAGCCCCAGCCAGCATGAACAAAAGTCAGGAACACTGGGAGTTGTAGTCACAGTATGGGTTTTGGTGGGTATCAATTTGGGCAAGTCTGGCTATCTGCACTTATCTGGATTCCATCTTAAAGCAAGAACACTTCAGACCAGCTAGTAACACTGGTGAGGTAACTAGTTTAGCTGCACACGTTTCCTTTCTCCATCTAAATTCTCTGTGTTCATGGCCTGTGCATCCTCATATTCCCCAAGTAAATGCTAAAGTTGGTCAGTAAGCAGAGTTGCTTTGCTCAATTCAAGTGCATGGCATCATTCATGCCATCCTTCATGTGGGGTCAGGTTCTTGTGGATCTGTCTGCTTGACTACCAGATGTTGCAAGGTCTATTTTTGTATTAGAGGCAGAATTGAAAATTCTGGCTGTTGCTTCCATTGTCTTGCTGACTCATTGCATAGCCTTGAGCTTTTGCCCCCTGTAGAACCCTGTGGATATTGCTAAAGCATGTTGACCTCAGCCAGGAAAGGGTGACAGTACAATTCTAGGCAGGTCTATTCAGAAGTAAGCCTGACGGAGCTCAATAGGACTGACTCCCATGCCCAAGGGATCGCAAGTGGTGCAAAGTGCTTCATGTGATTTCACTGAATCAGACCGCCGATAAAGGAGCAGCAGCATATTATGGAAACCTTCACTGTGACACAGTTTATGGATGATTTGCTGCACGAATGTTTTCAGCAGTATCCGATGGCACAGGTAACAGTTGGTCCTCCTGTGCTTTAAACTGCAATACCAAAATAAGGGATAAGAGAGCCTACATCTCGGAAACCTAATGATTCTAGGTGGCAGAGAGAAACAACTTCTTTCCTACCTTTGCTCTTTCTTCCATCCAGAGAAATAGAACATACCATGCTATTGCTTCTGTTTTCAGTACCACAGTATGCCCAGGACCAGTAGAGCACATACAGTGACCTCTGCTTGGGTCAAGCGGTGTCTGCACAGTGGAGCCCCCAGGAACCTCCTGGAGCACTGAATCGTATAAATGGTTTTTCTGCCTATCAACTGATAGATATACCCAGGGATGTATATAATTCGTCTGCGACAAATAACCCATGTGAATCTTTTACCTAGTGACTGAGCTCCCACAACACAACAGCTCATGATGGGTTGACAGTCATGATGGGTTGTCATGTCCTGTGAACCCAGATGGATTTCCCCAGGAAGACTTGTCCATGGGCAAGAAGCAGTGGCTGTTGTAGGGGTTGCTGTACCCACAATGGCTGTGATGTCTGAACCCAGGCAACTGGCCCTATTGTGGGTATAAGTCTGTTGGCAAGAGCACCAAAAAGCATTTGCTGCTCCAAGTGGCTCCTGGGTGACAAACCGAGCCAGTAGCCCCCAGACTGCCCAAGAAATCTTTGCAAGCAGCTGCACTGAATTCCTCCCCTTCCTGTGAAGAGTTGTTTGGCACTTGTCAGTTTTCCATTTCCATTTTTTTTCAGAGATAATGCAAGTTAGCTCTGATCTGGCTTCTATAATCCCACTGACATCCCTTTCACTTGCCCCAAAAGCACTTTAGAACACTGCCCCTTTAAATTAAAATTACTTGTATAATATCTCATATATATATATATATATATATATAGAGAGAGAGAGAGAGAGAGAGAGAGAGAGAGAGAGAGAGCGCTGCATGTGCGTAACTGCAAACTTTTGCAGTTGTGAAAGTGTGGAAACTTGGAGCCTCAGCTCCAAAAATTAAAAAAAGTGTAAAAAAAATTCTGCATGAAGGCACCTTTTAAATTAGTGGCAATTGCCCAAGTGCAGGTATTTGTAACCTCACATGGGGCCATATCTTTGGGGGGGAGGCGCACTGGCTGAAAAGTTTGCAGCAGGTATCAAATGCCCAAACATTCATGTTTCATGTGCAAACTTCCCTCGTACCTTTGGTTTCTCTTGGTAGCTCAACCTTTGACAGCTGTCAAGACAAACCAAAAGTGGAAAAAAGAACATGGACCCCTTCCAGGCAATGTCCAGGGTTAGTACCTGCTGTACTTTGGTGGCCAGCTGCCCCCACCCCCAGGCATTGTCCCATCTTTGGTTTCAAACTCTGTACTTGTTCATTGCAGTTAATGGAAAAGGTGCTTTCATGTGCAATTTTGTACACTTTCTTCTTTTGTTCTTAAATGTTTGGCCAACCAAGGTGCCACCTGGGCTTTTTGAAGGGGCTGCCTGAACCGCTAAACTGGGGATTGCAAAAGTTGGCTTGACAGCTGGCATTTGCTTTTTTTTTTTTTAATGGTACAAGCACAAAAGGCAACACAAGGCAAAAACACCTTGCAGCTGTAGTGGGGAGTGTTGAGAGACAAAGTCCTTCTCTGTTGTTCCCTGGGATAACTGTTGAGTGGATGGAGGGGGATGAGCGAATGGACCAACAAGCCAACCTGAAACTGATAACCTGTCAGGCTTATTGTGGTTTGTTTGCATGACAACCAACTCACTATAGCTTTTTGCCCAAGTTGCTTGGAGTGGCATATGATGTACCCATTTTGTTTGGTGAATTGGGCTCTGGCCCGGAAAAGGTAATCCCAGAAAATATTAACTCATCTTTAGGCAGCCATGGGGCTCTTTCTTTTTTTAGTGCATCTTTGTATCCTTGATCCAGAGAAACTACAAGCAACTTTAAAAAAAACTACCTGAAACCTGTTATTTCTTGAAGAAAGGAGCTGTTGCAAAATGTTGTAAATCACACTGCCTGCCTGTCCATCTGCCTGTCCGTCTCCCTGCCTGCCTGCTTGCCTGTCCATCTTTCATAACTCGATCACAGAAATGCAATGTCTAAATGTATTCTGTTTTTTCTGAAGATTAGCAGACTTTCCTCACTGTGGGCCAATGCAAAACACGCTGTTCCTGTGCAACTTGTATATGAGGAAATCTCTAATTTTGCTATATCTCCAAATGGAAGAAAAAGCTTAAGAGCACAATCTTATGCCAGTTTAGAAAACTGGCTGGGGCATGTCGGGAGTTGCAAGTCTTTCTTCTGTTTAAACTAACACAGGATTGCAGCTTAAGTTGTCCCAAATGTAATTAGTGGAGAAACAAGACAAGAGCAAAAATGAGTTGCTACTATTTTGTTACAGTTAGGACTGTAACCAAATGACACAATGCACTGTGGTCCTCCAGTCTGCCAAGTCTTTTTCTGGAATATTCCATTCCGTTCCTTCTCTGGATTCCTGTTTCACTCCTGACAGACACTCATTATCAGTCCAAAGGAGGGTGGGGGTGGAACTGGTTATTTAAATTTCTGCAAACCTTGGCATTCCCTCAAATCTGCTGTTGCCCTCTCTTGTGCACACATATTGCCACAAAAGCATTGGTACTCACCCCCAAATTCTGCTAATAGAGGGAAATAAGAGCAATGCCAGGTTGACCTACAGGTCTTTGATGGCGGGTCCTCTGACTCATAGGTTGTTACAACATAGGTCGTTACGCACCCAGCAGCTCCACAACCTTCCATGACAGTACAGTAATTTATCATGCTTGGCTACTGCCATTTTGGCATTTTGCAAAATGTGTTTCATGCTGCACAATTCCAGTAACATTTAAAATATTGCATTGACTTTGAAACCTAGGTTCCATTTCCACTGAAACTAATAAACAGCAAAATGTTTCATTTCTATTAGTCTTGGGATGAGAACTAATTTAGCTGTCACTAAATGCATTTCATGAAAAATATATTCACTGGCTGTCTCTCTTAACAATGGACATTCATGTACAAAATTATACCAATACAATACTTGATTAAACAGATAATCCACTGTCTGGTCCTGCCAAGAGTTGAATGTCCTCGGTTTCCATTGAATTCATATGAAAGTGTAAATGCCTTTCCAAAGAGATAAAATGCTCCTTGCTTTTTGCATCATGAATCCATAGCCAACACCCAAAGATAGTGTAAAAATGGCAACTATACAATAGGAAGACATTTATGCCAATAACACTACAGAATTCAGGCCACTGAACTGCATTTTATTTAAATTAAACTTTGCTTCAGTTATTTCTAATATCTGTCCATGGTCTTCCCCTTTGTTAGTATCTTGTGGACCTGGACCTGGTGTTACCAACAGGGTGGGTTGGGGTGCAAAATAACATCTGGTTCTAAACTGGTAGAACATTGGGCAGTATCCAGTATTGTTGCTGCACTCCTGCTCTTTCACTGTGCCAGTGGTCTCATGCAGCAGTTCAAGAAGCAACCCAGAAACAAGCAGAAACATTTGTTTCTGGATTTTGACTTATTTTTTTTTTCTGGAAAAGAGTGTGTGAGCTCATTCAGGGTTCTTTGTAGAACTGCTAACTCCACATGGCAAAGGGTCCCACTGGAACATGGGCATGCTTGGATACTGCTCACTGTGTTGTAAAATAAGGTATACCAGGGCTGTCACATTATTAAACAAGGCAGATAAGAAGGAAACAATTATAGCAACCATGGCTGAATTCTCAGAAACAATAAAAACATCCAGTCATTTTACCAAGAATGGCTTGCGCCACAAGTGAATGAAATGGCCCTATTCACATCCCTCTGTTACAAGTTGCCATTATTTCCAACGCTGTACTCCTCTGAGTCAGGAGTATATTATCATTAATGAGGGCTGAGAAGTCCTCATATTAATTCCCTCCAGCAAATACATCATTTGGGATCTTCTAATTTAATGACTTACTACTGCCTCTTGGACAAGGCTTGTAGCTTGGTGATGGAAGAGGTAACAAGAATGTTCTGCTTATACCTCAAGGGTCTGATCTGTGAAGACCTTTGTACACATGTATCATCCTTTGAGGTTGGAGCCAGTAGTGGGAACATGCATGTTTGAATTCCTTCGAAGAGTAGGGAGACACCCTGCAAAGCACAGTGTCACCTTTACCTTGTGAGGCTTTGTGTCAAGACTCACAAAACAATATGGGAACAGAGTAAAACTATTTAGCTGAGAGCTCTCAAGTATAAAACTAGAATTATACAGATCTACTTCACGGTATTGCTGTGAGTGTGAAACAGACCTTTGTTATTCCAAACCAGCTTTAAGTAGGACCATAGATTTTAGTAATTCAGATAGATTCTCTCTGAAATGATGGGCACATGAGCACACTTTTCTCTTAATAGCAGTGGGCCCTAATAAATTGGGCCTATGGCCAAAATATTCTCAACTTGACTAGTGATATATTATTACAGCTCTGCAGTGGCCCTTTTGATGATACTTTGCATGTCAATGGAGAAAAGCATACACATTACATTTGTATGTATGTGTATACTAATGTATGCAGTTGAACATTACTTGGACTTTCCTCCACTAGTCAACTAATAAAGACATAGAATGTCTAGAATGAATAATTTAATTTGTTTTTAAATGATTATCATATCAGAGGTTTTCAGCCAAAAATCTAGCTCATCATTTCAAATCAATGCATCAACCTTAGCCTTTTGTACCTCTGTTGCTCTCAGTCTGGTGTACCTCATTCTTCTCGGCTCATTCCCACAGGTGTTTTTTCTTTCTCAGAAACAACTGTCTTCTCTTTGTTGCCCTCATCTTTTTTGCCAGTCTTTCTTAGAACATTCCAGGTCTATACCTCTGCTCATTCCCCTGACCTGTAGCTTTCTGAGATCCCTACCTGATTCCTTCCTAGAATTCTCTTGCCATTTCCCTTTAGAATTGCCTTGCCTTCACTACAAACGAAGCAGCTCAGCCAACAGTAGAGAAAGACCCCTCTGTTTGCCACATCCATCTGTGACATGAAGGTACCTAGAAGAAACGCTGGGGAACTGTGACAATGTCACCCATGATTTGTTGCATAGAATCAATCATAGTAGAATTGAAAGGGGGTGAAAAGGCCACTGGGTCCAACTCCTGCTCAATTCAGGACTCCCAAGTTTAATCATCCCCAACAGATGGCTGTCCAGCTACTTCTTGAATACCTCCAGTGTGTGAGACATCATGATGAATAACTGGTTTCATTGTTGTATTGCAATGTCAGGAAATCTTTCCTCATATCTAGTCAGAATCTGGCTTCCTGTAACCCGTTATTCCATGTCTACACTCGGATGACTGAGGAGAGATCCTGTCTTTCCTCTCTGTGAAAGCCTTTCAAGTATTTGTAGAGTGCTATCATCTCTCCTCAGTCTCCTCTTCTCAAGACTAAAGCTTCTTTCAGTCTCTCCTCATGGGGCGTTGTTTCTAGTTCCCCAGTCTAGTTCCTCCTCTGACCCTTTTCCAATTTGACTATATCTTTCTTAAATTTGCTATCAAGAACTAGACAGAATACTCAAGATTAGCCTAACAAGTGCTGAGTAGAAAGGAACTAGAGATTCACATGATTTGAAAATGCTTCTTGCATCAATCAAACCAAAAAGAGTGTTTGCCTGTTTTGCAGCCACCTCATATTGCTGGCCCAGCAATCTGGCCCAGCAATTGATCTGCAATTCCAAGTCCCTTCTCATTTGTACAATTGTTGAGTCAAATATCTCCCATCTTGCAATTTGATTTCTTTTTTCTAGGTGCAGAGCTTAGCATCTGTTCCCATTAAATTTTATTATGTTCTTTTCATACCAGTGCTTTGACTTATCAAGATCACTTTGAATTTTATTTCGGTTCTCCAGGCTATCAAATATGATAACTATCGCTCATACCTCCCTCCAATTCATTAATAAAAATGTACTTCCCTGCAATTTGAAAAAGTGTCATTGATAAGCAATCTTTGAGTCTGATTCTGTAGCCAACCATGGATCCTTCTATTTGTTTCATCTAGCCCTTTTAAGCTAATTTGCTAGTTGGGACATCATGGGGCCCTTTGTCAGAAGCTTTGCTAAAATCAAGACAGATTATGCCCACAGCATTCCCAGAGTCCACCAGGAAGGTTTTCCAATTAAAAAAGTAGATCAAATTAGTCTGGCAGATTTGCTTTTGACAAATCCATATTGGTTTCTAATAATCACTGCAATGTTTCCAAGGTGTTTGCAGATTCCAGTCAGCTCCAGAATTTTCCCAGGGACTGATGTCAGAATGGTCTGTAGTAGCCAGGTTCCTGCCTACTACCCTATTCACCCCTTTTGAAGAAAGGGACTTATTTCATTTATCCAGCACTTCACCCATCCTCCATGATTTCTCAAAGATAATAGATAGTAACTTTTATTTAGTTAAAAGAACTAAAAATCAAAAAGGAGATTTGCCGTCAAAATCAGAGATGGGTAGTTAATCTTTCTCCCATATCATTTCCCTAAATGACTCCTCCCACTATCTTTTGTTCATTATGTTATGGGAAAATGCATGTGCAGGTTTTCTTTAATGGGATGAATAGTAACTTCAGTAGCTGTAGTTGCGATTTTCATTGGACCAAAAAGTCATGGGAATGGATCAATGCATTCTGATTGCCATGGTTCTGAATACTCCTCTGACTGCGGATTTTCAAAGTCCCACCTAATTTAGGGCTCAGTCAATCACAACGTAAGGATTCCTTACCTCCAGCATGACAAAAGCCCAAGGGTGGGCTCCTGTGCATCTTGCTGGGGAATGCTTGGGATATATAGGACTTTTTTCTGCCCAAATATGGATTACATTGCCTGACTATCCACTCAGTATTCATTATAATACAACACTTGTCTCTTATGTCAGAAAGGTACAAACTAGAATATTCTGTAACTACAAAGGAAAATGTTCTTGTTAGGAAAATCAGTAACAGTTCTACCATGGATGGAAAAAACATTTCATAAATTAGTAATATTTAATTCCTGAGGCACAGAGGTTGCAATGTACAACAGATCACTCTAAAAGCCACAGAATTAAAAACAAAACCAAAAAACAATTAACCAACAACAAAGAAAGGCTTATAGAGCAAATGGAAAATATAACCACACATTCCATGAAGGAAACGGATCTTGTATTACCTCAGGTATTCTGGATGTGTCTAAACCTTAACTTATTTTTTATCTTTTTAATCACAATAAGCCACTACCTCAGGCTGTACCGTTTTTGGTACAAGAGAACAGGCTGGGTGAAACACGTGAGTGACAAACAACTAGCGGACCCTCCCATATGTGAATGAGGCTTTTGGCAGTGATGTTTGACAGCTATTGAAGTGAAATAATTTTCCTACCTGAAGTGGCCTTTCCTTTGTTAGCTCGATAAATCCAAATTGTAGAACAGAATCATTGACGCAGAAATAGGCTTCAGATAAGAGCTGGGAATGCACCTTGCCACAGCCGTTTCAAAAGACATGCAAAACCTTTCCGCAGTAAGCTTCTGGGGTGAAGATGATTGGGGTCACCAAGTTGCCTTGCTAATCACTATTATTATATATTCTGATTATTAGTATTGTAGCAGCTCTGTACCACTGTTAAGGTCGTTACTGGAATTGTGCACAGTCAGGGTTTCAAATTGTGCAGAGAGCATACACAATTATAGCAGGCTCCCCCTGGCAAATTTTGTCCTCCAACATATGGAGTGAAGCAGGGCTGGAGAGAGTGCCAAGACAGAAGGGACACGAACCCTTTAGGAGCAGGAGAGGTTCAAAGATTTGACATTTTGCTGTCTTGTTTATATTTCACTGGAAGCCATCTTGGATACTGAGAAGGAGCTCTGGGTCTATATATTCCACATCAATGAGTGAACAAATGAATAAATAAAGCAAGCCTACTATAAATAAAGCAAATTCTACTATGGAAATACCTTGGAGAGTTAAGCAGGGAAAATCTCACCACTGAAATGAGGTGACAGCAGTGTGTAGTAACTACTTGACTAGAACTCTTGGACTGGGTTCAAATCCCTAATCAGTCCCATTCCTGGTTTCATCAGTTCGTATCATTCAAGCCTCCCTGGTTTTATATTTTCTGTCAAACACAAATGGAATTCTACATTTGGACTGGTTTTGCTACAAATGGAGTCTGGCTTTTCTGTTACTGAAAAACACCACTGTCCTGGAACTTGGTGTCTCCTGATCACTGTGTCATCCATAAATTATGTTGAAATGGCCTGAGAATATTTTTTAGAAGAATTGTGACATTTAAAAACCACAACGTGCATTAAGAAACTAAAAGCAGTACTGAAGCTTTCAATATCCGTTTTTTTAAAGATAATTGACTTATTTGATGAGAGTTTTTAATTAACCAACAGATAAAGAAAATGCTGTCTAGCCCAAGTTTCGGCCACCATCACTCACATATACTCTTATGAAGAAAGAAATAAGGAAAAAGCCACATTCTAACCAAAATTATGTATTTACATTCCGAATAGCACAACTAAGTGAAACAAAAGCTAGGCATATACTCCAGTTTTGCACAGAATTTCCATACCACAAAAAACAAACACAGTGTGGCCATATGTTAAAAATGCTGATGTTTAAACCAGGGAACTGAACTGGAGAGGACTGGGGAAAAAGCATTAATCAGTCCTACATTCTGTTTATTTCCTAATATTCTCTCAATCATAACCATAATCAGATTTTTCTTAGGATTTTTCCAACATTTCATGGCCTAGGTGAGTGATGCCTGATGAAAAGCAATACACCCAATTTGGCTTACTATCCCTAAGAGATTTGACTTGATGTGTGGTAATTTTTTCCTCCCAAATTTTCACTTGAAGAAAAAAAAAATACTTCTCTAAAGCTGTGAATAATAGGAATGTTTCACACGTTAATGTTAGTTTTCTCTTTAGCTTCTGTATAGCTTATAGCCTCCATATAGCCTGAAGTACCTGATCCTTCTTAATATTGGAAGCTAAGCAAGGTCAGGCCTGGTTGAAATCTGGATGGGTGACTTAAATCTTGTGAACCATCCAGAGAGCTTTGGCTATGGGCAGTGTTGAAATGCAATGTAATAAGAACAATAATCAGTAATGCCCCAGTCCTCCTTCAGCATATGATGTCCATAACTGTAAAGTCCTTCTTGCTAGATGGTGCCAAATTCACTACCGAAATGAAACATAGCAAAGGGAAGAAAAGAAATACAAGAGGTGAACAGGAGCTGGGGTCCTGATGATGAGCCAGAAGTATGGAGGAAACGGCTATACCTCACCAAACTCTGCCGTCTTAGGGTTCCTACAGTGCCACAAAGTGCTGCTGCATCAACTCACACATGCTTTGAGATCTATATGATTTGCACACAATTCCTATAACTCTCCCCAGGATCTAGCTTGTCTCCCAACCACTGCTCAATGGTGCCTTTTGTGACTTCTGGTGCTGAATCAGAGGGCATCTCTGCAGCAATCATCCATTCATTTGTGCTGCACCACACTTCAAGCTATCCCCAATTTTAGGATTTGCATGTTTCCCAAGAAGTCTGACTACCATGATATGCTGCTCCAGTGGCAGTCCAAGTGTGGCAGATGTTGGGGATTTTGGTGCTGCGGTTTCCACTGCAAAGCTTTCACTGGAGTTATGGAAATAATTCAAGCTTGTTTTGGGGTTAGGATCACAATGTCACAAGTTGGAAAGATTGGATCTCTGGGACAATGTAGCCCCATGTGTCATATCCAGTGTTTAAGACATGTCATGGTTGCAAGACCCAGCAAAAATATAAAATAAAAAAATGGTTAAGAGGGGGCCTCTTTCTTTTTGAACTGGGACAGCATACAAATCCCTTTCATCTCCCATTCCCACTCCCTGCAAAATCTTTTCTAAATGTGAAGCTACTTCTACAGATTCAGATAGCAACTTGCTGAATCACCATAAGCCTACCTAGCTGTTCTTAGACTGCATCAAGATGACATCTCTCTGCTCCAATGTAACATCATCTCTGTATGCACCTGGAGAAGAAAAACCTTTGAAACTCTCAGTCCATACATCATACCCCTGAAAATGTGCAACCATTAAGCCAGTGTGTTGTGATGGTTAGAATGTGCTGGACTGGGTTCTGGAGCTCAGCCACGAGGCTCCCCGGCTGACTTTGGGCTTATCATTGATTTGCAGCCTAACCTACATCACAGGGCTGTTGTGAAAATAAAATGAAGAGAGAGAAGACCATATGCACTGGCTGTGGCTCTTTGGAAGAAAGGCAGGATATTGATGTAGCAAAAAGCCAACATATTTTGCTGAAGGGAAGGACAAAACGAAACCTTGCAAACTGAACAAGAAAAATGGGGCACACCTGTGAATATGCATGGCCTAAATTATCTCTCTCATGACTGATGAAGGTTATGCAGCACGCATTCTGGCCCTGATATGTAAAACTGTTGTTAGGGCAAAATTTAAATAACATAGATTTATAAATTTGTAGGATTGTAAAAAAATAATTGTCACTTTGTGGTAAAAAATAAAACCAGATGGAATTAAGTGTAGCTCAAATTTTGGTCAAGGACACGTCATCTTATTGCAAACAGCTGTTGTCAATGATAGGTTCACACCAAGCCTTGTCATTTGACACTTAAGACATATCACTTGTCAGTGGACATTTTGTACCCAGAGTTTATGTCTTATAGATTTCCAGTTTCACTTAACATTCCTTCTGGTAAGAAGGAATGGCATATTCTTAGGACCAAATCTCTGCAATGCACAATTGCATGCAGGTCCTATGCAATGGGAACGTCTGTGCATAGAAGTACAGCCTGCATGTGTATAAATGTGGACTTGATATACTAATTTTTCAACCTAGTAATCAATCCACTTGTGCTTAAACTGCAAAGCAGCTGATGGGGGTGGACATGGGGATAAACCGGTTATTTGCAGGGAAGAAACAGTGGGCGGGAAGAAGGATGCTTAGGTTCTCCTCTATGTACCACTTTCCCTCTACAACTTGCCTTAGCCACTTTTCTCCCCAGTTCTAGGCATGAATGCACTACCTTGGCAGAAGTGGTGGACAAGGTTTTTCTGCAATGGTCGGCTGCAGAAGATGAAGTTCTGTCCTCTGCTACCCATCTAAGCATTTCCCTGCCCAACCCCTGAATGCAAATAGTATCTTCCACATAAATACTTTGACTTTTAATGTTTTCAGTAAAATTGCTAAGGCTTTCATCCCAAAGAATATGGTTAGGAATACAGAATAGTCATTCCTCTAAAAAAAAAGAGCAGTTTAAAAAATCAATTGGAGAATATTCCTGCATGGGAGAATAGGATGCTTCTGCGCAGACATGGTCTAAGTAATCATCCTCTTAGCCTGGTTTTAATCGATTCATAATAAGAATGTCAGCAGGCATTGTTACCCTTCTATATAATCGTTGCAAGAGCAGAATGTAAACTGTGTAAAGTTTCTTAGGATTGCATGAAGCCTAAATAATTGACACAAATATAACCAGACAGGGTAACATTCTCTTGAATGTTTCACAATGAATTGTTTGCAAAATATGGGCCTTTAAATTGTATTAAACTGATTCATTCTTTGTTGATAGCTGTCCCTATGGTCTCCTTATGGCCTCTGTACTTATCTAAATCACCCTTTTATCCAGTACTTCAGGATGTAGATTTTGAATTATTCTAGTCCTTGCTAAAATGGATGCACACTTGTTATTACATAAAATCAATTAGAGAGTATACATGTGTGAACTGTGGATTTGATTTAGTAGTAATGAATGCTTAGCAATCTACAGTTATAAGAAACCTAATAACCACTTTATATTAAATTACACTTTCGTGGCATCTAATAATCTCTGATGAATTGTTCTTTTTGTATAATATCCAAGAATATTATGTAATGATTAATAATTTTGTAATCTGTACCGATCTTTAGCCTCATTTGGACCACCAACAACCTTCTTAATCAATACTTTAAAAGATAGTTACTTGTGTTTTACCTTAACTAGTTCTAATGTGTCTTGTGTTTTGTTAGATCATGAATTATCCAAACATGAATTATCCATTAGTCCTCCATTCTGCATCCTGTGTGCATACATACAACCTTGTATTTAATGTGTTTAAATGACTTGGGGCTTTTCTGCTTCAAAGACAATAAGTAAATATTGTAATATATAATAAAACACACACACACACACACACACAGATGACCCTTCAATGGATGACTAACTGGTTCCATTGTTTTCAGTGGGCTTCCTGTAAGAATGACTAAAAATCCAAACCATTATTTTTCTACTAATACGTGTATAGAAGCACATCTTTGCTTTGATTCAGTCCAAAGAAATTTAGCACTTCTGTGTGCATTAAGGATAACTCTGTTCCCACACACTGGTGCTTGTAGTTTTCATCAGCAGTAATCCAAGTATCACTAAATATACCAAGTAATGACACTTTTGCCTGCAATCCGAAGAGACAGATGCTTCTCAATTTTAAATTATAAAATAGCAGAAAAATAGTTGACATCATAACTTGTCTTCCTGCTCCCTCTTGCAACTAGTTGGCTGAACTGTGTGGGCTAGACTAGAGGATAGTGAACAGCGGCCTTGAATCTGCCATGTAGAAGGTAACGTACAGCGCATACTTTAATTAAGAGCCAGACAAGTAGGGCTAATAAAATTAGGCCAGTAGACTGAAGACTTTTCTGTAGGAGCCTGTTAATTGTATTTACATTTAGATTTGTTGCAGAATTGAGATCTGAGCATCCTACTAGGAGTGTTTCCATTTCTACATGGTGCGGTGGTGTACTGGAATAGCAAAAATACATAAGGCGATTTTTCTTTCTTTCTCTAATAATATGCCATGTTCCTTAAACAAACAAACAACCCCCCGCCCCGCCCCTCGCACACAGACAGTATCCGAAAGTGCTCTTTAAAACCAGAAATAAAACTTAAAGAACCTATATGTGCAGAAAAGCTTTTGAGTTTCCAGACTGTCTGTTGCTCCCTCTCTAGGAAGGTTTACTGTTGGATGAGCAAGAAGGAGGAAATGATGGGAAGGATGCAGTACACACATTCGTGTGTTGTGAAATCCAGCACTGCAAAGCAATCCACACCAACAGGCCAGTTACGATGGAAGATAACTAGACAACTCTTGTCCCCACATCCCCATATTTTGCCGCGTAGGTTCCTCATTACTGGAAAGGTATCATATTCTGCTGAATAAATCTGACCACTTACAAACTAGCTTCCCAGCTTCCCTGCTTTGAAAGCTATAAATGGTTCAAGTCTTCAAAGAATGTGCTGGGAAAGGACCCAGCATAGAAACTAGGCAGGTGCAGAGCTGCATGATATTCTTTTCCATGCATGCTTAAAATGCAAATATTACTCCAATACTTTGCATACAGTAGTTGCTTCTTCCTCAGAAAGAAAGATGATGGGCATCGACTACCATGGCCAGCAGGAAATATATCCCAACACATAAGGTCCAATTAGTTTATTCCTGACTCCACTTCCTTAGGAGGTGAACTAATCAGATTGTCAAAGAGTTTACTATGGGGATGGGGGAACAATATTCATGTTTTAGCTCACTTCAAAAGCCAGAATGACTTGGAATATTTTGCATTCTACTTTCAAAGTGACCATTAGCAATCTGCCGCTGCAATCATTTTCTGCTCTTAAACTTCCGGAGAGAACACCTCACCATATTGGTATTTGGAAAGTTACAATGTGTTATCCCAGCTAAGCTTTTGATTCCACAAGTCATGAAAGTTTTATCTGAAATTTAGCATGACACTTCAGCCAACCACAAGGCAATTTCAGTAATAAAGGAACTGTAAGAATCATGAAAGTCAAAAAGCATTCTTCACACAGAAGACCTGCATTAGCCAAAAGAGGTTGTCTGTATCGGAATGTTGTAATGTTGTTTTTGGATGGTATCTAAAAGCAAACACCCTCCCTGCCCCTTTACATAGGAATCAAGGATTAGGTTGTTGTTGTTCTTTGTTATGTCCTGGAAATCTTATACTGCGTAGGAATTTGTGACTAGTCCAGGGGTGGATGACCTGTGGCCTTCCAGATCTTGCTTGACTATAGCGCCTATCAGCCCTAGCCAGTGTAGCCAAATGTGAGGGATGATGGGCTTTGCAGTGCTGCAGCATCCAGAGGGCTGCAAATAGTCCACTCTGGTCTAAGTTCTTTAACTGAACAATCCAAATAGATATAATCTTGAGTCCTCGTGCCATCAGAAATGCCTGCCTGCCTGCCTATGCGTGCCCAGACACATATGTCCTATTAAATAGGCTCAACACTCCCCTCTGCCTTAAAATGCTGCATTGTTTATTCCGCAGCAGCCAGTCCTGCAAGAAACATCAGAAAATGTAAGAATTTGTTTACAGCAAACATTTTAAAGATTGTTGAATAGAATACTTAATCCCACAATGAGTCTGGTAGTACTTATTCTAGAATGGCAATTCATGCCCTTACGTACACGTAAGAACACAGGAAAAGCCATGCTGGATCAGACCCAAGGTCCACTTAGCCCAGTGCTCTGTGCACACAGTGGCAGACCAGCGGGCCATGGGATCCCTCAAGCAGGACGGGTGCTAGCCTTCCTCCTGCCCGAGCTCCTCAGCAACTGGTGCAGGCAGGCGTGACACCTCTGGCAAAGCATGTGGCACTCAGCCAGCAAGGCTAGTAGCCGCTCATTGCCTCCTCCCTTGTGAATCTGTCCAGGCCTTTATTACAGCCATCCGGACTGGCAGCCGTCACCACTTCCTGTGGCAGTGAATTCTGCAGTTTAGCTCCACACTGTGTGAAGCAGTGCTTCCTTTTATCTGTCCTAAACCTCCCACCAATCAGGTTCATGGGATGACCCCAGGTTCAAGTGTTATGGGAGAGGAAGGAAAGTGTCTCCCTCTTTACTTTCTCCACACCAGGCATTGTTTTAAACACTTCTATCATGCCTCCCCTTACTTGTCTGAAGCTGAACATATCTACTGAATTCAGTGGTGTTTATTCCTTGCTCTCAAGTGAACGGCTACAGGATGGCAGCCTATAACCCATTCAGCAACATTCACCACTGAAGCTTATTGGAACGAATGCAAGAAAAGCAGGATACCAACTACATAAAAGAGCCAGGTTTTAATTTGTGAGATGCTTTTCTCTCCTATGAAGGCTAGAGACTTGCTTGCAACCCTAGAGTTCTATTCGTCCCTACAAACACAGCTTACATTTCTGCATAAAGAAATGTAAAACTGGATAGAGATGTGACTGGGGAGAAGAGTTGGGTTGGAGGGTGGTCTTTCACAGCCCCAAGTAATCACTGAAGATGTTTACCATAGAAATGTTAAAAAGTACCCAGCCTGCCAAGTAATACCAGTAGTTGCAATAGAAACTTCAAAGATACCTCTGGATCCACTCAGAGTTTTCTACATGTGTGCATCATTGTATCCAGTGTCTTTTTTTTAATGAAAGCTGCAATAGAGTACTTTTAAATGCAGGGTTTGGGTTTTTGCCCTTTTATATTACATTATTAATCTGGTTTTGGCTAAAAACAGCCTTCAAAAATAATTATAAAATTGTTGTTGTTGTCATTCTATTTTAAATTGTAGTCCATGTAAAAGCTTTGATTACACATTGCGCATTCTGATTTTTGGTTTGAGCTAAAATATAATACCCCCATGCACTACATTACACCTTTTGTAAAAACACAGTGTTTAATATTTCACATTTCTGAAATGCTTTCCTTTCAACCTGTATTGGAATGAAGTTTTAAGAACAATGGAAATCTGGAATCTCACACAACAGGGCAGAAGTGGTTTCGCCTTCGCAAAGAAAAAGATGGGAGAGTTATAAAAAGCACCTCAAATGTTACAACTAAGTATGAAAATGGAAATTAAGAAAAGAATGGAAAACTCATGTGGATACTTGCCCTTGGGTAGAGGCTGGGCCAAACTGTTTCTTGTCTTTCTCGTATCAAAACATGTACATATCTTTGAACACCAGATCTGGACAGATGGATATTATAAATCATTCATTAAAAAATATGGAATACATTTTTTAAGGTGTGAGTTGGGGCAGAAAAAAGCCTTATAACTCCCAGCATTCCTCAGCCAGCTTTGCTTTGTTCTGTAGGTCTATTTCCTGTCTAAAAATGCATAGGCTTGTGTCCTCAGAGGATTGGAACAGTCTTCCCCAAGCTCCTGCACTCTACTGCTTCCATCATCCCCAGTTACCATAAGAGTTGCAGTCCAACATACCTGGAGGGGTCCAGGTTGGAGAAAGCTGGAGTAAGGTTTTATATGGTTTAGGGAGGGCAAATTGGGGCGGGAGCAAAGATGCCAACTCTCCCTCGCAAGACTTCAACCTCCTCTTTGCTGCAGAATTTGTACTATTCAGAGATGACTACAACGATGTCTTCTTCTTCTTCTTCTTCTTCTTCTTCTTCTTCTTCTTCTTCTTCTTCTCCTTCTCCTTCTCCTTCTCCTTCTCCTTCTCCTTCTCCTTCTTCCCTCCTCCTCCTCCTCCTCCTCCTCCTCCTCCTCCTCCTCCTCCTCCACTATCTGCCAAGGGGAAATAACTATGCTGTTCTGGGAGTCTGGGAATCCTAGAAAACAATCTTAAATCCATAAAATAATTGAAGTGTAGTTTTACTGAGCTGTTCAGTTCGGTTCTGATTTTTATTACAATGTCAACAAGTGTTTAATTTGTTTTAAAGTTTAGGTTCTTAAATCTGAATGATATACGGTAGTTTACAGCTTGCTGGCAAGAGCTACTGTGGAAAAAAATGAAAGTGCATATAAAGGCAGTTCTAAGTTTGACATTATAAAGCAGGGAGTTAAGCCAAAAGTAGCAAGCAGCATCGCTTTCCCAGTCCTGGCCAGCTTTGGGGACTGCTCACATATTGACATCAGTCGCTATGGGATACATTTCTCTGCTCCTAACCAATCTCATCTGGAGAGTATAATTAAAAAAGAAACGTCTTAATATGTAATTTCTCTGCCCAAAACATTTACAGATGTTAACTAGGAAGGCAATTCACAAAGTAGCACTGCTCCGTAGCACAACTCCTATTAATTTTAGGAGACAGCGGGTTATGCTGATACAAGCAACAATGTTTTCTTGTGAATTATGCCCTTTACTACTAGTGGCTGGAGGCTGAGATTTCTTTAAGAATTTCTTGATGACTTTGAAGACTTGCTTTTGAAAGAAGCAGCCATTTAATGCTCATGAGGGGAGGGCGAGGGAGGAAGCTGAGGATGACCTCTTTGTATATACATGTATTTGTTTTTAACTTGGATGGCTTAAAAATTGCAGCCGGCAGCTATATTCTGTGACATGCCATAAGGACTTTGGCTTTCCTGTGCAAAACAGATTAAGCAGTATCCTAGCCTAACTTCAAACTAGTTAAAATAACAAAGTACATTTTAGACTTTAGTGATTTCACTGTGTATTTTCTGTCAGGCTTCTTTGGCCAGCCTCTCATTTTTCAGGTGCTGTTAAACACATTTATAGAAACACAGAGAACAAATCTTAGAGGTGATCTACTTTTATGTCTATGCCGGGCATGAGAAAGTGATAGCATAAAATGGAGGGGCTTTATAGAAGCTCTCATCCCCAGAGAATTTTTAAAAGGGGGGCTTTCCTCAGCTGGCTAAAACCTTGTGCAAGACGACGTCTTTGCCTGTGCTGACTGCACACGTGTCAGTCCCACTTCTGCAATGTTAACTGAAGTGGAACTTTTTTCTCCGAGCCAAGTACTTCATGATTTACACAGCCATATCAAATATCTTTGGAGTACCCTGCAAGAAGGTGATGGCTAAAACCTCACTTCTGACATTTGCAGCCCAGACGCCGTTGTCTGATCGAAGGCCTTTTGTGTGTGTGTCCCTGGCTTTGATTGGAGCCAGAGCCTTGAGTAAATCAGAAGAATTTCTCAATTTTTCTGAGGACTGTGAGCACTAAGTGTTTTCCTGTACCTACTTCCTGCCATATCTAAAACAACAGCAGCTGCGTGGGGCTGATAGAGAAGCATCGCAGAGCACCAATTTTCACAAATTGGGTGGGAAAGAAAAGAGATGGTGGGGTGGGGGAAAAGAAGCCATTTATTTAGGGGGCTGATAACACATGCTTACATACGGCATCAGATTTGTTGCTGCCGATGATAGCCGTTTCGGCTGTGGGCAATTGAGTTAGAAGCAAACCAAACCCTCTGCAATGACCATGGGAATAGTGAGTTTCCACACTGGCTAGGATAACAGAGGGAGCCGTGGCGCACTTGTCCTATTGTACTGAATATCAACCTTTGATTAGCTAATGTCTCCAAAGGACAGATAAGGAAGGATAAGTGACTCAGACTTGAAGGCTGTCATGCTCTTTCTTTACCATGAGCGTGGCTGTTTGAAAATGCTTGTATGTTTCCAATAAGGAAAGGTTGCCTGTGAGAAAAATATTACAGGATTCAGAAAGGTTCCAAATAAACAGCATGAGCTTCAATGGAAAAAATGAATCATTTTAAACAACATTGTTGTCAACATTTTCTAGGCCACTGATTTCCAGACTGTGGGGAAGAGCCCACCAGCAGTTGGCAGGATCCAGGAGGTTAAATTACTGTGCTGCTGATGATCAGCTTGCTATTCTGCGGACAGCGATACAAAGTAGTGATGTACGACATTCTGTTGTTTCCATTTCCAATATTCTTATGAAAATGCATGGTGTGGTCACTTTTGAAGTATGGTGCATATGATCTTGGTTTCCACATTTCAGAAAAGATCGAGAAACATGAAAAGACACGGAAAATGGCAATCAAAATCTTTAAGGCACCTGGAGCACTTTCTGTGGGGAAAAAAGCTATGTCAACGAAGAGACACAAGAGAGATTGCTAAAATAATGCATGTTGTGGAGACTGTGGATAGAGACAATTTTTCTTCTCTCATCATTCTAGAACTTGGAATCTTCCAATCAAACTAAGCAGCAGGAAATGCAGCACAGACAAAGCTGCTTCTTCACCCAATGTGCAACTAATTTATGGAATTCACTAACAGAAGGTGTGGCATGTCCACTAGCTTAAATTGGTTTTCAAACAGAACTGGACAAATTCAAGGAGGCTGTCTGGCTGATAGCCTTGAAACTACTGGCAGTCTTCATTCAGATGCAGTATGCCTCCATGAACCAGTGGTGGGGAGCAACAACAAGAGAGGATTATTGCTTTTCATGGGCAAAATTACCCTACATGAAGGGCAGTTTGCTCATTAAGGGATGTATTCCTCAGCCAATCTCAGATGGGAGTTCCATTATTCTGAGATCTCAGTTTGTGTATATGAATTGTGCATGCACATCAATGAAGTGCATCTTGGAAACTATTATATGGCCTGATAGTACCATGCATTTCCTTCTGTGGCTGGTTGCGTTCATGCACTACACTTATTACCCTACAGTCAGTATGGAACAACTGGAACTATAGGGAGTGTCCGCCACATGAGTGTCTGGAGTATATTTAGAAGCTGTGGAAAATGTACTGCCATGTACTGAAGCCCAGATTTCCTTTCCATCTGTCAGATACTGCAGGCCACACTGTTCTCCTTTCAGCCTTCTCCTTCTTGAATTCCCTTTCTAGTATCTCCTCACAGTGCCACCTACCAGCACCCGGATCCACTGCAAATTTTTACTTAGTGAGCAAGAACAAAGCAAGCACAATAAGAGAAAGAAATGGAAACCAAGTTACGAGTGAGAAAAAATGTTGATTGGGGAATGGATACTAAGCTATGTGGCTGTTATTTCAATCATGATAAGTTTCCTGAAGGATTTCATATCAAAAATTGCAATAGATTGCATTGAAAAACAGTAACTACAGTTTCAGTAACATAATTTGGTAACATAATTCCATGAATTCCATGTGTATGAACACTGCACAAGAGACATTTACATTTCTTTAAGGAAGTCAAAACAAGAAGAATTAAGGCATGTACAGAAATAGTGGAATGTAGATGCTTAGTCATGCTCATAAGAGCAGAAAAAGGTATCAACTCATAATTGATTTGTGTTTGAATAACAAAAGGTACAAAAGTTCATTAGTTAGGAGCATTATGAACAGAACAGATTCTACCAATGGATGGTCAAATTTCAAGATTCTGTAAATCCATAATTACTGCCTTCATGTCCTGCTTGCAGATGAGTGCCTGGAAGGCCACTGTGGGGGAAATTGCTTCTGAGATGAATAGATCTTTGGTGTGACCCAGGAAGTCTCATTTCACATTTAGTACAGTCAATTGCTTAGAAATTAGAACACCTCCAGCTCTGCCACTAAGAGTTTAATTTACTTTGCAAGATTTTGAGCATGCAGATTCTTGCAATGCTTTTTTGGAAGTTTTCATAGGATGCTTGGGGAAGGACACTCATTTTCTGGACTAAGACCAGAGTCACAAATAGTCTAGGAAGCTTTCTTACATACCCATCTTCTCCTGACTCACACAGAAGCAAAACTTACAGTGAAGAAACTCAAAAGGGTCTTCCCAGTAATCTTCATGCAAATATGCCAGAGCAGGTCTCAAGCTGGAGTGTGGGACAGCCAGATCTACCCCAGTGACTCATGGCCTGATCAAATAAATGGCATAACCAAGCAACTCACTGCTCAGGAGCCAAAGCAGTGTTCTGTAAATGTAGTATGATTTTACCATTTCATGGCATCTCAGGTCAGATTAACTGAAAACTAAGGAGCTTAAAGTAATAAACCTCTGCATGTCCTCCAACAGTGACACCCAACCTGAAACATCATGCACATGGTAAGGTAAGAAATGCTTAGCTTCCCCATCCGTCCAGAAGTCACTTTAATATTGTCCAACTTAGGTATTCTTCCTTCCCTCTTAATGGGAAGGCTACTCTGAATAATCCCAGTCAGCAGAATTTGGATGGCTGATGGGCCCAGTACTGACAATATACCCTTGCCCTGCTGCCCTTCGTCCTTGTTGCTGCAGCCTGCCTACTCTCTCCTCTTCCGGGCAGGGGATATGAGGGTAGGTGTGGGAAGAAGGAGGAATCCCTGAAGGAAAAGAGCCAACCCTGAATGATGGATTGCCACTGGGGTCCCTTCATTAAGACCTCTCAAATCTGAAGGCCACACTGGAAGCCTGGGAGGAGCCATAACTCTCCTAGCGAGTAATTATTTCCTGGGGGACTGAACCTGCAGGCAGGAGTGGAAATCTAGAAGGAGCCATATGTCTCCTAACAAATGAATTACTATTTCTTAGGGAATGCATTCTACCCTTTGAGAACCATGGTCCTAAAGAAAATGAACACTCACCAACAGGATCAATACCAGTTAACTCATCCAAAGACCCAATGACAAGGATTTGACTGGTGGAAGATGGAAAGGAATATATTGAGAATGACAATATTAAGGCTGTGATAATTTAATATAAATGAGACATGCACTGATTCAAATATATGCTGCAATATTCAGTAATGAAGTTCTAAGAGGGCTGCAAGTAACAGAAAAGGAAGTTGGCAGCCCTCCTTTGTAGTTGGGGTAGGAAACAGGATGGTGTTCTTCTGCTTCTATTTCTGCCTAAAGATTTAGACTCAGCTAGATGTAAAAAAGAAGGAAAAGGAGGGAAAAGCAGCCTTCAAAAGACATATTTCTGTATCTCAGTTATACAGATGTATGAAGTAAGAAGAAACCCCTATAAGGATTTGTGTAAAAAAACTGTGTTTAACATTTCTGGTTAAGGATGCTGTTCATATTCATTCAGTTTCTGGATCTGAGTAATCTTTTGTAGGAACAGCACTTGAAAGGGGATGTTTCCTAATTCTTAACCCTTTCTCAAACAGTACAGCTGCAGCTTAGGATGAGAATTGTTAATAAATAAGTAATTTTGATACTTTTAATATTACATCCATTTATAGAAACACCACTAAAATGAAGACATAGCTGAGACAAAAGCTTTCTTTTCTTTTCTTTTCTTTTCTTTTCTTTTCTTTTCTTTTCTTTTCTTTCTTTCCTGTTTTTTAAGTTTCCAAATGATGCAATATGGTGATTTTGCTCTAGCAGTACTACATAATCTTGATACTTAGAATAGGTATTTCCCCAAATAAATAATTAGTACACTATTTAAAATGTGTAAGTGGCTATATTTCTGCTTTCAGTTGCTGTTGTGTTAGCATATATCTCTCTCCCTGTCCCCCGCCATCATCATTATGAATCTAAGAATGATAGATGCATTTATTTATTTATTTATTTATTTATTAATTATTGAATTTGTAATCTGCATTAACCAATAGTCCAGGATGACTCTCTGGGCAGAGGTATGAGACAGTAACATTCAAAATGCAGCAAAACCACCATTAACTGCTCCAATATTTCATACATATTCATAAAACCACAAATGAACACTTTAAGGAGAGCTTAAACAAAATACCTTATGCAACCAATCTATCAACCAAATGATAAATCCAAGTGACAGTGACTGACTAGCTCAAGTTCATTTAATGAGCATTGTGGCAAAGTAGAGATCTGAACTTAAGCCTCCCTTGCCTAGACATTAACTTTAACCACAATACAACACTGCCTTTTGGTATTTTTAAATATTGTGCATTCTCTCTCTCATGTTTCTTTGTCACTTTTCCTTTCTTTTTATATGCAAGGAAAACGGTCATGATCACCATCCAGTCAAATCTTAAAAGGGACCTGTGAGCAGCTGGAAAAAATGGACAAAGTGCCTTGCACTCTATTCCTGTCCTCGCCTCCCTGGGAGTAAGTCCCACTGAACTCGGTGGGGAAGAGCTCTGAGCAGACATGAGAAGGATTGTGCTGTGAGAAACTTATCACACTTAAGTCCCTGAATAGCCTTTCTTCATGATAAGCTAACGATCTATTCTGTGGTCAACTCTGTAACCATTCTTCTTATTCAATAAAAGTGGTAACAGTTACATATGCCACAATATCCCAGTTGACTTATCCACTTTGTGAAAGATGCCTGTTCGCTCTTTGGACTTTGCTTTGAGCGTCAGTTGCAATACCTACTGGCATTATGTCATTCTTAAGTCTGAGCCCTCTGATACTATTCCCAAACCTCACTTCTAGTATGAAAACATTTGTAAGCTTTCCTGAATTACATGTAATGCTTTAAAATCCCTTTCAATCTCGTTCCCTGTAATCTCTGCATTTCTGGAGAGTGCAGATCTGAACCTCAGTCGGTACAAACTGGGAGCTACAAGCCATGGAACTCTTCTGATGTTTGGATGAGATCAAGATGAAACTGTAGATCTGCTCCAGTGCCCACTCAATGTGCCATACAAGTCTTGCCATGTAGCACTCACAGTGTGTCCCCAGTCCTGAGAGATCCGGGGAAACTCTGAAAGGCAGGCCTGATCTATCAGCAGGGAACTCTCTGACCATGGGGATGGGGCGGAGGGATATCAAGGCCCAGTCTCCCATCTCCTCCACAGATCGGTTCCTGCCGTCAACATCCTGCAGTGGTGCATGCTTGCACTGAAAGCTTTAGGAGAATGGCTTTAGGAGAGACACGGGGTGCTACTCGCTTGACATGCGGAAGGCCTCAGGTTCAATTCCTGAAAGAGGGATGAAGTAAGGGGGTACAGCCAAAGCCATTTTTCAAAATGCTCCTTCCAGAGGACAAAAATGAGAACAGCATAGGAAGGATGCCAGGAATCTCACCTGGAATAAAACCTTCTTATGAAGCCCCAGCAGACAATGTGTCTGAAAAACCGAAGGGAATCGCTGTTTCATAATGGACACTGGCAATCCTCAGGAAGATTTTTGTGCATTTTAATAATACTATTATTTATTTATTTATTTATTTATACTTCATATAGAACTCTGAAACAAGTCACATGCATTATCTTTTAAAATATCTTTTGGGTCAAATAAGCACATTTCATGTTAACTGGCAGCAGTGGCTACAGAAGATATAGTCTGAGATAGTTCTTTATAGATAATCCAGATGGTCTGAATTGAAGGTGAACTCAACCATGACATCTGGAGATCTTTGGTATTGGATGGGATATAAATGCTTTAAATAAACAAACCACGTAACTTAGTCTAAGATAACGTTTTTGGAGTGGACCTCATCTTACTTTTTATTTTCAAATAATAATTACTTTGAAATCAATTATTGATGCTATTCCCAAACCTTTCTCCCAAGGTTGAGAAATCAATTCTAGCATTGTGTTTTCCACAAAACAATAAAAGTATGAGTAAAAGGGCAATCGGATGGAAAGATGAGAAACTGGCCCAGTCACCAAGGAGAGTGCATTTGAGCATCCCAAAGCTAAATGTCAGAGCTCCCTGATCTCATCTTTCTCAGAAATTTTACTCAATTGATTCTGGAGAATATTTAGCAAAATTATTTATGCATTTTGCAGGCATGCATTAGCAGTACCACACACTGCCTTGCAAGTGATCAAGAGGAAAAGTTCTCAGCAGTTCATAAAATTAGCACGGAGGTCTCTTTTAAAAAGGTGCTAGTCCTGCACAAATCCTATTAACATCAGAGAGAAAAACAGATTTAATGTAACTATACTATAGAAAAGGTGTCAGCAGACTTTGGTAGGACCTACTCCTATTTTTACTAGGACCTTAATGTCCAGCAGTTACAGTTAGATGAAAATGGGGATGGATGTACATTTATAGTTATGTGCTCAGTCAAAAGGATGCTTTCACAACCAGAACTGAACAAACAGCAATTCAAACAAAAATCCACTTCCGAATTCCTCACAGCTTTTCTTTCCTATGGCACACAGCAAAGTGGAGATATGGGGAAGGGAGAACAATTTGTTTTTATTATTGTTACATAACTGGGAATCAGAAACTCTTGTGGATCTGCTGCAAATTACCCAGAGATGTACTAGTTCATTCTTAGTTTTCTCCACACCCCCACTTGACATATTAGTTTTCAAAGCATAACCCCTAAAGCTATAGCAATTCAGTCAAATAACTTCTGAGAATTACAGACAGCTTGATCATTTAAAGGTAAAGGTAAAGGTTTTCCCTTGACATTAAATCCAGTCATGCCTGACTCTAGCGGGGCGGTGCTCATCTCCGTTTCCTAGCTGAGGGAGCCAGCATTTGTCCACAGACAGTCTCCGTGGTCATGTGGCCGGCATGACTAAACACCGAAGTGCACGGAATGCTGTTACCTTCCCACCGAAGCGGTACCTTTTCATCTACTTGTATTTGCATGCTTTCGAACTGCAAGGTTGGCAGGAGCTGGGAAAGAGTACGGGAGCTCAACCCGTTGTGCAGATTCGAACCAGCGACCTTTCGATCAACCAGGCCAGCAGCACAGCGGTTTAAACCACTGTGCCACCTGATCATTTACTATGGCACTATTGACCAAAAACGAACACTATCTTAACTTCACATGAAGATCTCAGGGTGTGGTCTGAGGGCAACTTGAGAAGCTAGGTAGGTCTGTCTGAAACCATGCTTGGATGGGAGAATTCCTGGGAAACCTTTGTATTCCAGGTTGATCTCCATTTAAGAAAGGAAGAATACACAGGTGGCCAAGTAAATGAGTTGCACTGATGGTATTCCATCCTTTCTAGGCATGGCAGACATTTCTTATATAATGTATAAGTTTTTGAGTGGAGACCAAAATAACTCACATAAAATTGCAAAATATGACTCCATTTGGTGACAACATAAAGTTCCTAAGAAAAGAAAGGCTGGAATACATTTCACTGCTCACAGCACAGCAACCTTCTTCAACCTGAAGCCTTCCTCATGGACTGGCTTGCAACTCCTAACATTCCCAGCCAGCACAGCCAACTTTCCTCAAAAATAGTTTCCAGGTAAACATGGTTGAAAAATCTGTACTGTACCTGATCTCTCTAATGCTTGTCTCTGACCATACGTAACTATGTTCAATCAATATAACGATTCTGCATTTTCGTATTGCTAACAAGGGATTAGTGAGCTTCTGCAGCATTAAAAGGGGAGCATTGATAGTGAGCAAACTAAAAGCTCACCTTTTAATTATTGCGCAGTGCACTTAGTTCAGTTGAGATTGCTGTTCAGTAAGTGTGTAAAACCACAATGAAGCATTATCTAGTCTACTATCAGGACTAAAACTGATAGACCTTCTTTACATTCAGAACTTAAAGAATCAATTGATTTGACTGATTTAATTCCTGGGAAACAAGCTGCTGTATTTATTAAAATTATATATCACTCCTCATAAACATGTCCTAGTGGCCTACCTGTTAAAAGGTTAAAACAACAACCAGTGGCAACTCCTGATGAATAGCAAAACAAAAGAAACAGAGCATAACTGGAGCAGTAATTTCAAATTTCAATGTCAAAAATTGAAAATTCTGTGAAAGGGCAGTTTGCAGCTGACTATTATATAGGCTTTGTGCTTCAAGCAACTCTTTTCTCAGTTCCACTAATATGCAAAATCAGAGCCAGTGTCAGACTGTTTGCTAGGCCACTGTGCCGTGCCCCAAGAAGGTGCTTTCCTGACACACTAGCCTCCTGCCTGAAGGTCTGGCTGTTCCAAGCATACATTTGAACTTCCAACTCATTAAGCCTCTGGCCAGGACCGGCCAGAAGTGAGATGAAAAGCCACACTGTTGGTGCTCTCCTACAGTTGCCCCATGCCACAGAATCCGACATCTGTTGAACCAGCCCACACATTGTTTTTGAGCAAAGGGTCCCATTCCTACAAGTGCCTTTCTGATTTCTTGCTTTTTCCTGCCCAGCTTTTGATCCTCAGCCTGGCTGTGGGTCTGCTTTTATCTCTGCCTCTTATTTATCTCTTTCTGACTGGATCCTCTGACCCTCTGGGGGTCTTCCCACATCCTCTGCTGTGCCACACCGCTTGGCAGGCTGCTTTCCTGGGCTTAGCTGCTGCTGTTTCACGTCACGTTTGCCTGCTTGGCTTAGCACATGCACACATCCTCCACCTGCACCAGTCCAAAAGATGTCCTAGAGCAGCCCAAAAGCTCCAAATATCTCAGCAACCTGTTGGGTGGAATGTATTCTGAGAACATGACCACCTGTGTTTCTTCCCACTAAGGCCAGTGCCTACTCATGATGTCCTGAGCTGCTCTTTATAAAACCATGTGCCAGTAGTATTTTTACTGCTCCTCTTCTCTACATTTGCTAAACTTACGCAGTTATCAGGGATGGCCAAAATCTTCATGAAAGAGACGAGGCCTCTCATTGGCCCCACATTGGCTACTGGCCTATTTTTGAAATATAATTTATCCAGAAGCATTTTTGTTAAGACAGGCCAGGTCATCAGAGTAACGAGAGTTTAAGCAGCTCCCACAGTGGCTGTGGACTGATCTGCCAACACTATGCAGCTCTCCAGTGACACTCCCCAGAAATATTTCAAACGAAGATCATATTCCAGTGATGAATGCAAGCATCTGAACAATGCTTTCTCGAGAAAGAAGGCTTTGCTTCTGCACAATGTAAATTTTCTTTGGCAGCAGTCCAGGCTTATAAGCAAACAAATGTTGCTATAACTTATATTCAGCAGGGCCTTATTCACCGAGCAGAGTTATGATGATTTAAAAAATCCTTTTTACTTACAGCTGTAAGAGAGCAAAGAACTAAAATGTGGAACCGATTCTGAATTGTAAATCCATTTATTTGTTGGGCTCAGTGACATAACTGGCATTTAATGATACATAGATAAGCACAAGGAACATGGTATGTCCATCTTATTTCATCATTTCTACAGGACTCTGTACTTCTTCCTCTCTTTATCAACTTAGCTAGTCACCACACCAAAACTTGTTAATGCCAAGGGGAGCCCAAGCAGCTCAGTCTTCACTCAAGAGCTCAGCATTGTGAGATCCTTAATATTTAAAGTAGTGAATTCAAACTTATCAGGGACCCCAGTCAAGTTCGATATCTCCACTGCAGACGCCATGCAATTGCAGGCATAGGATGCATATTCTAGGACATGAGCTTCTTAGCATGTGCCATGTGGCTGTGTAGGACTTAGACATCATCTTGTGAGAATATCTGCCCAGTAATCTCCTGCAGCTACACTTTGCAAATGACTATCAGCTCGTCAGCTGTTACTGGTCCTCACATTGTGGCAATCTTGCTTTCTCAGGCCACAGTCTGGAAATCTTTGCTTTAGGATTACTGCTAAAGAAAATATTGTATCTTGAGTTATCTGTCTGAGATCTCCATTGGGATATTTCATCACCATTTCAAACTCAGCATGCCACTATCCAGCCTGTGGACTTAGCAGGAGGCCTTGGCGTTATCTTAGATTCTTCCCTCCCTATATTGAATTAGTCAGCAATTTATATAACTGGTCTCCGTGCGACCCAGGGAAAGGCTGCTCCTTCAGTTCAAAAGGATGCATCTACCCCTTCCAAGGATTGGAAGCTTCTTCATCCAGGCCTCTCTTGTCACACCTGCTAGAATCATTCATCCTTCTCATCATTCTGGCCATCTGACACCCTTGCTCACTTCCATCCACTGGATTCCTACCCGCTTCTTCATCAAGCATAAACTCCTCTTCTTGCCTTTAAATCTACCCTCAATCTTCAAGATAAGCAACAATAACAACAGCTATTACTATCATTTATTTATTTTGCCATGAGAGTTCATATACCAGCATGGTTGGAATGAGGCATTTCTTTTTACCCTTCTCCTCTTTGAGAGTTCTGCACTCAACTTCTTCTTCCACCACTTCTACCATACGTACGACCATTTATGCCTTGCCTTTATTTAACTTGTGCTGTCCTTTGTCAACTAGCCGAAGGGACTGTACCTCAACATGGACAGCAGTGAAGATGCCAGAATCTGGAAGGTCTCGCTTGTGCCTATGATTTTTACACCACGTGCTTCAAAGTTCTCTGCAGTCAGTACAGAACAATGCCAGTGTGAAAGGGAATCTATGGAGGACTCGCTTTGTGTAGTTTTTCTACACAGGGCTGTGAATCTCTTCTATTTATTTGTTGCATGGTTATACCATACAATGACTGAACAATTTAAGCTCTCTAACAACAATTTAAGCAAAAAATGCAGTATACAAACTCAAACACTTAAAACAGTATAAAATTTAAAACAAACCTAGCAGCAGTACAAGATTTCGAATTCAGTATAGAATTTAAACGGTATGATACTAAAACTCCTGGTGCCAAAAAGAGTAGATGCCAGGTAACCTCCCTGGAAAGTTCATTCCAGAGTTGGGATGCCACCACAGAAAAGGCCCTCTTCCGAGTAGTCGTCCACTTCAGTTCTCCCAGCAGGGCTTCCCTTGCAGGGACTGCTGATCATGATCACAGGGTCTGGGCTGGTATGCACGGCCCCTGCTGTTTACGTCTCTGAATATTAATACCAGCACTGTGAATCGGACCTGGATATGGAGTGGCAGCCCGTAAAGTCCTGGCCTAGTCCCCATTAGTTTCCAGACCATTCTCAAAGGCAGGCCCACTTATATTGCAGTGATCCAACCGAAAGGCAACCAAAGCATGGAAAACTGTAGCTAGGCTATGTCTGGCCAGATAAGAACACACTTGGCACATCAGCTTAAGCTGATAAAAGGGGCTCTGCGCCCCTAAGTCTACTTGTGCCTCCAAGGAGTGTTGGATCCAGGAGCAACCCCCTGCAGGACTGCTTGAATAATTTTGGTCATCTCCTGTTGATTTAGCCACATAATTGAGATCCAAGATCTACAGAAACAAAGCCTTTTCTTTCCTGCTTTTCTGCTATATAACCTGTAGATGACCCTGTGCTATAGTGGAATAACACCAAGCAGGAAAATAGGGTTTTCTTTGCTTTTTGAAATAATATTCCATTTGAGGGGTCTTGCCCCAATCCATGGAGAGCTATAGCTACAGAGTCAGGGCTGGCCACAGAGAACCAGATGCCTGAGAACCAGGCCTCCCATTGGCTGACAAACCAGGAGGGGGTGAGATGGAAGACATGGATAAGGCCCCTCTTCCACTGCGTGAAACCTGAACTTGACAGTCGCCTGTTTCTCAACTAGGGACTTCTTCCATGTGGGCAGAACGGCAGGAGAAGCATTCTGCATTAGAGGGGATTTCAGGGCCATCTCCTTTGTTGCCTCATCTGCAAAAGAGGGTGGGGCAGAGGTACCAGGTAAATTGCAGCAACTGGCAGGAAGTCAGGTTTCCCTAGCAGGATCAAATGACTGCTAGTGATCTTTAGTGGCCTCTCCCCTTTATTTATGCCAGAGTAACCAGCAGCAGCCTTGGCTAGAAACAACATACTGGTAACTGAAAGACTTCCTGCTTTCTCTGGAACTAGGAATTCAATGGGATTTATTCTGTATGCTGAACCCAAGAATGGCTATTTTGTCAGGATGCTCACTAACTGATTCTTTTCAAGCAGCTATGCAGTGACCCATTTACTCTGGATTTATATTGGGACTGTAAAGGCTTATAGATAATGGTTGGAATTCCTGCAATAAAAGGTTTTATTGACATTTCTATCTTGTCATTGCTTTGTCATGTTCCAACACAATTTTCAACTGTTCAAAGGAGAGAGAGAGAGAGAATACTTATAAAAAGCACAAGCACATCTGGAGGCTCATGTTGTCTAGAGAACCCATAAAGCACCATGTGTTAGGAATGATGGACAGCCAATAATTCTGCAATGTACAAAATTTCTGAACATGACAGAATTCTGTGGGGCGTTCCTTTGCATCTTGAGGAACAGGATAGTGTCCACCTGGCTTTCCTCATTCCTCCTCTGCCCTTTTTTTCATATACTTTATTTTCCTCTCGCCCCCCGCCTTTTTTTTTTTTTTTTGACTTTCATATGGAAACAGGAAGCATAGGAAATGATGGGGAAATGGGATGGGGTGTGGCAGGGCTTGACCAGCAACATTATATTCTGATTAGTTAAGCCAAGTGAACATAAAAATGTTGAAATACGAGGCCCCAAACTTTATGAACTTCATATACAGTACCATTGATATGCAGCAAGGTAGGCCAAGGAGGTATGAAACACTGGATGTCATCACTGCCCCTTACAATATCTTTGACTCCTAGCCAGAGTTAGCTCTTTAGGAAACTTCTCCTCATGGAGAGTATCTTTCTAAAGCTGGTAACTGCAGCAAGAAGAAAATCTTACAATTGCAACCTGACCCAGTGTGGTTTCATTTAATGGCCTACTATTCAAATGTAGACATTAAGGTCCATTAACAGTTTGACCCTAATGAATTATTCGAGTTCTTTATTCCACCCTCCCACGGCCTTACTCATCACATCTGTCTAACCCTGACCCCCAGTGTTAGCAGCCTAGCATGCTTTACTACAGGAGGAGGTATACTTTCAATCATCATTATAAATAAGGAAGGGTCCTCAACCTCGGCACAGAGCCAGCTTTACTAAAACTTTCCGTGAGGAAAGCCTTTTGTTTTCCTCCAGTGCTGCTTGTCCAAGCCAAAAGAGAGGAAGGGTGGGAGGGGCCAAGATGGGGAGCTTGGAATCTCGTCCAGTGTGTTGACAGCATTACTGAGCTTTGGAGTGTACCGTCATGTTGTTCGGATGACATCTGGACTACTGGAATCAGTGAGCACGCTCAGGAGCTTTGAAAAGGCATAATTGTGGCAGCAGCAGACTAAACGTAATGCTTCACGAGCCAATCACTTTAATCACAAGTCCAAGTGCATGAAAAAGGATACATTTCAACACAAGAATAATTCTGTCTGGTATAGTTCCTGTTCAAATAAACTATATAACTCAATCATGCACATTTCAAATTTATATATAGATGTGAAATACACACACACACACACACACACACACACTCTCCCTCCTTCCCGAAAATATGGTGCAGAGCAACAGAATTTAATATATGCTGCACTGGAGAAATATGGACATGTCAGACATCTAACAGTTTGACAGTGTAAGCAATTCATGGGAAGAACATTAGCAATAGCTCATATTACCTCCATAAGTTCCAGCTTTTACTGCAAAAGTTATTTTTAAGAGACACCTTTAAAATGGCTGGTTAGGCTGCAGCTTTCAATAACACTTTGCCTGTGGTTTTGCCTTTTTTACATACTTACATGAGAGTTTAATACCCCCAATTTACTTAAAAAAAGAAAGAAAGCCGTTGAAATATATGCATTCATGGGCAAAAGTGCTATAAAGCTCACAGCTGTGCAGAGATCATTACATGGGGCAAACGCCGACTGGCACTGAAAAGATGCTGATGAGGAGCTTTTGAGATCTACTGTCAGCAATATATCAAAAACCCAGTCACGTCTGTATGGTACATGCCCATATATGGATATATAAAATATACAGATAACTATATGGATTTAAAAGATCTGGATAATGCCATCAAATCAAGCCCTTTGTTAGAAAGAAAAGGGAGGAACTAAATATACAGTGCAATGACGGGAACAAAGCAGTTCCAGGCAAAATACTATGCATACTTAGACAGAAAAAAGGCCTGAAACTCCTAGTATGTCCCAGGACCTTTTTCTTAGTTTCTAAATTCCATTTTCCAACATGGTTTCAGGTAGTTCCTGATGGATTTTTAGAAACAAAACTGGCACAGGCAGTTAGCTTTTGTTGAGAGATTAGGGTTAGTTAGGTAATGTCCAGTATAATCCGGAACAATTCTATTAACCTGAATGGGGATGTTCAAGAGTTACAGTCGATACAAAATGTCAGCCTCTTCCTCCCACTAAAAATTCTGATCGCAGACATTCTGGTAATCTTACTGGATGTAAATCAGATTTATAGTTCAATCACCAAAAACTTCTAACATACTTATGCACACTTAATCCTATTTAAAAGAATGGGTCCCTGTGTTGGACTGTGATAATAGTCTGGATTTGACCCCATCAGGGTAAAGGGTTTTGAAAAAAAATAGTCCTAGAGTAGGTGTTTCCTTTGAAAGAAAATAAGAGAAAAAGGCATACAGTCTTCCATGGCTACTTCTTGCTGTTTTTTAGTTATATCAAGTAACAATTGCTCAAATAAATCCTTTTGCAGTCCTTACTGTAATCTATCAAACCATTGTCAATGCAACTTTGTACTGGTCCTGCAATTTCTCACTTTAGCATCATTACATAAGATCAACATTGCAACATCACAGTTTTTAGCTATACACAGTCGTAACAGTCAGACTCTCATACCATGGCCTTACACAAGCTGTTCCCCTCCAGATGTTGCGCACTTCAACTTTCATCAACCCCAGCAATTGTATTCCATGGTCAGGAACCCTGAGACATGCAGTTAGGGAAGGCTGCCATACATTCTGTCTTGCTTAATGCCAAGGAGGCATTATTGTGGAAATCCCCAAACACTTTCAGGTGACCATACACTATGAAGATCAGATTACATGTCATGCATCACCAGGAAGAACATTGGGACATACCGTAGAGATAGTTTCAATGATGTAACAAGTCTTAATCATGAATGGGTTACTTGGGACCTTCCAAATGTTTAGACCCACAGCCTTCCTCACCTCTCACCATTGGCTACAGGCCAAAACATCTGGAAACCTGGAAGATGGACACATCTATCTTAAACTGGTACACATCCATACTAGACGGGCCTGGCTGGGGAACACTGGGAGTTGCGGGCTGTTTTTCTATCTAAACATGCCTCCTTAGTTTCACAAATTTTTTCTTCAGGTAAGGTTATTTAGGCCAATAAATGGTTCTGTTTGAAGTTTAAGAATGTTGCAACTCTTAAATTAGGATCAAGGTTCAGGTTAGAGAAAACAACATTAGCCTGCCAGGCAAAACCCAGGTCAATTTTAAAGGTTTGAACAGGAATTACCAGAAGTGACTCTCCTTTAAAGAGTCATAATTATTTCGTTGTTGCTTCCCCCACCCGTCCTGCCACCAAACTATTATTTGTTATCAGCATATTCAATGAAACACTAACTAATAATATCTCCCTATTAGAAAAAATGGCTCATCTGTTACTTTCCAGGAGCCTCTTCCTGTTGGTACTGACGTGTTCCCCTGTCGCTTACAGAGATAACATTTATTGATAAGCTCCACTCATTTCTTTGATGTTTTTAATGGGAGGAAATAACTTCACAATTGAATGGCACTGAGCTGTAAAGAACAAAATATACAGAAGGAACATTAATAAGATTAATAACCTAAAATAACCTCCCTGACACTAAAAGGACCAACACTACTTTTCGAAATGGGAATTCTTAGGCGTTCTTGTGCATGTCCATTGTTGCACAAACAAAGGATTTTTAAAAAAACTACCTATGATGCTACATAGTCGCTAAAGACCCTTCTAACTTCAGTAACAAATGTGGTGCTAGATTAACTTCAGGGAATATTCTTTCAGCTGGGACAGTCCAAACTGTGAAGAAATATATAAATATTTTGGAGAAGAGATGTGCTATCTATGTTGGTCCCCATCTTATATTTAGTGTACTTCATTTTGATACCATTTGGAAAAAGGTCATTTAAAAATTGTCCAAGTTTTCAGGTGGAAGATTCCATATAAGTTCCATTTTCCTGTTTCTAACTGCCAAATCTTTTTCCTATTTAAAAAAGCAACCATGGATAAATTTAAATTTGAAGGCACAAGTGCAATAAAATTATAATGTACTCCTCAGATATTTTTGCATAAAACCTGCAAAATGTAACAGGTTTTTGGGGGGAGTTAATGTTAATTTGTCTGCAAAAAATCATTTTAAATTTTGTATTATTCATATGGGTACCATATTAATACAACTGTGGTATAGTTTGGTATTAGTTATACACCAATTTTATTTGGTTTATTAGTTATATTATGTTTATTTCCTCCTGTTGTTTTATATGGCTGTATTTATATTGTGTTTTTATTCTATTATGGTTTTAGTTATTGTTTTTATTTTTATTGGTGTTTTGCTGATTGTGCTGTGAAAGCCTCTGACTATGGGGCGGCATACAAATGCAATCAGTCAATCAGTCAATCATAATACAATGTTTCTGAACAAATGAATTCCTTCTTTTAATTTCAGAAGTGTAACATCTGAATAGAGTGGATGTTTTAAAATGCCATGTAACCATAGAATGCAATATTGCTCGTAATGTCGAAAATCAGAATTTAGGTGGAGTTGTGCTGTTTGGAATGGAATATGGTACTTCAAGTGCTGTGTTTTTTTTTTAAAAACAAAATCAAATAATAGATTATCTTCTGATATTGGTTTCCCTGATAAGATATGCATAGTTTCATTGGAAAGATTAATTTGAAAGCAAGATCTGTTCCAAGGTATTTCTTTGCCATGCACTATGGGACCTTAGATAAAGTTATCCTTCTATTGAAAAGGACCTCATTAACTTTGTAAGGCAAGAACTTCATAAGAACTACCAGGGCTGAAAGCACATACCACAATTCAGTGAGATAATAAAATAAAATTCCAGACTTCACCTTTTATTGCACTGAACGAATTCATCTTTGTGAGTCTGACAAGCTCATTGTAGCATTTTAACACTACAGTGGTGCAGGCAGAACATGGACCTAAACTTTTCCCCTTTTTAATAAAAAGCCAACTTTACCTAAAGCCACATTTACAATATAAAGTAAGGGAACTGGAGGTGTGGAAGGGAGAGTAGCCTTAAATTCAGTTACTAGAGAGTCAAAGTCCTGTCTTGATTTTTAATATGGACTGCTTTGAGCTGGAATAGAACAGTTTTGTCATTAAATTCCAGTTTAGCAGGCTTGCATATTTCAGATTGCAGCACCTGATGGACAGTGGGGCAATTCCAAATCAGCTTTCAGTGTCATTCTGCAAGCTACTGGCATAGCATAAGCCAAGACCATATGGTTAAGATTATTGCAATGTAGCTATTAGACATGCAGATACTTCAACAATTCCTCTTACCATTTAGATTATACACTTTCATTATTGTTCATGACATTAAATAAATCTTTCCTATATGGATGTCACCCAAGCTGAATTCTGCACCATTCCACAAGGCTGTTAATTGGCAGTTTTCCCCATCAGAAAGGCGATTAAAGAACGCAATGACATATCAAAATGGTTCAACACAAACCTCTACATCTGCAGAAGACTTACCATCATCCAGGTATAACTGGTCCAATTCCTCAGGTTCTCGCTTGATTGTTACAGGAATAGGGGCCAAATTATGATTATTGTCCTCATGCAACTCGGGCAACGACAGTGGCTGATCTGCTGGAGTTTCATTTCTTTGAACATTCGGCAGTTGCTGCTGACCCATTATGGAAGAGTGAGTTGGACTGCAGGACTGCAAATAGGTTGACTCTTGGGTTACAGATGGAACTGGAGAGGAGGGACTGTTGGGATAGAGTGTTTGTTGGTAACCAAGGGAACAGCTACTGCTCAGATGTTGACTCACCTGCGGCTGCAGCATGATGTGAGATGACTGATCTGGAGAGCTTGGGTGCACAACTATAGACCTTGGCACTTCCTGTATGGTGGGGACACCTCCAATGGTCTGCTGAAGTCCTAGGTGGTTGTGGCCTGGGTTGGTGATGCACTTGTAAGCAGGAGAGGAAAGATCATGCAGCTTAGGACTTGAGCTGGGAGAGGATGACATCACGGTGTTTCTCTGCTGACAGGAAGTGAAGCCAGCCATAAGGCACGAGCCAGGATCGGGGGGCATCATGATCTGCTGGTTGTAGTATGGTTTGGAGAGAGGGCTTAATCCTTGGTTCCTTGGTCCACAGGTTGGAGCAGGCTCATAGTCGTCAGTGGGTTCTGTTTTTATAATTGGAACTGTTGAAAGAAAAAGAAAGTGCTTTGAATAAACATGGAGTTGCACATTGGTATGATCAAGTTGGCTTGTGGCTAGGATACCCTTTGCAAAAACAAACAACGTCTTGAATAAGACTCTGTGTGTCCTTTGCCTGGTTCTCCCACCCCATAAAAAATATGAATGAGTCATCCGCACAAGAAAGTCACAGCTGGTTCTAATATTGAAAAAGACTATTTTCTTTGGACTCTCCTCCAGCTCTAATGTGCTATAAAAATCTATTTGCAAATAGCTGTGCTGCAGTAGAAGCTCTGGACCCAAGGGTTCTATGGATTTGTAGTAATCAAAGGAAATTTTTTAACTTGGATGTACTACCCCATGTTTAGTGCTACTGATGGCCGATCTGATAGATGTCTGCACAATGGGTAAATTCAAGAACAGGGGCTTTCAGAGTTCATCAAAATAAAACTTCAGGGAGAACGGCAAGCTTATGAAAAATTATGCATTTCATCATATGGCTTTTTTTTCTTGAGTAAGCTAAAATGTAACTTTTCTCCCTTTAAAAAACAGGCAGCAGAACAGTGTTTTCATATTGTTTTTGTAGCTCATACTGAAGCTTCTATGAAAATTCAGTAAGGAATATTTGGATTACAGCTCACTTGATTCTGAACATTAAAAACAAATATTCAACACTTTTGCCTATGTTCTATCATGCAAGAACAGGCTGCATTCCACTTGTCTGTAACAAAACCGCTCCCCTTGCCACATATTTCACTGAAAGTGCACCTTCTAATGAGGACACAGAAGACAAATTCTCTATAAATATCAGGGAAACAGACTTTTCGAGAGGATGGTAAACAAGTGCAGTGTGTGTCGAACAACACTATTTCAAAGGGTGCGTGACATTTTCAAGATCACCACTTATTCTTCCATCATGTTTATCTCAAATCAGGATAAATAGTCTGCAACTGAAGCCTGCCTAACATTTATGTGCAGCGGTTTTATTCACAACTCAGTTAAATCTAAATAATAATATTTAGGCTGCAATTGTATGTACACCCAGCTGAGCAGAAGCTCTGTTAACACCAGTGGGACTTACTTCTGGAGAAATACATATGGGAATGTGTTGTTAAATGAATGCGCAGTCAATACCTATGTTTATGCAGAAGAAATGTAAATTGTATTCAATTTAGCTAATCCTTAGTTGATGTTCAGAGGATTGCTGCTTTAGTCAAAGTGAAATGTCCATCTAATACTTTTATCTGCTTAAGTGTTTGTGGCTTTGCCCATAGCAATGAACTGCTCAGATGATCCCCAAGAAAGATACTAGTTACTGGGGTAGATGGTGAACACAGACTTCATAGTGAAGTGATGGTCTGGTTGTTTGCCCACAGACTCAAAGTTCCCCATGCCACAAAAGTGGTTAGGTAGCTCCCTTGATGATTACCTGTTATCTAAGCACATGATGAAGAACTCAATGCTAACCAGTAATGGTTATTTGTTGGTTTCACCGCTCATATGCAACAGGGCTGGAATCAGCACAGCTCTGAGCACACTGATGCAACTAAGCTGAGCTTTCGGTTATTGATCAATGGTTAAATCAAAGAATAGAAAAATCAAGGGATCGTGTAAATGTTTATTATTTCTTTCAGAACCATTTTCCATCTGTAGACATCTATTTACATTGGGTTTCAGACATTTGGCTGTTTGGGAGATACACAGTGAAGTTAGGAAGAGAGTGGCCACTTCTTCCTCTCCCAATGTAGGACAACAGAGGATATCAATTTGCATACAATCTGCACATGTTAATTTATCTATAATGCACATTTAGAAATCATTACTATAATGTTAATATAAAAATACAATGCATTGCACCATGGTGAGGAAGTTTTTGACCATGTAAACTGTGTGCTTGCACAGTGTAGGTGCCAACGACTGATGGATAACATCAGGGATGTTGCTCTTAGTTATGGGTCTAACTTTAAGCTGAACTTAGATTGTATATCCCTTCAAACAGAAGATGCTTTTTTCTGAAAAGGAGGACCCAAGGCTCAAAAATGGCCAACCTCCCACCCCCACAAAAACCTTGCCAGGAAGGGGATGAATGATGTGTTACGCCCTTTCATGAAATAATTCATACTTTTGGTTACACTTGGCAGCTCACCTCTTGACAGCTGTCAGATGTAACCAAAGAGCAAAATAAATGTAGCTGCTGCCTCCATGGAACAATCCAGAGGGGAGGCACCAAACTGAGACTCCCAACATTGCCTGCCTGAGGCTCTCAATTCCATCACCTGTGCAAGAGCCCACAGCTGCACAAGTACATTTAAAAATAAAAATAAAACATGCACATATTGATGAAAATTAAGAAAGGCAAAAATATTTTTTTCAGAAAGTACTTGGCAACCATGCTTGGAACCACTTTGAAGAGGAATGTTCATCTCTGGCAAGCAGAGATTTTGAAAGCTGGCTTGGTAGCCAGTGTTCATGATCTGAAGAAAAACAGTTTACAAGGGAAAAAAGTGTTGTGAGCCCAAACAGCCCACAATGGGAAGCTTGGGGAGACAACTGGGTTTTCCAATGGTGCCTCCTGGAAAACCTGTGAGAGGTTGCTCACCATGGGTTGTTCTCTCAACAAGCAACCCACCATTGCTTATTGCTAGGCTGGGTTAGAATGACATAAGAATATGCCCATAGAGCATTTAGAATAGTACCAATAGATTGTTAACAAGATTTCCCTTTATGGATGAAGGTGCAGCACAAACCGCTTCAAGTACAAGTAGGGACACAGTCCTTCCCTCCTGAGAATGCATGTGGACCTTGAATAGAAAACTGGTGTATTCAATTTCTATATCCTTGTACATAATATAAAATAATGAAGTAGCCCTCAATGTGTGTCCTGGGAGTCAGTCTCTCACCTGCTTTAACTCCCCAATAAAACTGTTTTGATAAGTATGCTGTATGATGAAATAGCTATTAGTAATATTGTTGATACTTTACAAAAAATTATTAAAGGCACCCATTGATGGAAGGTTGTTCAGATCTCACCCATTCATTTCAACCTTTAAACCAGTGTTGTCTTGGGAGGGAAGTGGGAGGGGGGTTGCTTTGGAAATTTTGTTACCCTGCACTAACATTCACTGGAGCTCAATGCAATGTTCCTGCTTCTATTAGCAAACAAGACCTGACAGTCCAAATTAATTAGACCCCGATTAAAACAAGCTAACAATGTTGGCCTTAGTCTGACAAAAGTGTTACAGTGTCAACCAGTTTAGAAGCACATTGCTGGGGTGATGCTAACTATAAATAGACAGTGCCTCCTGTTCTTAGTGGGAGGGCATCTACTTGATGACATCACAACTGCTTGGATAAAGACAGTGAGCTCTATGTGAATTTAAGTGTGGGGAGAGTCATTTCAGTTGTACAAGCTGAAATGAAAGGCTCTGAACAGGTAAAATATTAATGCATCAATCTTGACAAAACATAATGAATCACTCTTTTTGAAGGAGGGCAAGTTTGCTAAAGCAAGTTTGCTTTGACATGTTAGAATCACACTTTAATAATTTATCTGTTTTGGCCTGTGGCTTGTTAAGATGAGTAAAATACAAGACACATATTTTTGAAAACAAGACTAGAATGTGTTCATCTGCCAATCTCCTTAAGTGGGTGACTGCAGTTAAAAGATGAATTTCTGAGTTCTTTTAAAGCCTTCTTAGATATTGTAGCAGCAAGAGTGTCCATTGGAAATATTAAACAGATTTGTCTTCCTGTAAAGAGTCATTCTAATTACTAATGAAAACTGATTAGATTCAATTCCACATCTAACATCTACACAAAGTTATATAACCAGTCTGGGTTATCTTCTACAATAATCTTTAGAAAGATCTTTGTGAGTAATTCAAATTGTTCAGTGTTTTTACAACTGCAGTCTCTTCCCAAATAATTGAGTCATACACTGCTTTTCATTTGCTGTTAAAAATGTTCAGCAAATAGCAAAAGAGACAATTCGGTGTAGATCCACTGAAGTTCATTCAGAGGAAAACCCTGGAGCACTGATTTGCTTGTATACCATTGATGAAGCTAAAATATGCAATAGGTCTTTAAAGGGGTCTGTCAGAAGACATTAGTCATGTAGCTCTGAAAGGTCCAAATTAGGTCCAAATGTAATTTCCTTCTAAGAAACCTTTCAGGCACAAGACTTCAGGAACAAGTGACTGCTCCTTTCCCCCTCAGAAACATCACTTTATTCAGTTCTTTATTGTGTTTGAAATGTGTCCTTCACACAATTTGGAGAAACTCAACATCAGCTTCCATGTTAAAATTCATATAGCTTATAAAGAAGAGACTGGAAATACAAAGGGGAAAACTGAGTATGATTCTGAAACCAAAGGCTTCCAGTTGTTTGGGTCACTGACCAGCCTTTTTTTTTTTGGCAGGGGACAGGGGTGATATGTGAGTGTATGGACAGGGTTTGTGTTCTTTTGACAACCATATGATATTTAGAGACTTCTCATGACTGTAACTCTATGCCAGGAAAACCAGGGAATTGTGCTGAAGGCTGTATCCAGATAACAGGCTTAGGACTTATTACATGCATTCTTCAGCCACTTGTTACCTAATATACAAGTGATGGCCAAAGGGGGAAAATATGAAAGGATTACTATAAACATGCATTCTATTTGTCTATTCATGTATACCAACACCAAGAATAATAAAAAATACAGTGAAATGTGTAACATCTCAATGCGAGAAGAGATAACTGAAGCAAAACTAATACATAATAATACTGATGAGGATTAAGATATATCCCAAGGGTATTCCATGAAGTGATATGATTGATGCAGTCTCTGGAATGCTGACAAACATAGTCTATATGTCCACCACCATCTGAGGTAGCAGTGCAAATCCATTGCGAAGACTTTTTTTGGCCCATGTAGCTAGAATCTTGAGTTAATGGGAAAATCGGACTATTCTCCCATCTCAGCTACGTAGTTGTACTCTTTAAGGCACACTGTGCAACATTCAAGGTTCTTCAGCAGGATGTCAACATCAATAATAAATCAGTGGATACATCATGTATTCTCCATCTGCAGCAAAATCCCAATTAAAATCAGACTTTTATACCTAACATCAATGATAAACAGTTGTATATCTTTTAAAAAATCTAAAACCTGATATAACTGAAACTGCATGAATTAAAATATCAAGATAGGGAATAATTAAAAAAACCTCTTCCATGTGTTACTCCTTATCTTCAAATTCAAATGCATTATCACTTCTTTAATCGATAACTTTTTAGAAGGAAGAAATAACTACTATCCTTACTAGTACCTTGTTTGTGAGATAGTTAATTTACAACTATTTAACATTTTCTGTAGATACTTTGGCTTGATGCTATATGCTAAAGTTCCACCAACCCCTTTACCATGGCAGATTAACTTCAGAACTGAAAATATATAAATATACCAAGAATATAACACACAGTATCTTGTCAAAAGAGCCACCTAGTTCTCACCAGCATTGTTTGTATTGAGATTTGGTAATAACTGTCACGGCTTTTAAATAACACATGGTATAACTAGGTTTAATTAGCAACTAATGCTGGGCTTTTAAAAAATATTGGATTTTTATTACGAAAGTTACATATAACTTTCACGAAGGGTCATGAACACTTTTACCTTCAGTGTTTGCATGCATCTTTCATACCCGCAGCCCTTATATTCCCAGTCGGCTGCTCACCTGGCTCCAGGCTTAAACATAACCAGTCCAGTTTGGCTAAGCATTAATTTAATGTCACTGAAGGGCAAAGATGTTGCAATCTGGTCTTCAGCCTGCTGATCCTGTTCTACCCTTCCAGTGGCACACCTGGGAAAGTGTGGGGTTGTTTTATTTATTTATTTATTTTTGGTTAACCAACTGGAATTTATATGCCAGTTGCAGGCTTGGGATAGAACATCTTGCCACAATCATGCATGCCTTAGCAACTTTCAGTTAGACTATTCTAATAAGTTTTGTGTGGAGCTACTTCTGAAAAGGGTTTGGAAACTACAGTCCATTCAGAAGGTGTGCTTACTTTTAAGCACATAAGACATAAAAATTTTAGTTCAGAGTTTCTGAAGGATAGTCCAGAGTTACTGAAGGATAACCCGCTTTCAGTTGAACCTTTGGCCATCGGTGGAGCAGTCATCACTTTCAGAAATCTTGTAGCAGTGGACTACAGCTACAGACTTCTAAGTCATGGCCAATATCCAGATTCTGGCATTGTTTTCAAGTTCCATGAAAGCACCATACTTGGTTCCACATGTCTTAAAAGATGAACTGATGCTAATGAAATGGCATATAAATGCTTTAAATAAATACATAAATACACTATTATTTTTGTAAACTCATGCATCAATTTAATGCACATATTATAAACTGCTGAAATTCTTTGTTCAATTCCTGTACTTCATTTTGCATTGTTGAGCTTGAAGTATATGCCCGCATACCCACAGAGCAAAGAGCCTAGCTACATAACTAAAACCTTCCAAACAGATTCACACACCCGCGGGGACAATTGCCCATGTTTGGCTGCATTCCAGAGATTGCATATATGATATCATTAACAGAATAACATATGGGTATATTTTCTTTATAGTTCTCTTTAAACAGGTAGTTTGGCTGTAATCTTCTGTTTTGTCTTTGGTTGTTTGTAGCCTAATAAACCCAAGTCGAGTAAGGAAAAGGCCCAGAGTCACATGAAAATGGAACAACACTTCTATTCAATGCAGTGTTGACACAAAGGTTGTTGTCCTACTAGCACTGCGTGTTCTGCAAGCTCTTGTGCAAGCCCTAATGGAACTAGTGCAAGCAAGCCCTATCATAAGGAGTGGTAGTACCTATGAAAGCACTCTGGCGATTATTCATGCAAGCACTTGTGAGTATGGAATCAACATAGTGCATATGACTTGTGCAAGCACAAAAACAGAACTTCCACAAGAGATAGAAGCTTTGCACTACCAACTTTCCTCAGCCTGGTGCCCTTCAGGACTACAATTCCCATCCCATCAGATCCACCCAACTTGGCCAATGATGGAAGTTGTTGTCAGAACATCTGGAGGAGACGAGGTCGAGGAAGGCTATATTATCAGAATGGGACCACTGGATCTGACCCAGATTGCTGAGCTGCCTTTCTTTCTGTAGGTCTCATGACAAAGCAGAAAGGAAGGTTCAGCAGGCCATGCTCAAGCCTCTGTTTTCTGTATACAGAACAGGAAGGAGATACATCCCCATTCATATTCAGTACCTTTAGTGATATGAAGGCCTTTAATCCCCTCCCACAGCTTTCCCCCATTATTTAAAGCTGGCCCTTCTTATCTCTAGGCACTCTCTTTCTTGGTTATTGGCACATATTGCTATCAGTCCATTCAGATGTCCTTCAGTAAAAGCTCTTAAGGTACCTCCCTCATGTTACCACTGACTTCATCACTGTTGTCTAAACATTTTATCCTAATGGCAAACAGAAGGCAAAGATCAAAGAAGCAAGCTGATCATGAGGCAAGTTACTGTCAGATTCACAAAATCATAGTACTGGGCAGAGCTAATGACTCATTCGCCCCAGGTATGGCAAACGGGTACCCATGTTCTATCCAATAGTTTGCTAGAAGGCAAATTCTAGTCAGCTTCCCTGTTGTAAGAAGCTGTAAGGGAGGAACACAGTTCAGAGGTAAAGCACATGCCTGGCATGGAGAAGATCCTAGCTCCAGTCCTTGGCATTTCAGCAGGTAGTGGAATGGGCCTCCACCTGGGATGCTGAAGAGCTATTGCCCATCAGATGCAGTTAGATGGAGAAAGTATCATTTGGTATATGGTAGCTTCATGTGTTCTGTACATACATAATAGGTGTATGATATAATGTAAGTTCAACTCCTGTTTCACTGACATTCTTTGGATCAAACTGATTGGCCAGTTGCATGGTGTTTCACCAACCAATTCCTTCTCATGCTTTGCTTCAGTCTGCCTCTCAACGTGTCAAAACTACTTTCTTAGTGGATCAGTCACAGCTTTTCCAATGGCCCCATCAAGGATGGTCTTCCAATACTTTAATGGCTTTCAAACCACTTTCACGGAAGCCATTCTTCAACAGAAAGTACTGATATTCCCCTTACCATGACAAATCATTGCACACTAGAGCTCTCATGAAACAATGGTGACACATATCTTTTGTGCCTTTTATGGCTTTTTCAAGACTCAGATCACTTCCCCCCACCCCCCATGCCTTCTGACAATCATTCTGTTACCCCAGCAAGCTTGAAGGGTTTGCTCAGCTTAGCATGAACGTTCAAAGCTGAAACATGTTGGGGGCTAGCAATAAAAATGGTGATGTGTGTCACAACCTAGGAAATCAAAACATAGCACATCACATCTTGGTTTTACTGCTTTTCCCCTAGTTAGACTGGCATAATATTTTAGTTTGGAAAGTGAGCTAACAGTGGGTGGAGAGAGGCTGCAGAAAAGCAGTGTGGCTCTTAAATGTCATCACTAGAAAACTATCACTGCAATAGTCAAGAGATAATTATAGACACAGAACAGGAAGTGGAGCCCAAAGCTGACAAAAGTGGCCACTGCTCACTATTTTCAGAAGCATCGTCACTGTTATTCTGCGACTCAATTGTGTTATCAGAGGGTTAAATCTAAAAAGTAAAAGGTCAGGTATGGCAATGTAAATGAGATCCAGCGCTAGAGTTGCACACCCACACATGCGAAAAGCATTTGAAAATTTCAAGTTTTCAAAGGATATTAGACTAGCCTATTAAATATATACCTCAAATTTCTCTTCCTGGGATTCATTAAGCCCACTAAAGCAAAAAAAAAGTTTTAATTTAGGTTTGTTTATTGCTTTCTATTTTAAAGGCATGGGAATCTTTGCAAGAAACAAGATTATGTGTACTACACAACACTTAATCTGGAGCAATCTAGAGGTATTTTTCAGCTGCACCCACTATGAATTATGTCAGCTGGAAGTCCAGATCATGTTGCACTATAGACAGGTGTGCTGTCTGTATGCATGTATTCTCTGTCTTTCATAATGGTAAGAGCATGAGTTAAAGCCACTGGCTGAAATCTCAGTTCAGCCATGAATTCACAGGGTGGCTTCCGCCAATCTCTCTCTTAACTCCAGCTCCCTGTCCGATACTCATGTGCACTAAAGTAGCATCAACAGCACAAACTATACTATAATAGTTCAGATAGCCTTCTGTATAGCATGGGTTTCAAAGCCCTTAGGAAGAATGCCATAGAAAATACTAAGCATCATTATTTCATTCTAAATATATGAATGAGTTATTGCCGCTATGCAAACAGCCAGATTCCTGGCCCATTCTCTGGATCCCACACAGCTAGGATCGCATGGAGAAAAGAATGAACTGGGCCATACACAAATCCAGTTTGTTTGTTTGTTTTCTTACAATATGCCACAAAATGGGCTGTTTTACTGTAGAAGTCTGCACTGATCCCGATTCAGTATTTCAGAAAATTGTCCAGTTCTGCTTAGAGAGATTTGAAAGCCATCCAACTTGATTACCAAACCCAACTTGGTTAGAAAACTTGAGCCAAGATTTGAATCATGATGCAGCTATAACTTTTCAATGGGAGGGTATGTGCAGACACCGTAACCTGTCAGGAGGAGAATAAGCCTGCCAAATGTCCAAGAAATAGATGTACAGGGCTTGCAACATTTTGATTTTATTTTACTGATAATGTTTTATTTCTTAACAGATTTGATGACATTTGCTGGGATAGTTGTCCATCAAACCTACCAAGTTGCAGATGAACAGTTTTCATGCAAGGGCAGCATTGCTATATTTAGAGACTTATTCCTGTTGGACTATTGGTTTCAAAATGGCAGATGACAGAGGTTTCCCTAAGTAAGAAGCCTGTGAACTGTCAGAAGAATAGGTGCAGTTTGAGTGGAAAGGGAGTCTTCAGTTTTGGGGGAAATGATTTAATTTCCCTTTCCTCCACTGGATTTGTTGAAGGGTAATTTATATGAAAATAGCACACATCATGGGTTTCCCTCTGGAAGAAAACTCTTTCAGAAGGTTTTAGAAGGATACCTGCACAGGCTAGAGAGTTGTGATGACTGAAAACCAGTCTAAGGCCTTTTTCATAGTGATGCCTGGTGGTGAAGGAAGAATAGACATTGCATGGTTCTATCCTAGCCTTCCAGCAGAACATTCTCCAGTAAAGCTGTTTGTGACTCTACTGCCCTCCTTCCCACCTCTCCCACTCATCAGCATTTTAGAGAAATGAAACCAGATGATGCTATTTGGAGAGAAGAGATTAGGCTGGTTTGCACTGCCACAGTGGCTTATTTAAATAGCAACATGAGTCAGGCACAATTTGAATAATCACCGTGTGGGAATGGCTTGTCATACTGTCCAAACATGGGTAGCATGGCTTGTTGGAGAGGGAATCAAGCATCCAATAACTCTGTAACAACCCTTGAAATATTGCAAGGTGCCTGGGTTAAGCAAATACAACAAGCCATGCTTATGTGGTGATTATTCATGCCTTGGATGTGCCTCTATTTAAAAAAGCCACTGTAGCTTATTTTGATTGTGTGAACTAGGGCAATGTCTCCATCTACAAGTACAAACAGGAAATTAACCATCATTCTAGTGACTTCAGAGAGAAGTCCCCTTTGTGTCAGGAGGCACCAGAAATGGGCCTTGCATCTGCTTTGAGCTTTGTTTCAATCCAATAGACATGTCCCATTTATTGCCAGCTACCACATTCCCCACATGAGTGTGTGCCTCAGGAAGGCTGAATTTGATCAGATATAGGAAAAAGGGAATACAAGATCCAAGCTTAAGTAATTTGTGAACTGTAGCTCTGTTATCATTTTAAACCATTTGCTTCCTACTTAGTTGATGGGCTGGACCACTTTGGCCAACATCTCAGACATCTTTGGTGGGCTTTTAGGTTTAATAATATTTAATGTATTTCTTCAATAGAACAGCATTATAAAGTTTTGTGTCCTCAGTGCATTGTCTTTGCTTCCTGATGTGCAGGTTTGAAGCCATGGAACTGTCATTGAAGTGGCATGGATAGGAAATTAGTCAGTGGTATCATGCTGGCATAAGATCAAGATATTGGATGGAAGAGCTAGGCCCCAGTATTTAATAAAAATGGACACTGCCAGAATAGATTACAAGCAAATTAACTGAAAAAAGAAAGAGGTATTGTTATCTGAAAAAAATATGTATTTGGCAGTGTTTTAGCTGTCATTCATACCACTGGCTTAGGTTTTAAAACCAAATGCATGGTTTCACTTGGCTTCGAATTTAAGTTTTAAAGCAGATGTTGGTTGGAGGTACTATTAAAAAATCAGGAGCTAGATTAGATTCATATTGAGGAAAGTATAAAATTACTTATCATCATCATTAATACTGTAGTTATATTCTTATTAAGATGGAAGGCAAAGGTCAAGCATGAGGTGTTAGCTTTGTTCATTTTGATCTTCCAGTAAGTTTGGAGAACCTGCTCTGTTTTGTGGTAATGATAATGGCAGCTTGGATGAAGGATCAGCCCTTCATCTAGGCCTAGAAATGTGGAAGTGATTCTGTTCTTTACTGTGCCACACTGCAAGGATTGGAGAATGATGGTGAGAGAAATGTGTCCACCATATTTGCCATGTCATGTGACTCTCTATCTAAATCATTGCTGCCACACTGAAGCAAGCAGGGAGCAGGCATAAAGAATGAGACCTGTTGTACCAATTTGCACTATGGCAACATCAAAGCTCATTGACTACAGGAGGAGAAGGAATGGCCTGTATTATAAATGGTCAAAGATGGCATAGAAAGAACTTCTCCTCTTCTCCTCACTTATCCTTCCAGTTGACCTTGGTACCTTTGCTGGAAAGAAATGATGTGCTGGGAACAGTCCATGGTTCATTGTTAGTGGGTATTATGACTCACAGGTATACTTTGATCTTTCACCACCTTTTACAACAATGCTTACTAGAGAGATCGCTATTTCTGTTTTACTTCTGGAGAAATGAGGCTGAGGAACGGGGTCTTGTTCAAGATTGCCAATGGCCCCATGGCTGAGGTGAGAACAGAACCCTGCAAAACCATGGGCTGCTCTGTCTATGTATTGGATCTTATAGTCGCTCAAATCAGGGTTCAGACAGATCCCTGGTAGTTTGCTGCCTAAATCAAGCAAATCCTTTTCTTTTCCACCTTCATGATTTACAACTTTCACAGACATATATACTTATACCCAAAAATATTTGGGTGCAGTTCAACCATCACAAAGGCGTCCCACAGTTAGCCAGGGCACTGTTGTATATAATTAAGGTTGCTATTTTCATATTCTCTTTTCCTTGAGCATATTTTGGCTCCAATTTTCAAGCCACTTCCCCTGGAGCAGCCCCAATGGCTTCTGTGGGAATATCATTCTCACAGGGATTGGGGGAGGGTGGAGGTAAGTTCAAGTATTATAGTCTTCTGAATCTGAAATATGGATTTACTGTGCTTATGATAGGATAGCATATTTATACTATATATCTCTGGGGCAGGGAAAGGTACAAGACGCTGTTCCTTTTGATATTATGACTAAAACTAGGGCATCTTTTGGAGCAGAATGATATGACATTCTCTGCATAAAAGCTGCATGCAGTTCAGTTTTCAGACATTTCAGGGTTTGTTTTATATGCCTTTGGCACAAAAACCTTCTTGCCTGCTGAAATCCTATAGAAATGCAGTTCATGATTGATTGAAAAGGAATGATTGAATGAAAAAGCAAGTGTAGAGACTGGGCCCACTTTTCCTAATGTACAAGATTCCAAGTCCAAAATGGGTTGGTAAAGCCCTAAATGGGATGGAGCCAAGTTATCTGAAGGAACACTTCTTTCTGTATGTGTCCCAAACCCTGAGATCATCAGCAGAATTCCTTCTCAGAAAGCCCCCGCAAAGCAAGCAAGGGGAAGGGCTACTAGGGGAAGGGCTTCCTTGGTTGTGGCATGCCATCTGTTAGCTTGTTAACTTCTTAGCAACCTTTATATTACTCACTCTGTATCACATAGCGAGCCCTGGCTGGACAGCTTTAATGCAGTAAAAAACTGTAGACATTCTACAGAAGAGTCCTAGAAGACTCTCTCTAGGAAAAAGGAGAAAGATGGGAAGAGAGACCAGCTGCCAACAGCATGATGGTTTCCTTGAAAAACATGATCCGCACCCATTTAAAAGAGGTGTGAGGCATACTTTGATCAAGGGCTGCTTTCCCTAAAGTGTTAGGGGGCCACAGTGCCTCCTCTCAAGAGCACCACCACTCTGCTCTCCCCTCTGTCATGCACTGAGAGATTATCATGAGCCCAAACTGTTTCTCACTCCTCACCCCATCCACCCATTCTCTCCCCCTCAAGCCCACCTGCCACCCCATGATCTGCTTTCATGCATCCTAGGCTTCCTGCCCATGTTTCCTTTCTGCCACACCAAGTAGGTCACAGGGAAAATGGCGCCAAGTGGCATGTGCGCCCACACTCACCCCTGTTGCCAGTTCCACAATCATGTGGCAAAATGAGGCAAAGAGGATGAGCAGGGGGCTGTTCCATGAAATCTCTTTTCTCTTCTAAGCCCTCCTTTCAAGCCAATAAAGTATGCACTGATATATTTCTCCTAGTTCAATCATTCTGTACAGTATTTGTATACATGAGTGCAATTTTAAAAATATTTGGCACTGATGAATTAACATGGAAGGAAATATTTGGGAAGGAATGGGTGAACAAGGGAGTGATGCGGGACCAACAGTAACTGTTCACAAAATAATGACTGACTGTTGCAAAGGGATTCACAGCACAATGTAACTGGTGCATTGGTGGTTCGCATGCTAAACCTATCGACTTATATGCCTGGAGCAAAAACCACAACATTCCCTATGGAAGGCATGTGAGAGCCACAGCTATTGCCTAGATGCATCGTTTTGTGTTTCCATCTGGAGATTGCAGGGCTGGATCAATCCCATGATGGGGCTTGGGCTAGAGGGTGCCCAACTCCATCCCACCTCTGAGGTTGCTCCCGTGATATTTGTGGATGTATGCATACACAATAGTATATATGTGGAGACAATGCAAGCATATGCTAGAATTCAGATTTAGGATGAATCACCTGTACTGACAAAAGTGGATATTCTACCTCTTCCTTCCAAAGAAGCTCCTCCAGCCCTTTGAAAATATCACACAGAAAGCCAGGAGACCCTAACTCCTGGAGAGAGGCTTGCTTTTGGCGGCAGAAGCCAAAAATCAGGCAGAGGAACCTTCCATAACTGGAGCACTTGCTCTCAGGCAATGTCCCCTTCTATTGCAGAATCTACGCCACATACTGGTGCAGCATTCTCTAAACTGATGCTTCCCCAGACATTTTAGAGAACATCTCCCATCAGTCCTAGTCAGCATTACCAAGGGTCAGGAATGCTGCCGTCTCAAGCAATCGAATATAGCCTGCAGTTCTACAAATAAAATTAGAAGTGTTTACACTGGAAAAAAGAGTGGAGAGGAGAGACAGAAAGCAAGAAAAATCAGTAATAGCTGGAAGGCAACAGTTCGGGGTAGGTTGTCCCTCATGGTTTTCTGAAAGCAAACAATGCAGAAGCTGCCTTTATGTATTAATCATGTGATCCCACCTAGTGTTACAGAGTGTGGAGAAGTTTACTTATCTGATTAATAGCCCTCAAATGTTTATAAACCAAAGACAAAGTTTTTAAAAGGGATTGTTTATTTAAGTGGATCTTGAATGCCACTAAGTCCATCTCTAGCTCATGGGATCCAAAGTAGAAATTCTGAACTCTCTCTTACGCTTTCCGTGCACATCAACAGTAAGCGCAAAGAATATAGATTATTTAATACAACTTAGCAAAAATACTGTGCTGTAAGGTTCATCCCACAAGTGACACTTTGGAAGTGGATCTAGACTGCTGATGCTGAAGGCCCTCTTGAGACAGAGGACTTCTGGTTTGCATAATCTGGCCTTGAAATTGTGGTTGGCTTTGGGTGCACTTTTCTACTCAATCAACTCAAACCTTTCAAATCAATACAGAGGGCTTTGAATGCCCTGAAGATTGCTGGGAGGACTGTGCTGGAGTATCCAACCTCAGATAGCTGGAATGTCATAGAAAATTCACACTGTGGCATCATTACAGTCTTTGCCTAGATAGCAGCGTGATGGCAGCATAATGCAAGACCTGAAAATGTCTGCTGGTATTTTGTTAATTGGATGGAAGATGAGATTCTTCCTTCCTTTAGAATGAGTCTTTACATGACTTATTTTGGAGGTTGGATGTATTCGCATAGTCCAAATTTTCAACATGCCCTGATCCCCTGAACATGCTTGCAGTAGATTTCTAATAAAGTGCTCCCAAAGTCCTGTCTGGAATTCATGCTCTCCAACCCAGAAGCCCAGCTTCCCTCATGTCTAATGCACAGAAGCAGGCGGTAGTATAAGCCAGCAGGAATGGAATGGTGCTTTGCACCAGCTCTCATCCTTTCAACAGAGCAGAAGAGAGAGTTTCATGGGCTGAAATCAAGTCCTGCCACATACATCATAGGAACAATTACTGAAACAGAGAGGGCTATCTTTAAGAGCACCTTGCAAAGAAAGCATCTGAGAGGTAATATAAGCAGCGACTAGTAATGCTGCATTGTTATTTTGTCACATGCAAAACCCTAGCCATATTGTTGAAGCAGAAATTAAGATTGCCTCACTCTGACATAATTTTCATCATATGCATAATTTGTTATATTTAACAAATATGGGAGTTTTTTTTTAAGTGACTAGGCTGGTCTCTCTTTTCCCATAGGCTACCTGAAAGATCCCAGTGTCGACCTCTGTTTAAGCAAGGAAAATAAGTTTTAAGGCAGCAGGGCCACATCAGCTAACAGCCTCTATTCTCCAAGTTCTATGAATGACATCTATTCTTTAAGCCTGGGTGGGGAACATGTAGTCCTCTAGAAGTTGTTAGACCCCAGCTTCCATCAACCTCAGCCAGTATGGACAATGGGCAGGATAATAAGAACTGTAGTCGAACAGCATCCGTACTATAACTATTTTACCACCTCTTTTTCTGCTTTGGCATTATTCAGCAGTTTCTCCAAAATAGTGAGGTGTCACTCAATGAATTGCAACTTTTGTTATGCTACTGGTGGATCTCTATCAAATAAACAAGAGAAAATGCAATGCATTGGAACAATGCAATTTCCCCAGGCTAGTCAACTTAATATGAGACCATTGGTTCAATCCCTAAATAGTTCAAGTGTACGGTAGAATTATCGTGAATTACTTCATTGTGCACTGTTTTTTCAAATGATAGACATACTACTTATTTTCTGCAGCTTGAAACTATAAATATGTTGTTACCATTAGCAGGAAGATAGGTGAAAAGCTGGTACTGGCTTCTCTTTCTCTTTCCATTGCAGACATAAAAATTAACTTGGACCGGAGCTGTAATTCTCTGACTGCGGAATGGTGGTATCTCAATTACCAACGAAGTCTAAAAAAAAAGCAGTTTATAAAAGTTTCTTTTAATAAGACCCATCACTTGATGCAACAATGGCTTAAACTTAAGGTTTGTATACTAATCACATTCCTGTACAAACATGAGGAATATGGTTACCTCCAGAATATTTCCTGTGTGCTTCAGGGTGAGCTTTCCTACACTGGGCTATGCAGCTGCAAATCCAGGCAGTCTGATAAGGCATTTATTTTATGCAGACATAAACCTAGGCATGGACTATATCAGTTATGAAGTGAGCATGCATGCACTTTTATTTTGTTGCATGCCTCTCTGAGATACTTGTTACTGGTCCCCGACGGTTGGGAGTGGAGAAAAGTTATAAAACTGACTGAGGGTGTGTCACTTGTAGGTGAGCAAGGGAAGAGGTAAGCACTCCTCTCACCTAACAGTTTTCACTCTGTCTTCCTCCTCCTCAACCCATATTTTCTTATGAAAGAAACAGTTTATGAACTTTCCATTTTCCTCATCATGTTGAGTTCTATTCCAAGCCTTTCCGAGATCACCACTTGTGAGCATTTCAAAAGGATGGACATTTCTCTTTACTTTATACCACACATGTATTCAGTGTATCATATTGCAGATTTTATACCTGAGTAAAAGAAGGAAAAATCTTGCTTGAAATAGCTGGTGTTTGAAGCTTCTTTAGTTAAGTCTTCCTAGGGGAAGCAATCCTATGGCCTCCTGAGGTTGTCTTGGGGGTCATAGGATAATTCAGAGACCCAGCTCTGAGGACCTGCAACTTCAGAGTTGGGATTCTGAAGGCCAAGCCTCCATCCTGTGTCCCTTGCAGTTTGGTGGAAAGATCCACACCAGTTGCCTCCTTGAGAGGAGGAAAAGAGTTATGTTGAGCGATGGCCAGGAAGCATTCTGGAGGCAATGGGTTACTCCATTTCCTACTGGCATTCCAGCCTCCTTCCCACCCACTCCCTAGCATCATCCAGACCGCCAAAAGTGGCCATCTTGATGAAATGCATGGTGTGGGGCACTGCAGTGATGGCTATTGCTGCCAACACGCCTTGGTCCATACACTGAATGCACATAAGCCTCTGGGTTTGGAAGGCATTGGACTGTGCCCCTAAGCATAGTCTTCAAACCCCTTCAACAAAGTCAGAAGAGGGCATTCTCATGAAAGACCAAATACCCGTCCAATCATTCTTGTCTCCCTTGCCTTGATCATCCTCTAAGCCAGCACTGAATTCAAGTGTGTCAGCAATGGCCTGAAGTAAACTGATGAAAATGGACTGCAGAAATATGCTCCCCTGCTGTAGAGGCTCTGTCTCTCCTGAATCAAAATTCTGCCAACAGCACTGATGCATCATTTCAGAGTAGCTGCCCACACTCTAAACCACAGTGCAGAGCAAAGCAGAGCAAGTAGGTTCATGCTTCCAAGAAATAAACTTCTGAATCACCTGTTGGAAGCCATGTGATGGAAAGCAGGAGCGCTTTTTCCATCTGTGTGTGCACGCGCGCGCGTGTGTGTTAAAGCCAGTTAGAATCCACACTGTTCAGGCCAAACTCAGATGGCTGGTATTACCCCTTTGATTTTGACAGTAATGAAATCTTAATGGATATGATGGCAGGCACTGGCACAGAAAATAAAAATAAGCATAACTCCCTATCGCTCCCACCCGAAAATGACATGTAGCATTGAAAAAAATTACCACTGCTCTATAAGATAAAAATTGCAGATTGACTTCCTTTCAATATAAAACAAACCAGCAAGCAAAATTACTTTTTACAGATTTTTAAACCATTGCTCTTTCATGCTGGTTTCAGTACAGAACAACCTGGCACCACGTAGGTTCTCATGTTGATGTATACTGCATTTTCCAACACCTAATCATTTAGTGGCTCACAACTCAATGAACAGGTCTTGGTAAAAAAGACGCAGTAATCCTAACTCTTTCCAGTGGTTTTGAAGGAAGAGTAGGATAGCGTGGCAGGAAAGTGATCTACTGGTGGATGGCTATGATGGGCCTGGGGTCTCCAGCAATGCATGTGGAAAGTTCTGGAGATGTACATTTACAGCTTATAATGTTCTTGCCAGTGGTAGGCCTTGAAACAGGATGTCTTCCATGGGCCCCAGAACTCCTGGCTAGCACAGCCATGCCCCCTCTCATTTTAACCAATGAAAGGAAAAACTACAAGGGACAGCAACAATACAGAAGGTAAATCTGGCCCAGGTGTCCTGGCGAACATAAACCGGGGTAGCTTTGGATGTGGTGTTGATCTGCCATGCTGCTCACTCAGAACCCCGCTTAGAATTGCTCTGTTAAAATTGTTTGGCAGCAGTTCTGTTTAGGACCATGTCTTATGTTGAGGTTTCCGGTGAGACAACTGTAGTGAAACTAGCAAAACAAGACAGAACCGCTGTGCAAGGAAAGAGTGGTTGTGGGGCGGGGGGAAAATTATCTGAAAAATTATGCTTTAATCCAGCTTTCATATGGAGAGAAATAATGATTTTATATTTCAGTAAGTGAATGCTGAAAATATACATATACATGCTGTTGTGACATATGCTAGTTTTATTATAGTTCCTGTGAGTTGCTGATCATGTTATGTTGGTTTTATTGTTTTACTGTTTTACGACTATTTTATTGATTGTTTATATGTTTTTACATTTGTAGACCGCCCAGAGAGCCCATGGGCTATGGGGCAGTATATTAGCATAAACAATAAATAAAATCTACAGGAAAAATGCTCTTTCTCAAAGAGTCAGGAGTACTTACTGGCTTATACAACTCTTTGTCAGTTTTGGCTTCCATTTCCCATATGTGATGACCATCTAAAAAAAAAAGAACAAGAAAAATGATATAAAATTCCACTCCTTTATTTATTCCTTCATAAGTGCCAGAAATGGAAGCAGAAGCAGGGATGGAAATCTCTATTTACAAGATGCTCTCTTTACTCTCTCACACATATGAAGAAAGAGTCAGTTTCGTCCACCCTTTTCACCTACTCTTCTCCAGTGCAATCAGGCCCTTCAAAATAAATACAGGGCATATTTCATGGGAGGTACAAGAATTACAGACTGTCATTCAAAAGAAGAGCAGAAAGCATTCAGTTGTTAGCATTAAAAAAGGCCAGAATCCTCTCTTGGGCCTGCTTCCACAGCTAGGGACATACTTGTCCTAATTTTTACTTTCGAGCATGTTTATGAGAGGTGCTGAAGTGTGCCTAGAGATACATGGATTTTTTTTTTTTTTTTTTTTTTTGCTTAACTGCCATTTGGGGATCATTGGCCCAGTGCTGGTAGCAAAGACATCTGCAGAAGGAAACCTGGCATCGTCTCATTTGCTCATTTATTACAGCAGTGTGATGTACAAATGCAAATAATATTTATTTTAAACCTTTGGCCGTGTCGGTGTTTGCATGTTCAACCTCTCTTTGACTTCTCATCTTACTTTCAGTTTCCAGATTAAAAACGAAGCATCTAGAGGTGTGTGATTTGGAGCAACTACCTATAGACATTTTTTCCTTTATGCAAAGCAATCTCATGACACAAGGGGCACGGGTACAGGGCTCTCAATTGCTTTTAGGCTGTAATAATAGGAACTCTTTCAAATGCACATGTACATAACTGAACCCTTTAAAAATGCACATAATACAAATGCCAGTTAGATTTCATTAGTTTTTCTGAGCCGCACTGAAAGCAACCTGATGCTACGCTATTGCGGTACGTATCATGAGGTGAAATTCTTGTCGGATTTGTTCTGCTCCTACAGAGGGCACAATGGGGCAAGGAGCTGTTTTACCGAAGAGAGGACAGCTGGATATTGCCTGATGAAGGGATGCCCCTGGCATTATTGGAGTGAGCAAAGCGGCTGCTATGCGTACCCTGCACTGCTCCAATAATGCCAGAAGCCCCAGGCTGAATGGGCGCCTCTACAACATAATTCCTCCCCGTGCTGGCACCCACCAATTCCAGAAGGAAGAAGCTGTGCTAGAAGGCAATGATGAGGGTTGCATGATTCCCAGTGTGCATGATTCCCATAGCATCCGGTCAACCATCTTCTGTGTGCCACTCACATGGTTGCCCAGTGTCCTTAATCGCCCCCACTTTACTGTATGGCTTACTGTGCTGTGAGAACCCAGCACGGGTAGGTTGTTGCTGTGCTTAAGAAACCACCCAAAACACACAGGCAATTTAGGGTTCTCGGGTGGCTTGTTAACCCACCTTCCCCAGGTCTGCGTAAAAAGGTGAGTCACATGAGCAATGGTAAGCAAGGGAAGTGGGTCAGCACATGAAAGGCATGCACGGCCTGGTTAACTGTGGCTTGCTAACTGCATGGCGATCATGCAGACCGGCTCACCGACTCATCTAAGAAAAGCAATGCTTGATCAGATCTAGTTCGGTTGCCTGTGGGGCAACCAACTGGAATGCACAGGGAAACTCGCCTATATAATTGTCATAGAGCCATTCCAACTAGTAGCCATTGATTGCCTTACTTTCTATGAATTTATCCCATCCCCCTTCACAGTCATTTAAGCTGGTGGCCATCACTACATTTTGAGGTGCTGAATTCCATATCCATAGTTTATCCATATGCTATGCAAAGTACTTGCTTTTATCGGTTTAGAATCAGCCTCATGGGATGACCCCAGCTTCTGCTAAATATTTATCTAGCCAGCTTGTCCAAACCATGCTTATTTTTGTACACCTCTAACCAGCTCTCCTACAGGATCTCAGACTTCTGGTATCACCAGCAGGGCCTGGAAATGGGTCACGTTGCAGTGGTTGCCAATAAGGTAACGTCATGTGCCTCACTGGACAGAAAATTACAGCCCATACTTAAGTTTTTGCCCTTTTCTGGATAAACAAAAAAGTCTAGCTGGGCAAGCACTTCCTAGGTGGTCAGAGACATCTCAGCAATAATGTCTCCAAAATGTTGTTGTCCTTATATAGCCTGCAAGACAGATTTATGCATGGTATTATGGCATGGGCTGTTTAATTTTTAGCATGTTCTGATTCTGAACGGTGAGACAGCCAGTGTGGTATAGCAGTTACGAGTACTAGAGCCGGACTTTGGAGATGAGGCTTCCAGCCAGCCACCACTTAGACATCAAACTCACTGGTGACTTTGGGCCAGTCACAGACCCTCAGCCTAACTTGCTTCACAAGTTTGTTGTTGTGGTGATAAACGAAGAGGAGGAGAACCCTGTAAGCCACATTATATTCCTCGCAGGAGAAAGAAAGGTGGAGTATAAACGCAAAGTAACAACAACAGCTTGTTGGAAAACTTGCTATGCTCCTCTCAAATAAAAGGCATTCTTTACATTCACTTCCAGTTCATGGTAACTCAACTTTTCTCTCTCACCAAGCTACAGTGCTGGATTGGGAAGACCTCTCATTGCATATAGTTTAATGGGCAGCCTTGGGTTAGTCCGTCTCTCAATTTCAACTGTGTTCCAGGGTTTATTGTGAAAATAAAAAACGGGGGGAGGAAGGAGGCAACAGAAGAATTAGGTGTGCTGGCCTGAGCTGCCTAACAGTAGGACAGGATGAAAGTGTTGTACCTAGAAGGCCCTAAGTTCCGTGCTCTTTTCACCTTTTTAAATGAATTACCAGAACACTTCAAGATTTTTGCATTTTAATCTATACTGCAAGATGAATGACTTGAACTGGGATTCTGTTTTACCATTACTGCCAACTTAGAAAAGCAATTTCATGTTTCATTCATTTATTTCTTTATTTTACACTGCTGCCGTGTTTTGTTTGTATTCAGCTTTCTTAGGCTGATTAGGAGTGTAGGTGTCTATTCAGAGAAGGCATTTAGATGTTACATTGTAAGTACTTTTAAACACAATCCAGGAGATGAGTTGTATTGAGTCTTCAGTTATCTGAAAAGTAACACGAGTTAATGTTGCTCCAGTACAAAATTCTCTTGAGAATGTCCAGACTTTTTCTGTTACAAAAAAGGATAGGGGAACAGATGACTCAATAAGAGTTAGTGACATTTCATTTAACCAAAACATAAGGAGGAGAAATTGTTATGAAGCAGAGACCAAGGGGGGGGGGGAGTAGAGAAAAAGAAGAAAATAGAAAGAAAAAGCAGACAATTCCTCATGTTACGTCTGGTGAACCAAGAGGGAAATCTCTACACCCACGGACTGGGATCTGCTCCAGGAGAGAAACCTTAGACCACTACGTCAACTTCTTACAGTAAACATGTTTTGTAGGTTTATATGGATCAGCTAATTTTTAATTTTTTTTTTATAAAGATGGAATGGATGGAATAATTTTAAGGGGTCTCAAAATGCTAGAAGACTTGCTATACTGGAGAAAAAGGTCTTATGTCAGTAGAATATTTGCCAAGTATCCTGCCCGAGTATGCAAGATGCCGTCTCTACTCAGAATGTGCTGGAGGAGTGAGGAGTGATACACCACAAAAGTTTCCATTGTAAGACTGCCACATCTGCATAGCCGGGCTGACTCACAGCCGAAGGCAACTCCCTGACTGGCTCTAGTCCAACAAAAGTACACCAGAGCAATTTATACCTTTCCAAAATGCAAATAATTCAAATTACAGACATAACATAAAGCTGAAACAGACACATTTCAGGCATTCCCTTTAAAATTTAACTCACTAGGTGGCTCTCTCCAGATTGTCTATTTTGTTGCTTATTTATAGATGCATGGGGACAAAAAACAAAACAAAATAGCAAACCACCCACTTCTACCCTGCACCCCACCTGTGATCTCTCCATAGGAATATTTTGGGAGATATATAACTGTCTTTGGTGAAGTCTTCTTACTTTCTCTTTCAGAGGTATTAACATAATATTTGACACTTTTAAAGACTGCTGAAACATTAGTTTTCTTTTTCTTTTCAGTTGGAGGTTTTATTCAAAAGTGGAAACAGCATTTCCAAAACAAATCTCGAAACCAACAATTAAAGGAAGTATATTAGCACTTTTAAAAAGAAATTAGCCCTTTATCACTTATCACTAAAGGCTCAGCTAATGTAAAACTCTTGAATAGTTTCTGAGTAGACGAATCAGTTTGAAGATTATATCCATCATGGGTTTAAGTATTCATTGCTGACACTGAAGCTGATCATTAGCTTCTTTTCTTACCTAACGGAAACAGACTCACTAAACAGCAGCAGAGATTTCCTGTTTGTACAGCTGAAGGGAGAGAGGGGGGAAATCCCAGAACAAGTAAAGCCCAGAAATAATTTGAGGCTTCCACCCTCACTTAGTGAGCTTTTCAATAATGTGTATTACAGAAAACAATGCACACGCAGGGCTGGTTCAGGGTTGGTTCATGCGCCAAAGCCCCTGGTTTTTGTATGCACATTTTCCTGGCATCACACAAGTGAAGGGGTTAACTGACTTGTTTTCCTAAAGCATTTCTGTGGCTGTGTTCTGTTGGCGTAAAACCAGAATCAACTGCAATTAACTCCTTCAAATACACACTTGTATGTGCTGTAGAAAACAGCCCTACTATGAAGAAACTTGATTTAAAATCTATCTGCATAGAAAGAGAGTGTATAACCCAACTGTAAGAGCAGTTTAGCAACAAAGGCAAAACAACACACCACAGTAACTTTTCCTTGCTACAAAAGAGATAGGAATGTTTCTGCGGAAGGACAGAGGTGAACTCGTCATCCTTCAGGGACAGCAGTCTGTGTTTTTCATACGAAGGCAAAGAGGTCCTGTCAGAAAGCCTGACATTTGCAGATTGATAACAGTGGCGGGCAATTCTGCACACCTACCTCATTGCCATATAGGCTGGTTTTGAATTGCTAAAAATATAAGCAGCGTTCTGAAATGGAATGGCTCCACACTGAATGGGGCTTTGTAATTCTCCCCGCATCAACTGTTCTTTGCAGAGTTAAAAAGGAAACTCTGCAGAAGTCAAAAAATAAAAATATTCGAAAACCATTAGGGAATTCCCTATAGCGTGAGTCACAGAAACGGCTTCCCCACCACACCCATCACACACATAAAAAAGGCATTGTGGGCTTGTTCTAACACAGCAACAGCAAAAGCAAGAAGACATTTGGTAAATCTCACCACCTTAGTTATTTCCATATAGTATTGTATTGCCTTGGTTATTAAGCTCAGTACTTTTCTTCATATTGATTAAAGTCTAAGTAGTAGAAAGGGGTTTCAAAAGAAAGAGGCTAAATCTCTCAGGAATGAGTTGTCATGGATTATGCATCAATTAACAGTACTTAGTATATTTAGTGTGCATACTGCTTTATCCCAACCCTTGTGGTCCCACCCTATATTCAGTAGAAACTACATCAAGTTGCACTCAGATAAAGAACTGCAGTAGAGTTAGTCCATGACCTGTCAAAGCCTAACTAGCAGAGAGAGGCTGGGATCTCAGCTCAGGGCTTCTTGGTCCTATTCTCAGAACTGCATCAGCTGGCTTCCTGTCTCCAGGGTGTCGCTACAGGAATTAATTGCAGCATGCTAATAGCTCATGACTGAGAAGCTATGAACTTACAGAACCCCCAAATCCAATCTATTTATGAATTTACCCACATACTTACATTAGCTGAAAGGTGCAAATATTATGGAATGCCCAACCTAGATAGAGCCAAGGGACTGGTTTTCATGGCATGACTTCCCATCTTGCATGACAAACCACTGTGGGTTGCATATCACTTGAATGTCGATTGCTTCTTGCAAGGACGGCCATGTTCTCTGGAACCAGGGAACTGAGCCCATCCTAAGTACAAGGAAGTGCTGAGCAAGCCACTCATGAGAGTATCAAAACCTTCTTGATAGTTTTGGAAAGCTCACTGGGGCCACTGCAGATGACATCTGTTCCATCAATGTCCAATCAGCAAAGGGGAGTGACCTTTTTAGCTCAATGTGCCGCACTACAATTGTGAACCCATTTTCCCTCATCTTGTTCCCCTTCCTTTTTCCTCCCAGAGATCATTCTTTGTGATCTCTAGGCTGACAGCCAGTGAAAGTCCCTCCAAGGAGCCCAAGTGCTACATTGGAAAGGTTGTTACTGGTTTGCCAAGTCCCTTTTTATTGCTTTTCAGAAGAAAGGGGCTAAATCTCTAACGGATGTGTTGTCATGGGTTATGTCTTAGAGGATGCCAAGAACAGTCAGGTCCAACCAAAGAAATGGGAGGATCTCACCATAAAGGGGGTGATCCACTGATCACTCTGTTTCATAAGCAGCAATCACTTGAGGTTTTGCTCTCCTTTAAGAGCTCATCTTTTGACAGCTGTCAAGAAGTCCAAAGTAAAAAAAAATCACTTTGCAACCTCTCTAGGGTACTACGCATGGTTGGTTCTTGCTACACTTTGACAGCAGACACTTCCCAGGACAATCTGCAAGAAAAGCTTCATAGTTTAGACCCCTTCAAGTGCACTTGCATAAGACAACTATTTTTAAAAAGTAATTGCTGAAAAGTTTGTGTATTTTTCTTTGAAAAAGGGGTGAAGAACCAGTGACAGCAGATACAATATGCCACCTGGGCACTTTGGAAGGGTTGTCACTGACTGTCAACATAGAAATCAGAAAAAGTTATCCCCCTGCCCAAAGAATAAGAGGAGGAGGAGGAGCAGGAGGAAGAAAGAAGGAGAAAAAAACATGGCAAGTAAAAACAAACCTGTGATCACAGAGGAGTGCGAACATAAGACCGCTTTAGACACTAAATCTCATGGGATACTGGCTAGAGGATGGGGTGAGAAGGGCAAGGACAAGCCAAACATCTGCTGGACACACTGTGGGTTTTTTTCTGTATTGGTTATTTGCAGAATGTGAAATGTGAATATGGCCATTAAACTTCTTCCTTATTCAGGTAGGCACTTAAACACATTTTAAAGCAAGCTTTTGATGCTTAATGATTTGTTGCCTCTTGAGGAGTTTAACTTACATCTCAATAATTTGTAATAATTGTTTTAATTGTGCTTTGAGAAATTGTTTGTTATTTGTATTATAGATCTAAATAAAACTTATTACAGAACAGCAAAATAAAAACCAATTCAATGAGTTGTTTTGCTGATTTAATTATTCATTTATTAATTTTGCTTAACATTATTTCTCTAATATAACTTGGGCTGGAATGTGAATTCTGTTCCTGTGGATCCAGTCTTTTTGCCACATGCTTCAGCTTAACTCTGAGATGATTATTGGCAAGTTCTCTGATCCAGCAATTAGGCTGTGCATGTTGCAAGGGCTTTGCATGCACAGCTGTTCTGCCTGTACCAATACTGAAAAGTATCTTAACCAGGGAGCCCTATTCTGAGTGCATAAATGCAGAATGCCACTACATGAGAACAGAGGAGAACTCAGGAAGAATTTCTGGAAGGGGCACTAACCACCCTATTGCTGTCAGCTGCACATATTTATCTGCTCTGAAAATCTCCATCACAATGGTTACAGACAGTAATAGTCCTACACTTAATCCCTTGAGCATAGATACAGTATGTCTGAATTCACCCAGGTTGAAAGCAGAATAGATCACACACATGGATCCTTTTGTGCCGTTGTTTGTCAGCAGACAGCTCTCTTCCCAAGTCTCTTGGGATTACATGGCTCCTAAGTTGCAGCTAACCTTGTTTTAGTCCTTTGGATCTCATTTCCTTAAGAGTTCTAGTCTTGTGCTTAAATCCTAAAGGAAACGAGTTCTCAAGTGAACTGACATCAACACTGGAAACCAGTCATAAAGCCATGACAACGGTGCTCAGAGATACCATCAGTTCTCAAGAGATAAAGAGGCTAGGATCAGCTGTGTACTTGGATAAGAGAGCTTTGCTAATGCTGGAAGTAGCGTTGGCAATAGAGATAATGCTGTACTCTGCCAGCGCAGGGCTGTGCTGCTGAAATGCTCTTCATGTACCAGGAACAGCAAGCACTGTTTATCTGGAGTTCTGTTTCAAAAGCCTCCAAAGCCACTCCAATGAGACCTGCAATGTTACTTAAAAGAAAAATTTTAGGGCAATACTGTGAAATAGAAGGAAATTTTCTGCTGGGCTTGGAGTTCAAATTCTAAGGCCAACTCCTGTTCCTTTGACAGGAAAAGCAGGTCACTCCATTGCTCAGAATGGTCAACAGGGCTGACCTCAGATGTCAGAGACCTGGTACAAGGAGGCCTTCTTGATTAGTGAGGCCTGTTCCCCAAGGTTCTGTTCTCTGTTGATGCAGGCACCCCTGCTTCAAATCCTACTGGGCCTCTCAAGTCATCCAAGGGCCGCCAGTCACCCAAACTCTCCTGTAAGCCAAAGCATTATAGAGAGAGCCAGTGTGGTTACAGATGTGGCAAAACATGCATGATAATATACTATAATATATATGAGAACATCCTAGTTTTGGTCTGAGCAACATTGCTGAAGTTCAAGTTGGACAGCAATGTTGCACGTGGCCTGGCTTGTTCCTTCCACACGGGCAGAACAGCAAACGACAGGAAAAGACATATATTGACGGACTATAGCTTCTCCTCTCAAGCCAAAAGTATAGTGACAGGGCAAAGCAACAGACTTAAGATTTTGTTGAAGTATCTTGCCTTAATCGTCTATAAGGAACAAATAGGCTGAGGCAAGCTGCAGAGGAGGAAGGAATGTCGCAATGGTGGTGAAAGACACCCTGGGTGTTTTCAAAAGCAAAATGGGATCTATTTCCCTAAATCGAAAACTACATGAGGGTGCCAAAGGTGCCTCCCTTTCCCTTGTCGGCTTGCAAAAATAGAGAGAGCCTTTTGAAGATAAAGCTGAATACAGAGAAATAGCATGGGATCCATTCACAAATCAATTCTTTTTATGGAAACTGCCCGGCTGTATTATTACATAAGCAGCTATTTAGCATGCATCTGAACATACATCTGACTGCTGTAGCTATGCATATAAAGTACAGAGTTTACTCCCTGCACTTAAAAAAAGAACCCTTCTGACCTGAGATGAAACATGTGAAATCATACACATGTATTTAAAAGAACCACTAACCTTAATAGCCCCAGCAGAAATACTTTTATGATAAGACTCCATAAAGATTATCCCTTCTTATGAGCATGGAATGTATGCAATACTATCTTTACTTTTTCCTGTGCTGGAGCGCTAGGAAAATCTGAAATGTATTTCCTACAAGCTACGTCACAACTATGGTATACGTGCCATGATTCCATCATCTGATGCAACTCCCTGCTAAAGATACCTGATTCTGGCAAGTGGCCAGGCACCCCTTATGCACCAACGCAATTCCAGGGAGAAGTGACCTTCAGATTAACTCTTCTGCTCTGAACAGGTCAATCTTCAGTTTCTATGCTCTCTCTCTGGCAGAAGCTTCCGGGCCTCTTGCAAATGAGTTAACACAGAAATGGACAGAGCCGCAAGTGACATGGGTGTGGCAGGCTAGGTCAGAGGGGCAGGCACAGAAAGTAACATTAAGTATATGGCATGTGATCGAGGGATATTCTACCACTTAGTTTATTACATGAACTACAGCTTGACTACCAGTCGGAAACTTGACCCTTTTTTGGCCAGTTGCCCCTCAAACTGTGACTGCTACTGGCAATGGAAAGACCAATGGAAAGATCTCTGAGAATGTAAGATCTTTTACCAAATGGAGTTCAGCCAAAAGTCTGCTCACTAGCCTCCACGTCTCATCTCATCAAAACAGACGCCAAACTTTCAGGCTTTGAATGCAGAAGTGCAAAACGAAACATCTACAGTAGCTCAGCCCATATCTAAAGGCCATTAAAGTGCTTGAGGGACATGTCAATTACGGCATCATTATTTTATTAGTTTTAAAAATTATTTATCTTTTTACTGCTGTCCCACCCATCATTTTTTAAAAATAATATAATTCAACTTCTCTGAACTGGGATGGGAAGTTTAAACCGCTCAGACTTGGCAACTTTCATTTTATCCCTCCCTAAAGCTACATAGCAATGCATTAAAACCTTCCAGATTCTACAAACAGTCCCATCCCAAATCTGGCAATCAGCGGCTACTGCTGAGGCCATCGGAGAGCAAAAAAGTAGCTGCCCTTCCACGCTGCCCAGAGCCTCCTACATTTTGCACCTAAGGACGAAGTACCCTAATTTGCGACTTTCCTCCTCCTTCCCAATCCCCATCCCTTTTGTGTCATGTCTTTTACATTCCAATTCTGTGATCAGGAACAGATTTGTTTCTTATGCTTGTAAGAAGCCAGTGGAATAGAAATGTAACTAATAAATAAACGATCAAAATTTAGGATCAGCAACATCCACCATACCTTACTAATGTGATTTTCTATGTAAACTCGTATCATTAAACACAAATACAATCATGCTTGCTAAAAGCATATTTAAAATATTTTTCCCATAAGAATTGTACCAAGAAGGAAGATGTTTTCCCCGGGACATTCTATTCCAAAAGTTAGTTTGAAAAATAAGTGTTAAATTAATATCTATCCTGTCAGTGAAAAGAAAAAATAAAAGAACAAAAGTCACTGAAATTGACTGGTGATTAACAAACATAATTCATCAGTGATTCTCAAACATGATTATGTGAACAGGATCTGTAAGGTCATCAATGAACAAACCACAATGTTGCCACATTTTACAAAAGGTTTTACTGAATTATCTTGGCGTGGGCTATTACATTCAGAATTCTGCAGTTTCCTTCAAAGCATGTAACATGTTTCAAAGGAATGGTATTCACACTTTTGGAAGTTTTCACCCCATATCAAACTCATTGTTGCTCCTGAAATGCTATGTTGAAAACTATGATCTACACCAAATTAAAATAGAAACTGGGAAAAAAAAAAAAAAAAACAGAACAAAACCAGAATTCTTGCTGGACAAGCAGAAATTCGAACAAGCCAAAATAACTACTGAATTCACTTGCTATAAGAAAATGCTGCATGCAAGGAAGTTGAATGTTCAGAGCATAAGGGGCATCCTTTTCTTTTCCCTTTCTGTCTAACAGCTCTGTGACTAAATGTCTTGGATACACATAGTGGCTTTCAACACTGGAAAATACAGCTGTTTGTGCAAGCGATAAACTGTTGTCAAAACACCATTCCGCTGAATGTTTACTTCAACACCTGAGTTTTTAGAACTGTTCTATAGAACATCTAAGAAAATGATAATACGCTGCTGAAGAAAACAGTTCCACTTCTTGCAAGGATAGCAATCCTCCAGCCACTCCCCCGACTCCCCTGGTGCTCTCCGCACATAAATTAATCCTTGTCTTCAGGTGAGTCCTTCTGTGTGATGCTTCTTTCCCTTTTCAGACAGGCATCTGCAGTGATCCATCTTTTTTGCCTACCCATTGTACTTAGTGCAACAGACAGTATGGGACCTACAGAGCCTTCTGCCCCCTGTCTCATTGATAATACCTGACAATGTAGGGACACCAGGTTTTCCTTTTATTCTGCCCACTGCAGATCAGGTGTTGGCAGACAAGCAGAGAAAAAAAGAGCTGCTTTTGACCCTGCCCATTCTTCCATCCACACAGACCTTTCTTCCTTTCTGCTTTCTCTCTCTCCCAGTCTCCAGCCTCACCATTTCTATCCATAGCCCTTTCATGTCCCTATCCTTCTGTCTTTCCCTTTTTAGCTTCTAGCCCTGCCCTCCCTCCCCATTTCCCCTTTCCCCTTTCTCTTGCGATTTAGCCCTCCTTCCCAGCACCTAGTCCCACAACATTGTTAGTTCACTGGTTTCCCCCTCCCAGTCTCTGGCCTCACTCCTTCCTTGTACCTTTGTCTTGCCATTTCCTTTCCCTCCCAGCCTCCAGCTTGTCATTTCTCTTCCCACCTCTTCACCTTACAGTTTCTCCCGCTTCCAGTGTCTAGCCTTGCTTTGTCTCTCCTCAACCCTTGCTAGATAGCAAAACAGCCTTGCTATTTCCTTCCTCCTCCCAGTTCCTGGCTTTGCTATTTCTCATCCTGCCCCCAACTCTGCTTTGACCAGCCAGCGCTCCACTCCCATTAGCCCCTGTCACGTGATGCCATATCCTCTGTGGCAGCCACTTTGTAATGGTGCCCACACGATTTCTCAGATCCCCAAGTATGCCCATGGGTGCATCTGTTTCAGTGATGCTAGCATTTCAGATGGCTTCTCTGATTCTTTTGCTGGATGGCAGGGATGTGGGAGTTAACTCGAGAGCATGGCTTTGCTGCTGACTTCAGGTTCAAGAATGGACTTGCTCATTCTTCAGGGATTCCCTTTCATATGAGTCATTCTTAAGATAGGCCAATCACTCACCCCCAGCCCACTTTCCATGCAAGGAAAATACTATTCCTCTAGAGATCAAACAACTGAAAGCTAGCTGTTAAAGGCAGGCATAGCTCATGACTTTGGCTCAGGATACTGTATCGGGGCCTACAACTGACTGAAGCACTTTACCTAAATCTATTTATAAATCATATTAATGAACATAGACCGAAACCTTGCCCCTGGAGTGTTTTTTCTGCCTAAGTGTTTTGGCTTTGCAGGCTTATTGCAGAAAGGTTACATGTTATACATTTTTAAAAGAATCCTTATCATTAACCATGTCATCAGCTGCAGGGCTAAAAATAGAAATACACATTCACAATATTGGTTATCAACTCTGCCCTAGGCTGTCGGCCTAATCTAGATCTGAAAGGAACTTCCACTGCACTCAATGGTGCTTACTTCTGAGTAGATCTATGCAGTACTTAATGGCTAGAAATTTACTTTCCAAGGAAGTGCCTCACAGCAAATCTTGAGCCCCCAGTTAGGCACTACAGCATGTGGAGGGGGGAGTGTGGGAAGCATGCCATATCTGCATACTTCAGATCCTGACATTTTTAAAATTATTGTTTATTCTCCCAGAACACTGCTTCAATTCTCTCCCAGTCCATGCTCCACAGTGGTTGTTGGACAGCCCTGAGCCCCCTACCTAAACCCGTCTTTCCTGGCTCCTCTTCTCCTCAGGCTTCACAGTTTGAGGAACACCCCTTGTTGAGATCATTATTCACTTATTCAGTCTATGTTTGACTAGGAGAAAGTGAGAGGGGCTAAGGGAGGGCATTTCTTTGACCCGGTCAGTTTGCATCACTGACACTGTACTGTGGCTTGATTTGACACTTGAAAGAGACGGTCTTACTCAGCAAAAGGACACGTGCCTCTAACATATTGTACCATTAGGGCCAATCCCAGATTGCAGAGGAGAAGAGCAATCACTTTGGAACTCCATGAATGTTGAGGGTTAAACGGTCATGATTATCAAAGAGCCTTCATTTGAATGGCTCTGAGAAGTGAAGTGCTTGAGAATTTCAGGAGATAGCTTAAAGTTCAGGGGGTTTCGGCAAGCAGCTGTGGAATGTCTGGTTTGTGCCAGCACCACGGAAACCCTTTCCAAAACAAGAAAGCCTTAAAAAACCGCTCCTCCTGCTTTGCTCTCACCTTCACTGACCTTGTCTTTTTACATCTACCTATCCATTCATCCATACTAACCTCTCTCTTTTATCTGGACCTTCCTTTGTATAGTTACTTGAGTCCCTGTCTCTCTAGCAGCTTGAGGCTAAAATGGCAAAGAAACTTGGCCCCACAAAGTGTCAAGTTGTTTCATGCCCCTGCAGCCCCTTCCTGCTTGCTTGGGAACACAGAGCACCTCAGAAAAAGCACAGTAATTTCAGGTAGTAAAAGGACAGATAACAAAATTGTGCTTCTTTCTTGAGCGTTGCTCTTGGAACTGTATTTCTTTGCGTCATTCCCAGACAGATTGTTCATCAGTGATAAGATCCCTAAACAAGCAACTATGAAATGTAGAAAACTGCACATGTCTCACATTTAATGTAGCAATGAGAATTTACATTTTCTGTTGCACAGAAAGACATTTTCAATATGTGTTCATTGTCAATAGTGCATTTTGTCAACTAATTGTTGGAATTGTTAAGGAGAAAATGGAATAAGAAATAAATGTGATCAGAAAGCAGCAAAAATGAAACTCAGTTCCATCACTTAAAAAAGAAGAAATGAAAGAAAGCATCTTTAGTATATGTAACAGAAGCTCCTGCTAACTAGGACCAAATCAAATCAGAGGCTCTGTTAGATTATTTGGAGAAATATTATAAACATGACATGCAATTACATCATTCGCACTGACATCCATCACCAACAGAGAATGTTTGATAGTATAAGACCATTCTGTGGGCCAAGTTATACATGATGCATTAGTTCACTGGACCCAAAAAGGCTCTACAAACCTCTTCTATGGTTTTAACCTGATTGTTGCCAGTTAACCTAAGCACTTTCTCAGTGTGTCCAGAAATATATACATACATGTCAATAACTGCATGTTGCTATGCTGTAGTATGAGTATACAATTTGACTGTAAATTTGGAAAAGTTAGCATTAAATGCAATGCATAAGCTTTCAGGAAAAGACAGGCTGATCCACTGGTTATTCTGTATAGTGTGGATTCAAAATGAATTTCCTATTCTGTAGATTCCTAATTTCAAGATACTGACTTATATCAGAAAATAACCCCAGCTCCACTGCTCCAAATCAGTTCAGAGCCCACCTGAGACCAAGGTAAAATAGACACAGGATTTCTGTGTCACATACAGTTTGGCTCTAAGGGTGCTTTTGTAAAAAGATATGCAAAATGGCCATGCAACAAACTATTGTACAAATGCAAATCCTCACCTACGTTGGTTACAATATTATCTGGCCTAACAAGCACACCTTCCAATGCTATAGATACCATCACCTTCCAATAATGCCTCTGCTCTTTACATAAAGCACAAGGTCGATCACTAGGCAATCTCACTGAGGAAACAAATCTGGCCCAGATTTTTTGGTATTCCCTGTGTCTGACACCAGAAATGTCTTAGACGGGTGGGCAAACATATCCATCCATACTGCTGACCTTCAAGTCAACATACTTCAGTTAAAAACGATTTCAAAGGGCTCACAGAAGGTGCCTCTGGCAAATTTCCATTGCTCTTCCCTTCCGTCTCAACCCTGTGCAGCAACTCTTACCACATCCAGAAGAGACAAGAGCAGGTGCTGGTGGGAGGGAGGTGCTGGGAGAAGAGGAAGCAGGGAAACCATCTCCTTCTGTGCCTCTTCTGCCAGCACTTCTCTCAATCAATCAAGCTGTTTTTCCAATGTACCATAATGTAAAGATAATGTGAAAGTATCACTGGAAAGACATATAATGTAAAGGTAAACAAACCATTAAGCTAGGATAGGCCAATGCTACTTTTCATGTTTGTGCAAGTGCCCATATTTGTTTCTACAGAAGAGCTTCATCCACAGGCTGCTGTTTAAAAAAATGCATCAAGGAAAGCCCTTTTTGTAGCCCTCCTTGCCAGCCACAATGAACTCTGTCAGACTTCAACATTGGATCAGGCTGAACATGCATACTTAAAACTGGCTGCAGCAGAGCATAAATGTTTAGGGTGGAGAGCAATACCTTTTATTTCAGTGTAGGATTAGTATTCATGACTATACCAATAACACAGGATAACAGATCTGCAACTGAGTTTAGGACCAGTGCTTTAAATACCTGGAGCTTTCTCCACAAATATGACTTTGGAGTCCTGAAGAAAGTTGTGTCCGCTCAGTATCATTTTCTTTCCACCCATCACATGGTAGCTATCAACACTTTGCTTCTCAACCAAAGGCAGCTCCTGAGCAGATCTTTGAGCTGATCAGATTAAAAAGAAAAGTGCCACAATCAGTGCAAAATAATGCATGTATAGACATGAAACGAGTTTGATGGCATTCAGCAAGACAGAGGAGCAGAATTTATTGATGCTTCATAGGCACATAGATGGAGAGTGGCAGAGTGTGCGCGCGTGAGAGGGAATGATACTTACAGCATTCGATGGGGTTTGATGCTACTTGAAGAGAAAGGGTTCTTCCATTAGGCTGGGGGATATGAACACGGAAGACCAGCCGAACTCGCGTATTCTTCCTTCCAATGTCAGTTTCTCCTTTCCTCAGCTCAATGTCTGAATTTCTAAGTTTCAGTATTCCAGCACAGTCAATGCTATTAAATCAAATCAAATCAAATCAAATCAGATTAAATTAAATTAAATTAAAAATCAAAACCATGCTATTTTAACTTTCACAAACTTCCAGTATGACACACTTTCATGCTGTCATCACATTTTATGTCAGTGTAAAAAAAAAGTGCACTGAAGTGTACACATGATTTCCCATATAGCATCTATTCAAAGAACTAATTCCTTTCAGAAGTCCATTCCTTCCTGCTTATTCCCTCATTCGATCAAGAGTTCTCAATCCAGGAGCCCATTAACTACACTACCAGGAGTACCGTCACAGATCCAACATGAGCTGTTTATGGTCCCTACTGTTATTTTTGCACCAATTGCTAAAAAAGCTACATGAGATTAGGAGGCGTACACAGGGAGAAAGGCAGTTGTCTCCCTTACCAATTATAAACCTTTTAATAGAAAAATCAGCCCTAGGACTCACAATTGTATGATAAATTTTACCAGGGTTGGGCCATGTCATTAATCTTTCTGGCACTTATCTGATAAATGGAAATATATGCAATTTTGTTTGGGAACAATGACTTTCTGCTCTTTATGAAAATAGCATCTTAGGAAAAAGAATCATGCAAAAACTCTGACATTTTCTACGATACTACTCTGTATACACATACAATCCTTTTATGATGCCAAATTTCATGCCTGCCATTGCATTAACTTGAGTTTTAATTTGATTAGAAGCCAGTGTGTATTTGCATAACTGTAGCATTTAACAGAACAACAGTTTAATGAAAATTTATAGGTTCTGGCTCAGAAAACTACTCAGCCTTTAGTAAAATGAAAGATATAGAATAAGTATGCAAATTTCACCACCCTTGTCTTTCAGTCCCTCAGGCTTTGAGCTGAATTAGAGATAACACAATTAGGCACTACAAATATTAACCTACAAGAAGCCTCAGGCTTGTACTTTCCTCCTTTCTTTAGCACAACCATTCCTTCCTTCCTTTGCTGGTTTGAGGATGCTTGCCTTGAAAGCCAGAACTGGAAACCATGGTTTGATTATAGCATCTAATCTTGGTTTACAGGGTTCGTGAAAATCATAGTTTACTGAAGGAGTAGCAAACAAAGGCTTGCCTCAAACCAGGAAAGGGAGGAGGTGTACCATGGCAGGAGGATGGCATGTCCCAGCCACAAGGCTCACTAAGAGTTTGTTTTCATGCCAGACTATGCCTCGGTATTGTATCTGAATCAGCCCCTTTATATACAACAATTACTCTTTTCTAGCAAAGTGACTGCTATTTTAACAAGTGCATGACCTACAGACATTCAACAGATGAATCTTCTCTTTTTGCTGCATCTCAGCACCAAGAAAAAGATGCACCCAGTCTGCACACCAAACTGCTGTCAAATTTGTCATTATGATGCAAGTTCTGGTGAAGGTATATATGCCATTTGCCTGCCAAAAATGAGAAAATAGTAACTTGACTTCAGTAACTGGGAAGATGGCTGGCCATATGCTCCGTTTATATAAATTGACTACATGCCCACTGAGTTCAGTGGAGTAAAGCCAGGTTCTGCAAACACTTTCAGCTAGAATTTGGCACATGTCTTTTGCTATAAAGTATCAAGAATGGGCAGAGCAGTCTTCTTTTCTGGTTTGCAGGGGGGGGGGGGAACATTCTATCTGATGAGCTGCTGTACTGGCAAGCAAGCATGTCAGATCAGTCCCAAGGCCAATGCTGCCCATAATTTTCAGCATTGCACCAGGGCTACAAATGAATCTGTGGAAGTAAGCGGGCACCTGCCCTCTGCAGAATGCAGCATGCTGTTGCCACAGAAAGCTGGGGCCAAGAAATAAGGCAAGAGCCATCCAGAAGTCCATCAGCACTATTCCGTATTCCTGCTATAGTAAGATCAAATTCAATGGTATGCATATAGCAAGGGCAAACACAAATTTGCAGTCAAATTTGCTACTAGTTTGGCTCTGTTAGCAAGCCAATTTTTCATAGGACCGAGATGTTCATTGCCATGGAGCTAGGAAATTCTTTCTTTAAATATAATAGCATTGAAGTACAGGAAGTCCCCAAGTTACAAATGAGTTCCGTTTCTGAGAAAATGGAAATTTATCTTTAAGTTGAATTTGTATGTAAACCAGATCACGTATAGTTGGCCCTCTACATTCACAGGAGTTAGGGGCACAGGACCCCCATGAAAGTGGAAAAACCATGAATATTACTAGACTCATCTCTTTGCAGCAAGGAAATGGCAGAGAGATTTCCCTCTCCAGATGGGTGGGGCAGGAAGACTTGCTTTGGCGGTCATCCCCTCCCTGTTTGCTTCTTCTTCTCTCTTTCACTATGGTGATGATAATTTTCTGCAGTGATTTTTTAAATCAATGTGCTTTATAGCTGTTCATTTGTAAGCACCGGTTGTTTGTAACTTGGACATTCGTAACTCGGGGACTGCCTGTAACTTCAAAAATTAGTAAATGGAAGTGTTTAAATGAGAAACTCAGTGAGTAATTCTTTCTTCTAAGGCCTTGACAGTTACAGATGCAATTTCTGTGAAAGATACTGCCTTCCAGTAGTATGTAAATGCACGTGCAGCACCGCTTCATTGATCCAAATGGTTTTGCAAGGACCCACAACATTTTATTAATCCTGACATTCTAGTAAGCAGCTCTGCTACTTTCACAGGATTAAACAGACACAGGGCTAGACTAGTTAATATACAAGGAGGCCTCACACAGCTGAGATCTGGGCCAGCTTGTGGAAATCGATAATTATGGGTCTGATCTTGCAGTGGCATGAAAGGTCCAAGTGAGGTCTCTCCATCTGTCACCTGTCGCCTGGCTTGGTCCTAAAGTGGGGCCCAGGCTCTCTTGTGAATGATTCCACACAGGAAGGGCACAGCCTTGTACAAATCCAGCCATTTATTTGGCACCCCCACAGTACAACCCTAGGCACATTTCCACAAAAAGAAGTCCTATTGTATCCAGTAAGGGTTACTTTCAGATATGTGTACACAAAACTGCAGCCAGAGATATTACTGCACATTTGCACATGCTGTTAAATTCAATAGCAATGACAAATAATTAATGCACACCTTACCAATGTTGAAAAATATTCAGGGACACAAGGGCAATAGAGGACAGGACAGGCCTTAGTTGTGAGGGCCTAAAGCTCTCTCCTGTTTAGTTTTTTTTTTCAAGTGAGATAATGTTAGGAGAAATGAATATTTATTTAAGCAGTATTTAGCCCTAATATTCATATCCATTTTCATTTGGCTTTACTAAACACACATCTTTGGAACAGAATGACAATCCTTAACAAAAGAATTGATATCTTAACCCTACCTCAGTGTTTTAAGCAGAAAGCCACACATGATATGACGTTCTGTGCATATTTTCCCCAACTTTTTTTAATCAAAAGCCATAGTTAAGGCTACAATCTTCACTGGAAGCCTAGTCAGAGGAAACTGAATAATCCTTTGCCCTCTGACCATTTTTCTTTCCAGAATCACCCATCCTGAAAGCCACTTTCCATACACAGACAAAGTTTCTTTTCCCATACAGAAAGCAAAGCAATTGGGGTGGAGCAGGGGAAGTTCTGAGCTGAAAAAAACAGCTAGAGAGCCTCCACTGGTTCTCTGCTCAAAACTGTCACTTCCATGGCTGCCCTTGCTTTTTAAAAGCAAATGTTGGGAGAAACCTGCAAACAACTCTGTGTGTCATTCAGATGCAATGTCAAAAATGACCTTTATCAAATTCTGCCTGAGTATATACACACAGTCCCACTCGCTTTTCTTAGGAAGAATTCTAATAGGCTGTTTCTTGCAGAATTGGCTACAGAAATAAGGTGGTGTCAGGTTAAGAAACTAAAAGGAGGAGCTGAGGTAGGAGATATTTACAGCTCGGTAACTGATATACTGATTTGAAATGGCAAAGAAGCACATTGGTTCCAACTGTAGCGGGGAACACACTCACACTGGGGTGGGCAGAGGGAAATCGGTTGTCCTAAATAACTATTAGCAAGACTGATTTGGGTATTCAAACAATTAAGGGAAAACTACTGTATAAAAGCAATAGGCATTAACTAAATGAGAAGGGGCTTGGATAGTATCCTGCAGCTTACAAAAAAGATACTGAATGAGCACAGAGTGAAAAAAGGCAGACAGGCAGAAAGCACCTCAGCATACAGAGGATACGGGCCTTACATTGCTCTCATGTTGTTCTCAGGCAGAAGTGGAATTTCCAAGACTTTGGTATTGGAAAGTATCGTTTCGAGGCTGGTTGTGGAAACGGTCTTCCCAGTGATCCGGTGGACCTGGTAGAAGGCATGGGGCCGCAGCAGGCGGTCGTCTGCAGTGCCGATGAACAGCTGTAGTGTGAGCGGCTCACTTTCTAAGTAACCGTGTAGCTGGCAAGAGAACAGAAAGAACTCCTACTGAGCACCATGCGCATAAACTGCTAGGAATCTATTAAAATTTTATATGCAAGGGAGTCTAATTTAAGGAGAAAACTTGTGACAGGTGCTAAACGTTAAGCTCTCCCCCTTGCTACACACACATGCGCGCACACACACACTCAAAACTTTTTTCTTTTTTCTTTTCTCAGTAACATAATATTGGAACAATAAAAAGGTGCACTCCAGGAATGTCTCATTATTGTGGATGACCTAAGGCATTTCAGGCAGACTTTGAACAGTGCTGCTTCATACATTCAGAAATTTCACACAATGCCTTTCTATGAAAAATAAAAAGGGTTAACAATGAGGTCTGTGTTTTCTCCAGAAAACCAAGCCTGTGGAATCATGAAAACTTGGAGAGCCCATGTTTCATCGCTTTTTATGTATTTCTGCCATCAATATTTGGGCAAATGTTGTTTTAAATCCATAGGAGAAACACCACCATGTTCTTAGGTACTTCCAAGAAAAGTGTGACAAATTCAGATTGCTAGAGGTTCACATCACATTTTTAGGAACTTGAGAAACTAGGTTCTCTCCAGCTGCTGATACAGAAATCTCCCTTATAATTATTCGGCATATTTTTAGAGCCATGTTTTATAAGAGACCTAAGCAACAGCCTAATACACAGATTTGATAAGCACTTTCAAAGTGATACCGAGATAAACTATTTTAGCTCAGCCCCCGCTGCTCTGGCTCACCATTTTCATCTGTCACTTTAAGAGGGGGTATGAAAAGGTTTATGGCTGTAGTTTGCATCGCACTAACATACAAGATGCTTAAACATAACAAATCAAAAGAGCAGATTGGAAGAGGCATGGAAGGGGGAAACCTCAGCTAAGTAGTTCAATCTGCGCTAATGTCTGGCTACCTCTTGGCAAGCCGTACAGCAGTCAGAGCGTCTGATGTGCACACCATGAAAATGCAGCCAAGGAGAGCCTTCTGTTGCACGCAAAGGCCCATTATATCTGGCACAACTGGCATTCCTTCCACTGAAACTTGTGAAATGCTGTAGTTAGCAAAATCCACAAAAGTATTGCTAAAGCTTAAAAGAAAGGTTGAAGAGTAATAGCTTTTCTTAGCTGATAAATTCTTTTAAACTAGCATACGGTGCAAATACTGGCTTAGTACGTGGAGGGTAGATGAAACAGCTTCTGGAAGCAGCTTCCTGGATAGCATGGAGGTTGTTTTTGGAGGCTGCTTTTGGGAAAGGGACTTCAGAGCCGCACTGCATGCCAGAGCACAAGAAACCGCCCTTCATCACTAAGCCGACTAACTGGTCCTTGTGCCACAAGGAAGGGTGGATAATGCTGAAACAATCAACAGCAACTATGCTGTGTTAATACAACAGTGTGTGATGGTGCATGTCTCTTCAGAAGTCCTGCTTAATTCAAGGGGCCTTACCCCAGGAAAATTAGCATTTTGGGTTTACAGTCTGAAGTATGTGACAAAGGCAGATAACTCTCTCTTTCTCTAGATGGTCCACTTAAATCCACTGGGGGGAAAGTAGCTCATTCTTTACTTCTGAAGGCTGTGCGAGACCCAGCATCACAATGCTGACCACTTCAGTGTGTGTTTTGTCACAGATAGCATATTAATGCTGTTGCATGTGGACGAAAATTATTTTTTAAACCAAACAGAAAATGTCCAAGTGAGCAGCTGAAAGAGAAAACTTTTTGTGGGTGGAAGGGGTGGTTTCCAAATTGGTCGTGGGGCTAACAGCAGTTCAATGCAGAGATTTCTAAGGACAGGCATAATTCAGTCATTGGAGTTTCCTAATGAAATCTTAGGATTGTTCATTCCCATCTCAGTAGTAATCAATGAAGAGAGATTTCTGGGAGGTGGGGGGAATAACTTGCACCAGAAAATGCGCTTCCCAGAGAGGTTCGCCTGGTGCCTGCTTTATATGCTTTTCGGTGCCAGGTAAAATTCTTTTTATTTAGCCAATATTTTAAAGTTTAAATCTTTTTTAATCTGTTTTATTAAAAATATCCTTGGTCATATTTTATCTTGTTATTATAGTCATAGGCCATTGTATTTATTGTTTATTTATATTACATTGTAAGCTGTCCTGAGACAACTGCTGTATAGGACGGACTAAAAATCCCATAAACAAACAAACAAACAAACAAAGTGTTGTGATGCCCTAGAGCAGGGGCAGACAGCTGGTGGCCCTCTGGTTGTTTTGGCCTGCAAAACCTCCAACGTCAGGTATGCTATCCTGAATCGATAGGAGCCACAGGCTGAAACATCTGGAAGACCTCAAGTTGCACTCTTCTTCCCTAGAGAGATTTAGTTTAGCATATTTATTTTACTGGTATTTAGTGATCAAGAAAACAAAAGACAGTGCCCCATATTATTTTTTTCCCAATCTACCACAAAAATTTGACCAGAAATATTTGAGAAGGAAAACTGAAAGCGCACAATATGATTTAAATGTGATACTATGTCAATATTTAATATTTTTATTGTATAACTTTGTTTTTGTATAACTTTGTATAACTTTGTTTTTGTTGTAAACCGCCCCGAGGCTTTGTTGCGATGGGGGCGGCATAAAAATGTTTTAAATAAATAAATAAATATTTTTACTGGAACGCTTCTAGAAATTTAAAGGCAATAGTATGTATTTACCTTTCATTGTTTAAGAAAAATCAAAGACACTGAACACTGTTGATTCCATAATTAATTTTAGCCACTCAGAAAATTTCATGAAAGGCTGACAGCCACTCATCTATTCCTGCAAAGTTCAACTCTCTCCTGCAGAGATGTCGCTGACGCCATTTATGAGTTCCATTTTTCTCTGAGACATTTATGTATTTCAGTGACTATATGTATATATATTCTCTCCAATACTTGTTAGGTATAATCACCTCAAAGCCATTCATTACGACTTTGGAACTGCCAGGCTTGCCTAATATTGTATATGCCATTGGTTCACTTTTACTTATGCAATGGAACATTTTCCAATGATTGCGGGAGGGAATTTACCCAGTTTTTTCCAAGGAAAAATTTCTGGCTGCACCACTGGACGGAACACAAGTCTTGTGTGTCAGGAGAACTTATAAAGGAGGAAAGGGAGTACGGTATTATTCATCATTTTACTTTTCTTCTAGTAACTGAAACACTAACCAAAACATGGCCAGAAGGAACTGGTCTGATGCAGGAATTTCCTTCTTTCGGATTAAAAAAGCTACCTGTAACAGCTAGTCATAAAGCAAGGAAGGGCCATCTGTGGCCCTCAAGACGTCTAGGCCTACAACTCCCATCAGTCCTAGAAAGCATAAGCAATGGTGAGGGATGATGGGACTTGTAAGCTAAGACATCTGGAGGGCCACGACCTTTCCAAGTCTGTCACTGATGCATGGAAAGAGAAAGAAAAGTGGCATCCAGCCGCCGAGGCACTCTACCGATCCGAATGTGAGAGCACAGAGGTGGGACAAGGGTCCATCGGCAGTGGGTCACCTAAGCCATAGGGTTGCAAACACAGCAAGAATTGTTGGGAAGCCAATCCAAAGTTCCTACGGTGCACACGGAAAGCCTCAAGCTAGCAGGGTAGCTTGAGTGGGTGCTCTTGTTTATAGCTTACCGACATTACTGTAGCCAAACAAGCTGGCTGCTGTTTTGTGCCTAGATATTCTCTAAGCTTCTTCCTGGGCTTGGGACTTATTAGCTTTGTTCCTCATGAAATGATTTGCATGTCAACAGTTAAGCACGCTGCATCCTATCTGCATTAACTTCTTATGGGAAATGCTGGAGCCATTCTTAATTAACTCCTGTGAACCTCCCTGAACACGGCGCCCAGCCAATCATAACACTGTTATGGGATAAAAAGAGTCCTTGCACCAAGCACTCACTCCAGACAAATTCTATGGTCTATATACTCTAACTCAACCCATGTTTCCAAAAGCTACAAACAGCAGGGGGTGGGGAGGTAAATGCACTCAAACTATTAATATACAAAAATATCAACAGCCTTTGCCTTAGTTTGACCTGGAGAAGGTATGAACCATCTTTCTGGGATGCCAAGTCTTCATTTCCTGGTAAAAATTTATTTACAATGTCACAGGGTACAGGTAAAGGCGTTTTACTCTTTGATGCACATCTCAGATTTTTCCCTTCACCAGCACTATTGGGGTCTGCAAAGGGTCTCTAGTTCCAAAAAGAAGAGGCTGCAGCTATCAGCTATCAGAAGCCACGTTTCTGCTCTAAGCCGACCTTTTGTAGTGGGCGGTATGCAGAGTGGGGAAGATACATGGGCAGGAAATCTATGATTATTTTTTCCAAAGACATATGTCACTTACATGGCTGCACAACTGTGAGTTACACTTTATTTTAAAACCGACACTCCTTGCATGCTCAGCTCAAATGTGAGCATGCAACCTGACCTCCTGATTCTTCCCCAGTTGCTGCTCTATACTGAGGCTTCTGACATGCACTCGCAGTATAAACACAATGGACAAAACACAGATGATCTGTCAAACTCCTCCTACTTGTCCCCCAATTACAACACTACACATGGGGAAAAGTATGGGCACAGAAATCACCCAGAAATAAAGCACACGCCAGTTAAGATCCTACTAGGGTCATTTTCAGAGCCTTTAGCTCACTGCCAGAGCCTTTGGTTCTCCTTTAATCCATGTTTACCCAGGAAAATCTTGCATGGAAAGTTCCTGTATCACATATGATAGGGCTTTGCCCAGTGTTTCCATTAAAGCTGTACCAGTGCAGCTGCTCTGGGACAGTGCTGGATTCCAGTGCTGGAACTAAGGGAAGAGGAGGTGTCTTGTTTTGCTGTTGCCTCTGCACAGCAGAGCAGAATATTGGGGCGGTGATCTTTTAAACCCTGTGTTCTTGCCTAAAAAACCTTTAGCAATTTATGAGTAAATATTTGTCAGCCTTGCGATGTCACTCTTCCTCCTCATCCCTTTCTTTTTGGATTTGAAAACAGATCTTGCAATTATTTAGGGTGCTTATTTAAGCCAGATTTTTGCTTACAAATGTATTACAGACTAAGCCATCCACTTATGGTGGCTCTAGAAGCGGGAGAAATGAATGTCTGGAATTGAGCTCTACGCCCAAAACCCCAGTTGTGTATCTCTTCATGATGGACAGTCTCCCTGCAAGCAAAAGCAAACCATCCATGTCAACGGAGGCTTTCATTTATGAATGCCCCCTCCATGAAGTGAGGGGGGATTAGCTTGGAAAAGGGCTTTTTCTGTTATTGCTCTTCACCTTTGCAATTCTCTTCTGAAAGAGGTGCAACTGGCACCCTCATTTTTTTGTTTTTGCCAAGTAAAGATCTTTTCATTTAATCCTTGTTTTTAGAATCATGATTTTGTTTGGTTTTTGCGGCTGGTTGAAGTGTTGCTTATATTATTGTTCAACCCTTCTGTTTTTGCACTTTATATTAGTACAATTTTGGGTGGCTTTTTAGCTAGTATTGTTTTATTTATTATTTGTGTGCTATGTGGGCCTCTCAGAGAGCACTTGGGCTATGGGGCAGCATACAAATACAGTAAGTAAGTAAATGGTCAAATAATAATCATTATTTGACTGGCGCCAGCCTGAGGAAACTATAGGGTCCAGGCTCCAAATGCCACTGAGCTAAAACTGCTGTTCTCCTTTTAGTACTGACAATAGTAATGTGTCATTTATTTTCTGACTTGTATCACTTAACTGTCACCAGGCCATCCGTGGCTATAGAACATGATGCAAGGACCAGCATTTTAAAAGCACATGTTCAGCACTTGCCTCATTTTAGATCCTGCACCTATGTAGCTTAGCTATGACAGATGTAGCCGTAGCTGTTCTTTAAGATAAGAGCAGTTGCCTTTCAGATGGATTTCACTTGGCTCTGTAAGGGCAATCTTCACAAACAACAGTGTGTGACTTGCTAGGTGTTTCAAGGCACAATCCTATGCATATTTATACAGGAAAAGTCATGTACCTTTTTCTGCCTAAATATGCATAGAATTGTGCCCCGAAGCCATCTTCCTGCTGCAGTTTGTAGAGTAGATGCAATCAGTTGAAGATTGAACAAACAAAACAGAGGAGCTGAATGCTCAAAGGTAAAGAAAAAGATATATACAAGATAACTGTAAACCTGGAAGGGTGTGAGTGCTGTTTGGAATTATTAGAAAGATATTTTTCCTAATATATTTGTGCATAAATATATATGCATACTTTCCACATGTTCTGGAATACTGTTCCTGGCACGGGGAACATGTGTCACACGCCCTATTTTTATCCTTTTCTTTTTGTAATATGGTCCCAAGACTAAGGTGCCACCGTCAGTCCCTCTGTGACAGGACATTGCTGACAGAGAACATTCTTGGCAAGATGAGAACAAGAATTAAAGGAAGCATCATGGATGTTCGGCATAATATACATACTACACTGCTTTTAACAATATATTGCTTTCTATTCTGTGCTAATAGGCATAAATGGAAACAACAACTAAACCCAAACCTGTATTTGCTTTTTCCTTTGCCAGCATTCCATCAAGAAAACTGAGCATTATGTGTGTATTCAACTGAGACTATGCTTTAACCCAGCCCAATGAAGTGCATAAAACTAAAAGATCAGATAGACAAAGATGGGAATGGTCAGTTGGTGAACCTTAAATATACAAAGGGCACAAGCCAGTGCATGTATAAACTGAAAAAGCCATCTAATTTCTAGCATGCCCTAGTCTGCCTTGCTGGCTGAGGAATGCGAGGATGTGTAGAGCCTTCTGCTATTTAAGCACGCACAGGATTGTGACTTAAGTCTCAGATTCTATTGCCACCTAAAGGCTTATTAATAAGGACATGGAGCCTGGCATTCTGCCCCTATTAGCAGTGTTTCACGGCTGTTATTCATTTTCCATACTTACTGCAGACTGAATGGCTTTACAGAATGTGTAATATAATGTCCTGCAGACTTCTTCAATACAGAAATATCACATGAAGGGTTTGCTTACACTATGAAACTCGATGGAAGCTCCTTGTGCAGGAGATATGCCTGTTGCTATCATTTCTCTTCTTTTTGTGGGGAAAGAAAACATTGCTGATCCAACCAGAAGCCTTTGAAGCTTATGTTTGCTGGCTTAAATTTTCTCTTTTAACTATATTTTGTATTGAGGCTTTGAACTTAATGTATTGTATTATCCATACTGTAGCTGATACATTGTTTTATAATTGGAATTACTATGCTGTGATCTTAGTGTTGTTTTAGGATTTTTTAAAAGCATTTATAATGTGAAAAAGATGCATATAGTAAATATTTAAATAGCTATGTAGAAGTTTACTCAATTCAATCACATCTCACCAGGGCGGGGGAGGGGGACACATGCTATCTATTCCATAGTCTACCATTTGCAAAATTGCACTTAATTTAAATGAAATAGAATAAAATAATTAACTGAAAATAAGCTTGGCTACCCTCAAACTAAGTTGGGTTTTGAAAATTACTCCACACATTCCAAAATACACATCTCTCCATATATGTCCTTGTAGCTCAATGAAAAAGTCATATTTTAAGCTCAAGCCTAGAGGAACATCTACTGCACAATCTCCTTTAAAACAAACAGGAACTAGGCAAGACAACAGGAATCTCAATAACATTGGTGAGGTGCATGCAGAAGATATTCCCAGCTGGTTTGTGATCAGTCTATCCAAGAATAATGTAGAAGGTTCAAAGGAAATTCTGAGAGGTTACTAATATTACCTGAACTGGCTAGTTCAAGATTGTTATCAATGGTTACCACCAGTGATGGCTAAGAATGACAACCCATTCTTTCCACACAAAAATCCATGCCTGATTCTATAAGCTTTCCTCAGAATGAATGTAGGAGTTACTGCTGCTGTTGTTACATAACAGACAGACAGACGTCTTTGCTGATCAACTGCAAATCATCTGGAAACTTACCAGTAGAGCCAATCAGGTTTATCTTCTCTCCACTTAAATGGCACTAGAGGAACATTTCAGTTTATTTTCTATAAAATTATCCCTTAGGGCTAGGCAAGGGAATAGACTACAATGCTTAGTGGGAGGTATTACACATTTCTCCCTGCCTAATCTGGCAGATGACATATATTAGAAATGGCACTTAGGTACCTGTTGATTACAGAAAAGGTTTTATTTTTATCAACAAAATTCAGGTGGGTTCTTAAAAACAAATACATTTATTATGGGCTGGAGTAAGTTTCATAGACTAAACTCCACTTCTTCAGTTGCATCTAATGATCATTACACTCTTGCATGGAAGCTTATGCCATAAAATATTTGTTAGAAGTTGCCACAGAACTATTTTTTTCCTGCAAAAGGCTGCCTCTCTGGATGGATTAGCTTTTTTCTCATTTGCATCTTTTGACTTTCAAGAAACAGGTTGATAGGACACATATCAAAATACCTAGTTCCTTTCTGTCCCTAGAGGATAAGAATAAGCCCCATCAGGCTGGAACACCTGGTGACTGCAGACCCATTAGGCAGGGAAAGAAAAACTGAGCTAGAAGGAAATGGACAGGTGAGCAAGCAATCAGCAACTCTCCCTGATGAAGTGAGATATTGGGAGGGTTGAACAGATATGTTAAGATAGCTCTCTGAAGAGCTGATATCCTAAGAAAGCCCTCAGAGTCAGCAACCTGAACTAAATCAATGCTAGCATGATTAATGAGGCATACCTGTGGAATTTAGGAAGCTCATCCCAGTAACTCTATAAACCCATCCTGCTAAGAGACAAAGCAATAGAATGGCATTTTCTGAGCCTAAATGTGTCTGATTTTAATTAAGATTTTGCCATCACAAACTGCCAACATGGCTCTCCCAGCTGGTGTTTGGACCTTGATGTGGGAAGTGTTAGTCCTTTGCCTCCTGGATTATTGACTAATTGTGAAAGAAAAATCTTATAGTCAAAGGAAAAAAATGTGATTAACACCATGTGTGGTTTGGTTCCTAGACAATTCCAGGAGTGAACAAGCTAGGAGTTCTGCAATGAACTGGATCTTGAAACTTGTGCCATACCAACTCCACTTAGATCCCAAATTATGATGGTGGTGAAAACCCTTCTGTAAAACCCCAGACTACAACTACTAGTAAAAATAGTAATAATAATACAGTCACTATCATTATTGCTAGAATGTAACTTAAAATGTATCTTGGGGACCCCTCAGAACAGATTCTCACATCTGAGAAGTAAAATAGACACAAATAATATACTATGATTAAAGGGCATTTCAGAACAATAGTAAACAATCCTTCCATTACAAAGATGTTGAGAATAGGATATGGAGGGATAAGAAGAGAGGAATAAAAAATAACACGTAACTGTTGTCAAGTAGTATGGTTTCTACATTTAGATACTACAAAAACAACTGGGTTTCAGTCAGAACTGACCTTCTGAATTGGAAAGTATTTGTATTTGATACAAGAAAAGAATAATCTGCATGGTTTCAGATTAAGAAGGCTTGAATTCTAATTTGCTAGAAATTTATAGGGCTACGCTGAAACAGTAGAGTCTTATTTCATGGGTATGAATTCAAATCACATCACCGCAAATGTAAAGCTGCATTGTATCTTCACTTAAAGCTGGAACTCTGACTTTGTATACATAGAAATTATAATTTAATTTCCAACCAACATATTAATAAAGGTAATATCATTAGTTAAAGAATCTGTTCAAAATCCAAATGCTACAGAATGACAAAAATAAAAATAAAAATGATCGGACTCTTCTCCTGCCTTTTAAGCTTAGTCATATCTGGATAGAATGGGGAATTTGTATTACCTTATAAGGGCCTATTGTACAATCCACAACTAGTGAGTCAATTTGCCATTGGCTTCAATTTCATATGGACTGGACCAGAATTTAAAATCCTTATGAGCCACATGCCATTTGACTCCTACGTGCCATGACTTTCCCTTCTTATATGTACTGTGCAAATGGTGAAGTTCACATTTCCAAGTTCAGCAGGTGATCCATTTTTAGGAACTGGTCCTGGGTGTTACTAATTTGTACAAGATACTTGTAGGTATGTGTAGCCAAAAGAGGTATTTGTGGGAATAGTCCAGTCTGCTGAAAAAAACCTGGTGAAATAGTTCTGACATAAATAGCCAAGACAATAGTGGACAAAAGCATTTGATCAATTGTCACTATTTTTAAAATAGAAAATGAATGTTATTATTACTTTTAAGCTTCTTCCTGCCAAAAGGAAGCTTAGCTTATTTAAATGTATGCAGTCGTTTGAAGAGATAGTGCTAGGAACTACATTTAAAAGCTTCATTTCTGTAAATATTTGGAGAAGTCTAAGTACTGGGAAATACTGATTCATAACCATACTGTGTGTAATGGAGTTACTGTTTGGATGCCTGAGGATGAATGGACAGGAAAAACCAGACATTGCGAATAAGAACTGCAGCTTGCTCAGGTTAGTGTAATTCAGTCACCACTGGATGGATGGATGGATGGAGTAGTTTTAAGGGCTTGGATTAAACTTCTATGCAACTTGTATAATGATGGAATTCACACAATTCCACTTGCAACAATAATACTAATCTGATGTAGGCTGTCTAACTATGGTCTAGATTAAAAACTTCATGTGGAAGGGAACAAGGCTAGCCTATTCCACATTAATTTGCCCATATTACTATTACATTGAAGTAATAGAGAATAAAAAACTGAAAGTCAAATTTGTTTAATTGTTCCCTGTGACATCTTTTGGTACCCTACCTATTCTGTCATCTAAAACTCCTTTTATGTTTGACTTGTGATAATTTTTACATTACAGAGTCGGAAAGTAGACATATTTTGCCTTTCTGGGTGGCAAAGAAAAGGGGAAACAGGTCATTGCACTGTCCAGTCATTAGTTGGCACAGATGGATTTGCCATGTGCATACAGTGTCTGCCACAATAAGCACAGCAGTGTGCATGTAAACATGTGGGGAATACATATTTCGGATCTGTGACAAATCTCAGGTCCTCAGTGCTTTTTCTCACATGTTTACAGATGCTTCCCTCCCCTCCCCGCTTTACAACATGCAGTTTCTCATAGCAAGTAGGAAAAACTGTAACAAGATCATCTGAAAAACACATTCCCCTAGAACAGTGGTGGCACTTTTACAAAAGTGTTCACAAAGCAGATGGAAGATGCTCGATGTTTCTATAGCTCTGGTATATGACTTCTACCCTGACTGGAGCTGTGGGCAAGTAAACTGAAAATCAGTAAGTGAGACAATCCCTTCTCCCTGCAAAAAAGTCAAACAAATATTTCTAATTAAAAACATGAAATTCAATGGGCAACCTTGTTCCAGGAGCAATCATATTAGCAATAGCTCTCTCTTTCTTTCCTTCTTTAACATACCAGTCAAGCAACATTTCCAAAAACCTGCAGTAGAAATAGCACTACAAAACTGGGAAAAGGTTCAGAACAATTTTTACAGTAATCCCAGTTGCCACACATCCCAATTCACCATAACGTATTTTTCAATTCGGCTTATCTTACAAGGTAGCTATCTGTAGTTCCCCTGAAAATGTAGATTTGGATGCTAATGTGATGCTTATAAAACTAACTATAATGCTTGTAGAAAAGGAACTTAAAGTAACCAAGGATGTGTTTCCCTTTTGTATTGGTGAGTTTTAGTAGACTGGTTTAGAAACCAGCTTTTTCACAGCATTAGGAATTTAATGTTTGCAATGCCCACAATTTTCATGCCAAAAAGCAAGCGTAGGAGAGACCATAGATAAATAAATTTGTGTGGGGTGAAATATCTGCTATACTGTAAATAACATGCCTACATTTCGTATCCCAGTCTTTCCTTATCAGTGTGTGGTTCAAATTATGGCAGTATTTCCACCAAAGAGCAAAGGGCTGCGTTTCCCCTGTGCTCTTGCAGCACTCTGTCCCATACTCTTTTAATGGACAATCTGGCTGTAGATATGGGGCAATTAATCAGGGGGAAATGCAGGGATTAAGATGCCTCAATTATCATGGGACATATCCACTAAGCTGTAGACAGTAATGTGAAAATTACAGTTGATCTGTTGCCTCTCATTTATCACTACCAAAATATAGCTAAGGGCTCTTCCATGCAGTGTGAGGAACTTTCTGAGATTCTCCATCACCACTCACCAGACAAAAAGCAACTAACAAACTAATAAATAAATACAAGAAAGTATGAAACAGGATGTGAAATGCAGACATTTCTGCCCAGAAAGTATAGGCAGAAAGCATAAATTTGGCACTTTTTAACATATTCCTTTTGTCCTGAGTCAACCCAACTCATTCCAATGGTCCCTAGTGAAAAGGGCTATTGAGAAGCTCACTAATTTCTAAAGGAAACAAGATTCATAGATTAGGAATGACCAAACACGCCATCTCTTTTTCCTTTTTCCTAAACAAGTACCAAATTGAATGTTCCAAGAACTGAAATTTATTCTGCCAAGAGTTCATCATAAATAATCCCACTCCATCAGAACTTTCTCAGCATCACCTTTGCTGTATGTGAGATGTCAGTGAATTCATTTGCACGGCAAGAACACACTATCCAGCACTCATCTCATCTCATGAGTTGGTTGCAGTGGTTTCTTACAATCATGCCATGGCTTATGAATAGCTTGATAGGTTCAACCATACGTACTATGAAGCTCTTTCTACTGATGTGGATACACCAACTGTGCAAACAGCCCAACAAGAGTAGCTGCGTTGGTGGAACTGAAATCACTACAACTGCATGAAGAACCACTTCATATGAACAGTTTGCAGCCAGTTGCATTCTAGTTATAAAGTATACACTGTTGTATATATTTTAATGAAAGGTTTTTTTTTTAAAATTAAACAGCATGTAAACTCAGAAGTTCTGCTATAAAGAATGGAACTTAGATCAGACACATGTATGCATCCTATTTGTTACGACATTCAAAAATAGCAACATACAAGATATTCTAGGAAAGCCAAAGATAAAATATGTCCAGGTGGCATTTCCACAGTTACATAATCCATGACCTTAAAAAAAGTGTCTGCCCAGAACAGTTAAAGTTGTTGTGGTCTAGGAATACAGGAATCACTATTCATGGGAGAAAAAGATACTGAATGATATAGAAGTCATGAGGCCGGGCCATATGCTTTGAGCCAATTTTTCAGAATTGTTCTATCACCACATACAAATGTTCCAACTCTTTACAGAACAAAGTGTTCCAGCCCATTCAACCCAGAACTAAGGTGGTATATGAATACAAACAGTTGCAAGGAAGAGCTTCCAAAGAGAAGCCTTGAAGATCTCTCTACATGCCATACCGAATGGGCAAAGGGAAAACATGAACTAGATTCATAGCCTCCTACTTATTCCCATGGCTCTCTCTGCCCAAACTACCCCACCCTAAGTCTGCCTTTCAGATTTCACTGATATATATAATTAACTAATGATGTGTAATAGCAAATGCTTTCAATTTCCAGCAATCATTCCAGCCCTCCCCCACCAGCCCAACCCTACCTGGCAACAGCTTCATTTCCTGTATCTTTGAAAATGGTTCTAGAACATGCTGAAACTTCCCAACCATCCTATTTTTGGCTTTCAGCAAGACACAGTCTCAGCCCTTCCAAAGTTGCCAGATGCGCTTGACTAGCCCTGCTTGTCTGCCTCTGACAGCAACACATCAGACCAACATGAAGCAGGTGACGCTTTCTCCATCAATTCATCTGCACACCGGGAAGAAATTGCCTGGCAAATTGGTTAAATGTAGAGGAGGTTTAAATATGCTGGCGATCATATGCTAACTTTCTATGGATGCCAGCTTTTTATGGATTCCATGTCTTTTCCTAAAGCAGCCATACTGCCCCCTGAGGACAGGGAAATATATAGTGGCAATCCAAGGGCAAGGTGAATCAGTTTTTTACAGAATCACGACTGGGGAACCACTGTTGGTGAAACTCCAGCAGTGGGAGAAGGGGAAGTAAACATTAATCCAGGGAGGGGGAAGAGATGCACTCCAGAGCTCTATTTCCAAGCCTTTTAATGACAGTTGCGCACTTCCAAAATGTGTGGGGCTTATGTATGAGCTGCTCTGGTGGAACCAGCAGGTCCATTCAGCTCCTGATACTGCTCAGCTCACAGGATGTGGAGATGTTAACCCAAAACAAGCAAATCCTAAGGCTTTTTTTTGTTCTGCTTGTTCTGCAGTGGACCTACACTCTCACTCAGCCCCAGCACGGGTCCTTTGGCTCACTGAAACACGAGTCAGCAATAAAATGACCAATGGACGCCCCCACACAGCGCCCCCACACCATTTCTTCCCATACACCTTATTTTCATTCTCAAATGCTTCAACCTGCAGCCGACTCCCACAATAGTTCAAAAGCTTGGCAATCTGTTCATGGCTCTTGATTGGTCCAATTCTTTAATTTTGAAAAGAAATATAGCAAGTTACTGGATATCTGTCATTCTGAGAGACCAACTATAACACACAAACCTCTCAAAGCATAACTGGCCTTTTTGTTATGGCAATCCTTAGCATTTCTACTTAGGAAAAACATATTTTGGAAGCACAGAAAGTTACCTTAGGCAGCTTGGGTTATAAAGCAACCCTGTGCGCCTGGCTCCATGGGAGACAAAGCCTTCCCCATCTCCAGATAATTTAGTAATGATGCAAACCCCCACTCCCATCTATCTGATTTATGACAGCAATAATATTCATAAAGCATCTGCCAGGGTATTCTCCTTTTCAATGTTGATTATCTGCCTGATACTTTGTGGTTAGCTTTAACTATGCAGATGCAAGATGTGTAAAAGCCATTCAGCTTAGATTTATTCTTAAGAAGTACCGTCTGTCTAAAACAGAGCTATAAAACACAGGCTCCCTGTCTGGACTGTAGTACAGCTCTGTGGCTGGATGCTATTAATTGCAACCTGGCTAACAGGTGCTTGCCAACTTCTTTATATTCTCAACATGAGAAAGGATTGAATTTCCCTCTGGCTGAAAAGGTAACATTTTCTCTTAAATGCACATTACAGAATGCATACAAGGGAAGCCCGTCATGTCAGGATAAACTGGAGCACTGCATACCAGTAAGTCTGTTTTTAACAAGACTGAGCTGTGTCCAACTCATACTCCCGATGTCAAGTATTCAATGGTCAACATGCAAGCTGCTCCCAACCAAAAACTCCTTTCTGCCTAGTCACTTGTGACTGCACATATAAGAAAAGATTGGATCTTGGTTCGGCAATCGTAAGCAGCAGTTGATAACTGCAGTTCTTGCTGGGTCAAGCTTACCAGCCTTCTGGTACTGGTGATGCTCACAAGACTCTCACCCTGCCAGCTGCATCTTCAGCAGTGAGAAGGCATAACAGGCCCTATGCTGCTATGAATACAAGTGCAATTAAGTCATATTTCCAGGCAATTTCCCTTATTATGCAAAATGCAAACAAGCAAGCGGTGCGTCAGGCTACAGATGGCATCCTCATGCATCCCAAAGACACATCCATTCCAGGTAAGCTCTGAATAATGCAGAACTTTGCTAGCAGCAGTTAGTTTCCTAGATTGTTATAAAGGTACCCATCTCTGTTACAGCCTGCCCTTCTCAAACTGCACAAGCTGTAGTTGCAAGACTTGTAATTGCAATTCTCACTCTCAAGATGGATCCGTCCACATGGTCAGTTCCCAGACTGCAAGCTTCTTTGAGCACTGAATGACACTGCTTTGTCCCTCCTTGTTCATCTGGCACTTAACCCTTGGATATAATATGTCCACCCCTTCCTGTTCAGTAGAAGCCTGCATTCCCATGGGTCCAGACGATCCAGCTTGGCTGTCCTCCAGGAGATTAGATGACACCTGGACCTCTGACCCTGGTCTCCTGCTCCCTCACCCTTGGTGTCTCATCAGCATTTTCCACTTCCCCCCTCCTTGTCTGACTCCAAATCACTTCCCATGTCTCCTTGGGATATATCTGCAGAGGTGCTGTGCCCAGCTGCGAGACTTTCACTCATAAACTTGATTCTAACCTAAATATTACAAATGTGAATAAAACCCTGGCCTTGTAAAAGTCAATGCTAACAGTCCACAAATGCTGTGCCAGATTTATTATTTCTTTTATGTACTGAAGTGATGGAAGTGAGAGACAACCCAATTCATAAGAAATATCCTGGGAAACAGAAAATAAAATTTCTCTTATTGTTAAAAGGTAAAGGTTTCCCCTTGACATGAAGTCCAGTCATGCCTGACTCTAGGGGGCGGTGCTCATCTCCATTTCCTAGCCGAGGGAGCCAGCTTTTGTCCGCAGACGGTCCCCGTGGTCATGTGGCCAGCATGACTAAACACTGAAGTGCACAGAATGCTGTTACCTGCCCACCGAAGTGGTACCTTTTTACCTACTTGCATCTGCATGCTTTCGAACTGCAAGTTTGGCAGGAGCTGGGACGGAGCAATGGGAACTCACCCCGTCGTGCAGATTCGAACTGGCAAACTTTCGATCAACCAGCCCAGCAGCACAGCGCCACTGTGCCACCTGCATCCTCAGTAATTATTGTGCATCTTTGGTGCTATTTCAAAGCTTTCCTTAAACTTAATCCATCCAAGAATGAGTATGTATTCAAACAAGCATTTATTAAAATGTTTTGCTGTTTTAGGAATGTTCTGTAATAACATTTATTCTTTCATCAGAGCTGGTAAGCGCTGAAAACAGCCTTCAGCTTATAGATGTTGTCTCTCCCTAAAACATTTCATTTTTAAGCATTTTATGATTATGGTCAGGCTTCCCAAAGTGTTAGTGGCTGTACTGAAGAATACATTGGAGCAATCTTGTTTGAAAGTGAATGACTCAGGAAATGCCTTCATAGCAGCTTCCCATATTATGGCTCATTAGTATAATCTCTCCTCCAATCCAAAACATAGACAGTAGACAAAGGAAGTACTTGGAGAAAGACAATGTGCATCCTGCTGCTGTTTGTTAGCTACCTTTGTCTTTTGTATGATTTTTGCCTATATTATGCTTTTTGTTGTATCTTACCATCAAAATTTTAATCCTGTCCTTCCAGTTTTTCTCTCCCTGTTTTTGCTGTGAAGCTTGTAGAAGTTTATTAGCTTCTTTAAGATTTTGAAGAAAAGTATAGAAAAGGATGCAAGGAAGGATGGATGGATGGACAGACAGGAACCAGAAAAGCTCTCCATATCACAACTCTATATTTGTGTTTGCTTCTTCTCTTTCCTAGTAAGAAAGTACAGGTATTTCTGCAGTATTCTTTACTGAATCTTACATATACCTCTAGCATGAACCACCTTGTCTACTTCTGCTCTCTGCTAATGGTATATCATAACAGGGGTGATATATGGTATGGATATGGAGAATCCAGTCTTTGAATCTCCCTAATTTGTGTGATTCTATGGAGTAGTTCAAACCTTCAGCTCAGCAATAATTTTTGCATGACGAGGGAACAAATGGCCATGGCCACAGGAACTCCATCATGCTAGGAATTCAGAATTCATGTTTAAAACTGTGCATAGTTTACTTACTCGCCATGATCTTTTCCCCATACGGCAGGTTTCATATACTGCCAGTGCATGCTCTCTCAAAGTCTAAGATTGCTCTGAACCATGTAAAGGAAATTACTGGTAGGCTAAAAGTCTGCACTGGGATGAGCATGTCCTTGGCTAGCACAAAGGCTTTGTCTCACTTCCCTTTCCTTGTGTTTTCTACATTTTTCTGGACATGCACATCAAGAAGTCACATGGACATAGGAGTTGAAAACACTAAAGAATAAGGTGTGATAAAAATAAGAGGCAAGATCAAATATTCCTCTCCATTCACTGCAGAAACAAGCAGTTTTCGGCTCTAACCCTCGATTACCCCTTACTTCCTCTTTTGCTTCCTGTGTACAGAGCCTCAGCACTCTTGTACTCATGCATAGAAAATACTCTGTACATCCAAGCATCAGAGAAATTAAATGAGTTGCCTTGGGCCACACAGGATGTTAGTGGGAGGGCAGGATTTGCAATCTAGAATGTTGAATTCCCAGAATAGAAGGCCCTTTTTTGTCCTTTGCAACAACTCGACAGGGAAAGTACTGAATAACTAAAGAGGATTATGACTAGTAACCCAGTTTTATGGGACAGGTATGAAACACCTTGCCAAACATTACTTCACCTTGGCCAATTAACCAGCTCCTTTGATCAGCTAGTATGCTCAACACATTTTTAGCTCTTGCTAGGTGTGTCAGCTCATCTCACTCTGCAAGCATTCAGAAATCCTTAGGATAACCTGGGGCTGCCATGGCAGCCAAAAAGCCAGACAAGTTGAGAGCAAACATGTAGGAGTGAGAACTTGCACCAAGTGCACAGGTGAGTCCATGCATATTCACCTGCAGGGCAGCAAAAAGTATCAATAAGTGCATGAAGCCAAGGTTCCTCCTATAAACAGGTGACATCTGTCTCATCGCTAGTTTTCTGACTCAGTTGAATGGTCTTGGGAAAGAGAGAGCTAGCCAACCTACTAATTAAGTGAGCGTCAGTAGGCTTAATGTTCTCCTGATGCAGTATCGATACTACATGGGACATGCCTGCTGCATCAACTGCAAGGACAATATGTGGAAATGAGTGTTACTAGCACTCCCTTGCTGGAAATTCTCCTGGGCTGAAAGGGAAGGGGAATACTATCCCATCTACAAGGTACTGAGCCAAAGTTGCATTGAAGAGAAGCAATTGCAATACAGTGAGGGGCTCCTGTAAATTTAATGGGTACATTCAAGAAGGAATATCAGCAAGAGCAACTCTCACCAGCACTGCTAGAACCTGATACCGTTCACTTCTTAACATTAATGGCCACGGACTCACAGTGGGGTCCAACCCCAGTCGGCGGAGTCCTGGGCTTGCTTCTAGCATCAGGTGTGAGGATCCTTACACCCAGGTCTGCAGGGAATTGCGTCACCACTAGTGTTGTGTCTGGGGCCACTTTGCCCAGTCTGCCCCCTCAGCAAGCCTCTTGGCCTATACTGGGGATGCCTCAGGCACAAGGACATGGTCTTTGTCCTGCCATCATGCGCTGGTCAGGCTTCGGCTGCAGTGCCATCACCTCTTTCCTGCTCTTCCATTGCCTAGAGGTTTCCCTTTCCCTTGGTTTCAGTGCATGTAACTTAAAAGGGGGGGGGCAGGCTTGCATCAGGCTGCCTACAATTGTACCCTCAAATTTGGTTTTGCAATTGTAAACATACAGCTGGTTTGACTGGACTGTGGAGCTGTTGAGAGGTGGGACTCCTCAGATGTCGATGATGATCAGTGTAGGCTCTTAACTAGCAAAAAGCTGTAAGTTAAACAGAGGATTTGGGGAGGGCACCCCTCAAAGTCCCATTTAACACTGGATAGGGAAGGACAACAGGAGAATAAAGAAAAAGCAACTCCGTTCATCATAGGCTCTATTGAGCAGTTTCTTCTTCTTCATTACGCCTACTGATTGGAGACTTGTCCTCTTGTCCTTCCCACTTTTTCACCTGCTTTCCTCTTTCTTTTCCACAAGCCTGCCTATGGAGAGGAACACGGCATGCTTCATTTTATTTCCACGCTCTGCAGCAAGAGATTGCAGGGGAGTGCCTGGACGCATTTAGCCCAATTAAATGTTGGCACTGTATCCCGTTTTTTCCAATCACCGGAGTGGAAATTTTAAATGTCAAACTGGCCACTGTGAACTGATGCCTCCCATCTACATTTCCTTGCAGTAGGCACCTAGCAGAGTACATGCAGAAGTTTATTTGACTTAAAACATTTTAGAGTGTTCATTTGTTTTTAAAAAGATAGGAAAAATAAGACAGGAATAGTTAAGCTGTTTACACACTGAAATGTGCTAAATAAGTAAAACAAAAACCCAGCTGTTTGAAGTCTGATACATCTTCTGGGTAGCTATTTCCCTGGAACACAAAAAGTTGCAGTTATTCCTTGCTAAAATTCACTTCAGATCTGCGTCATTTTTTCAAGAAATAAGAAATGAGAAAAGAGCTTCTATCAAAACATTTTTAACCCTTGAAAGTTGTTAAAGAAGGCCACATGAACACAAGTATCTCAAACTTCTCCAACCATCATATCTCCTACTGCAGGACTCCATTAACTTGTCTTTGAGTGCACAAGAGGAGAGACGCTTGCAAAAGTCTGAGGACATAACCTGTAGAACTGCTTTGCAGAGAAGATCTCCTGGAACATGGCAGAAAGGGTGGGTATCCTATGGCTGCAATTTATTCAATTTATGGATGTGCCAGCTTTCTCTTTCAGAGTACCAGCCGCAGCCCACTTGCTTCCAGCACTGGAGGAATGTTCAAAGGTTGGGTTGGCTGCAGTCACTGTTTTGGGTTGGCAGCAGACTAGGTTGTGAGTAGTCAGACTGGCTCAGGATGTCAACTGCCTGGGTATACTGACCCATGACACTGGGCCTGAGACACAGGCAGCCTAAGGGCTGGTCATATATAGTCTACTGAAATCAACTGGGTGAAACACACCGAGCTCTACAGGGGGTTGCAGCCTTAGCAGTGAGTCCAGCCTTCCCCAATCTTGGTGTCCTCCAGAAGTGCTGAACTTCCACTCTCATCAGTCCTAGACAGCCTAGCCAATATTTAGGATTCCTAGGAATTATAGTCCAAAACATCTGGAGGAGGCCAGGTTAGGCAAGGCTATATTAGCCTCGTACAAACTAAAATCAGCACACAGACGCATTCTCATAGTAACCACACTGCTGAGTTAATGTAAGAAGTGGCCCATAAAGGACACGGTTCGGTTCACACGGCCTGCTGTTGAACTTACAAAGATGTCTACCCAGGACACTGACTTTCATGCAATATGGAATTTGTCTTCAATGGCTCAACAGGAAGCAAGAGTTTGACCAATGGGGAATGCACACCAAAGACAGTGGTTTTGCAATACTTCAAAGACAGTGGTTTTGCAAGAGGTATGGATGAGTATGTTCCTTCTAAAACAACCAGCTTTATCTGCCATGAGCAATGCTTTTACCTGCACCACTGGATGTCCCCCAGCAGACGCTTTCACAGCCCCTCGGCTGCCTTCTGTCTCATAATGTGCTCTGTGATGGGACTTGGGCTGCACTTCAATCCGAAGTTCATAAGGTCCTGAGTGAGATGGCAGCTGCCAGTCCAGAGCAGGCAAGGTTGGGCTGTAATGGAAAACAACAGGGACTGAATATTAACATCAAGACTACTCTCATAAACCACAAGAATTTGACTCTATTACTTTAAAGGCCACTTTTAGCAGTTCATCCTTCACCATCTTACATTTAAAATTTTATCAGTGGAGATAATGGCATGACATGAGTAATTTAAAAGGTAATGGTTATTTTATGAAGATTTATGGATGACACAGATTTGATATTGGATGCTTAAACAAAATGGAAAACATTTTAAGCTTAGCTTAAATAAATAAATATATTGACCAACACTTAATGCATTAACCCTTGAGAATGGAAAAAGGTGGATGGAAAGATGTGCTGGGGGAAAAAACCCCTAGAAGTGCAATTTTGTGCTGAGATAGCCCTTGGGCTGTATCGCTACCAACTTCATCTTTTGATCAAATGCTACAGCAGCAACGCATGCTCTTCCGAGCACTTCTCCAGCCAGCCCTAGAATGACTCAAGCAGGTTCTCTTTCAGCTAAGGATGTGCTTCTGCTTCGTTCAGCATAGGCAGGCAAACCACAGGTGACTCACCTTAGCCAACAGCGACTGCCTCTCCACTGGGACTCCCGCAGGAGAGCAGCTATGCAGTTGGCAAGGGAGATGTTAGAATGGGCTCTCACAGGTGTTGTTATACCTGCCTTTTCAGAGTTGTTGTTTTCATACACGCCCCTTAAGTGCTAAGGTGTGAGCACAGGAGGCTTCTATTAAAAGCACAGGAGTGAGCACAGGAGGCTTCTACATACTGCCAGTCCAGGCAGTATGTCTGTCAAAGCCCTAAAGCACAAAATGGGCATGTGCACCCATATATTGCTCTGATCTAGAGATAATTCCAGGTGTATGACAATACCCCCTCCTCACAGTGCTACTTAAATTGAAAAACAACCCAGACTTATTTTATAGCCTCAACCATGAATCTACCTCCTCCTCCTCTCTCTGTGTATTACCCTGAAATAAATATAAGGGGCTGTAATCCCAACCAGGACTCTACCCTGGAGCATGAGTGGAGGGTTAACACTTTGCTACACATTTTGTTCACAGTCCAGACATTGAGGAGGGAGGGCAGGTGTGCCTGCTAAATGGTGACCCTCGAAAGCAAACAGAGCTGTTTTCAGCAACAGAAATTGCAGGCCGGGGCCACCAGACTGGAACCATAGCAAGGTCAAAGGGTTAGAACTCTAGTCCCTGCACTAGCCTTACAATCCAGAATCCCTGTGCTTACCATACAGCCAAAGAAGGCATAGCTTCTGGCTATGGCTTTAAAATAGCATGTAGTTAAGCTCAGACAGTAGCAGGATAGTCTAGTGTGCACTACTGCACACAGGTAGAGAGCATGTTGGTAATTAAACAATAATAAAATAAAAATAATATCACACAGGTAGAGAGCATGTACCTGTGGGTAGAGAGCATGCACACAGGTAGAGAGCATGCACACAGGTAGAGAGCATGTTGGTAATTAAACAATAATAAAATAAAAATAATATCATCTCAACATACCAGGTGCCTTAGTTTGGCTTGTCTTCTTGTCTATTGAGCTGCGGAGCACATAGCCATGAATGTGTGCTGCCTATTTGTTTAAAAAGTTTGGCTCCTTCCTCTCAGGGTGGATCCAGTCCTGGTCATACTTAGAGAAGACTGGCTGAAATAAATGGAACTCGGGTTCATCATGACTAATTTCAATGGATCTACCCTGAGTATGACTGAATCTGGATCCAACCCATGACCTTTAGTTTCCAAAGTGGCATATAACTGATTTGAAACTATATATTAACACAAGGTTCTTCACACAAGAAAAGCAGCAAGAGCAGCAGAAAGAAATAGTAATGAACAACAACAGCCTAACCAGATACAGTCTACCCTGTTTGGGGTTTGTGTTTTGGGTGGGTGGGGAAGGGGATGATTTGGAGTGGAAAATATTAAGGTATGTTGGAGAGAGCATGAAACATTGGCTAGAAAGTCACAGGTAGTCTGTGGAAGGAATTATCAAGGTTGGAATGATTTAAAATACTATTAATTCTAACTGCACTCATTCCAGACTTGTTTATCTATTTTCACTCTTCCTCAAATAAACACCTTGTCCTTTGCTAACGCATCGTCAACGAAACCCATGCTTAAAGGGCTTAAACAACTGCACAGTGCTGTTAGCATTTACCCATTTAAAACCAATGACAAAAGCTAAAAGGTCCCAAACTGTATTCAAACCCTGTGTAAGGAACAACATATTCAGCTCCATATGGGAGTGTGTTAAGGAAATGGAGAACGAGAGGAGAAGCTGAGGATCCACCACTTAAAACGCGCAGTCTCTAACAAGGGGAATTTTGAGCAGGATCTCTGAGGAGCTTCTTAAGAATAAGGTGCATTCACGAAGGAGTCAGCAGTCCTTTTGGTATGCAGCCCAGAGTCATTTAAAGGAAAGAAGGGCAGGCTGTGGCCCTCCAGGTGTTGTTGGGCGGCAGTCCCTGTCAGCATAATCAGTGATGAGGGATGGATGCTCAGCAGAGTTTCAGTTCAACAATATCTGGTGAGAGACAAGTTGCTCACTAGCGATTTAGGGTTCCCAGGCCAAGGCCTTATAACTCTGGACCCTGCCCCTTCTGTCAAGGTGTTCCCCAAACGTCTGCCCCCCGTGTGGATCAGAAATGCCCCTTCTAGACTAGTGAGGGAGGGACCAAGCGAACAATCCATGGTCAAAGTCTTCTGCATAACCGTTAGGGACAGGGACTTTTGAAGAAAGCGAAAGTTCGGCTGGTCACGGTTGTCGTGCCATCGTGCCACATTGTATTTAGCAGCCTGAGGTGGCAGGTGCAAAGTTCTTACTCAAGCTCAGCTGGCAAGTTCCTAAGGTCCATCCTGTTTCATGCATTGTTTCTCTTTGTGCTGTCCTTCAAAATGTTCCTGGGTAATTATCTGAAGAATCCCTGCTTGACTGCAACAATAATTTATATAATTCAGAGCAGCTGCACATCTCCTGTGGCTGATCACTGTATATTATAAAACAGATGCTTGTATTTTTAAGTCAGTTCATATATGATGGATTTTTCTTTTTTAGCTCTCTGCTCCCCTGGAGACAAAATATCTATTAGATTATGATATTTTCAGGGTATTTTCTGAAAAGCAATAATCCTTCAGTCATCACTAATTCAGACCCTTTAACTTTTCAAGGGGAATGACAAAATGGGAAACACAAGTTTCTTTTAACTCTTTAAATCTGAGTGACACCTGAAACATTGTTTAAAAGCTGCTTTGTGACCCTATTATAAGGGCAGCCACACACTTCAGGCCTATGACCCATAATTAAAATTCAGTTGTGAGTTCATCCTCATCCTCATCATCATGGTGACCATTAAAATGGGTCAATTCACACTAAGAGTGGATTCCAGCATTATTCTTTCATAGGACAGACTCATTTATATCAACAGAACTTAAGGTAACTATGACTAACTTGTCCCATTGAGTCCAATGGGTCTAATAAATCTGAATCCAGCCCAATATATCTAAAAATGTGATATATGACTGAGACAAACATGGTTGGAAACCATCTATCATCCTGTGCCAGGAAATACCGCAGTTCCCTGTTGACTATGCCCCCAGCGGCAAGTCCAGGATTTGAACTTTTTTCAGGAGGTTTACAGGGATGAGGGACTTTTTGCTTGGATTTTTATTTAGGTGAGTGACTAGACAGTTCACATGTTAACGTTTATTATTAAAAGTTGCAATCTGCATTACAAATACATTTTAGGATGGCTGAACGATCATCAGAAACTTTTAAACTGCTCTCCCTTTTCTGGCTATGCACACCAGTAAGTTCTGGAGTGAGGAGAACAGAACAGAGATAAAGAATGGCAAATTAAGCACAATAAAGATAAAAGATGATACAAGAGCCGCAACAGCATAATGACAGGAGAGTAATAAACTTTAACAAGGTAGCAAAATCTGTAACACGTGGAAATAAGAATGCTGCGAGGGATTCTGCAGATGCTGTGTCAAGCAGTAAAATGCCCACAGCTGCGGTTATTTCAGGCGCATGGAAGTTGTTCTCACTGCTAAAACCTTCTTGGCAGACAGGGCATATATTGTACCCTGCAGGATTAGACAGCTTTGCAGATTGTTTATTTAAACTTACATAAAAATGTGGTAGAATCCTAGATCTACTTACTGTCTCCTGCTTTGGGAGGAGCTATCTGTGTTGTCCTTATTTTGAAGCCACATTTGTGTGACATTCATCCGTGGGCTGAAAGCAGGCAGAAAAGTGAAGGCTTGTAACCAAGGAAGAATGACTCCCTGATGGAAGCATTTATGAAAAGCCTGGATGCTCAGAAAAGACTGTGTTGGGTTCACAAACTTTACAGTGTTGATTCAGCATCAGCAAAGATACTGCAAAACAAATGCCAGCGGCAGCTCGCTATTTGTTTTTGATGATCGAATCCAAGATCCAAACCCATCACATTCTGAGCTGCAGACAAGAAAAAATGTGACGTGCTGAAAAAGGAATGACATAACGGGCACTTCCTTTTGGCATGGTACATAAACATATCAAACATTTAGACAGCTAATCTTGCACTAATCTAGAGAAAAGTACATATTCACATAGGTGATGGATGCCTGTTATAGATATTTAATGAAATGTGAGTCATGAAAAAGCTATTCAGCAATCAAAAACTGAACTACTAGTAAACCATTTCAGCCAAGAAGTAAACAGCTATGAAATTCTGAGGACTGTCAAGTCACAACAGGATTTATATTTTCTTTGGACTGATGATCAAATCCATATTGAAACACTTGGTATGAGTATACAAGTCCGCAGCAGCACATTTACTTCAGAAATCTGAACAATCATTTTGATGGGATAAAAGTTTCACAAATGAGTTTTAATACTGGTCTAATTCTGAATCTGTCCCATTTTATAGTAAATAAAGTATACTTAATAGGTTGTGTTGAACTGAGAAATTTTGTTTTATGGTTGAGATACTGCTAGAAAACAATGGCCAAACTCTGAGGTTTCCTGAGCAGACTTCCACTTGCACAACTGGAATTTCTCTTCCACATCTGCCTCCCCCACACTTCCCTAAAATCTAGGAAGGGTGCTCCAATGCTCTACAGCAAATTTTGAGGGATTTTTATTGGTGAGCAGTACTTGTTGTGGGTTGGTATGACATGGCATTCTATGTTCAGCGTTTTGAAACTTTGTCAAAGACAGAGCATCAATCTTGTTAATAAATACTAATGAATAGGGACATATTCGTATACATAAGAACACTCCAGTTCTAACAGAAAAGAAACCTGACTGCTGTCCTGCTCATGCTTACCTGCAATTTAGCCCACAGTGGGCCTTTTCCTGAGTAAACATGCAAATAAGCCCTCCAACCGGGAAGCCATTTTCTGCCTTCTTGAAATGTGGATAGTCTCTGTATTTACCAGCGATGAAAAAAATGTACACAGACCTGTTCACGAGGAGTTCTACTCATTTTCCACACTGAAAATCAAAGCCAGGGTTAAGCCCAGGCATCAGTGAAGCATTTCAATTAAATACGTAAAACAATTATTTTTGGGGCCCTGAAAACTCCATTGCATACATCAGTAAATTTGGCATCTTGGCTCCCACAAAGAATTGGGGCACTTTAGTTTTCTGAAGGCTAGGACAGGACCTTGATGCAGAAGTCAAGGCCCTGCTCAGCAAAATGAGCAAGAAGGCTCCGAATGCAAAGGGGCTAGGATACCACTTTTTAAAGGCAGTGAAGATACGCATGGCCATCCAAAGAGCAAGACCCAACAGGCCAGGAAGTTGTTCCAGATATAGCAATACTTCTGACAGACCTATTAAAATCAGTGAGGCCTAAGATGGTCAAGGTTAGCTAAAGACTCACTGATTTACAGCATCTAAGCACAGCGAAACCTGGAACCAACCGATTAAGTCAGGCCTAAAATTATCTATTACTACACTACTGAGTCTACTGGGAATCATTTGTGGTTTCTAGGGACCTAACAAAATCAGAGTCCTCCGTTTTTATGGGAAGCAGGAATAGATTAAATTAAATTAAATAACAATGGTAATCTTATACCTACTTACTTGACATAAAACATACTGAACTTAATGACTTACTTCTGAGTAGACATGTGAGTAGACATGTATGGCATAAATGTGTATAGCCTAGAGAACTACTGATTCACAAGTACGATTATGTGAGAAACATAGCTAAAGCTACATGTTATATTTGTTACTATAAACTATAGGGCATGTAAACCTTTTGTTACACTACTGAACAATTCCATGTCAAAGAGACTTAAACAAAACCTAAAAAGGGGTTATTGAAATATATCAGCTTCCCTTCTGCTTTGCTAAGCTGTAATCATTTGCCGTGAGAGTATTTTCCATCATAGATGGAGAAGTTTAGATAAATTATTCCATTTTGCTGGAAGCAGCATGATTCACATGGCTATTAATCTGCTTGTATCAATGCTTCTCTTACGAACTCTTGGTTCTGTTGTAAACATTTTCTACATGCTAAAACTTGGCATACAAGATTAAAGACCACCTGATTGCAAACAGAGCAGTACCTTAAATGCGCACAACTACCATCCACACACAAGCCTTTGAATGAGGGCCTTTGTGCAAAAACAGCCCTGAGATGTTTGGGATTAATTCAGAAGCAGACTCTAAATGCCAAGTGTGCAATGGGGATCCACAGATTATGGTTCTGAATAATTAAATTTCAGTGACCACCACAGTCTTCCCAAGCTGGATGGGTAAACAAGGCGAGTTTCTTCCCTCTGGAACCAGTGCTCATCACATTACAGGCACTTGCACACAAAGAATTGACTTCTCACTACAGCCACCCAATGTCAAACAGATTCTAAGTTAAGGGAGGCAAGAAGAGAAGCCCATGGTTGGAGTGTGTGTACAAAGAGCTTCTCAGAAATGCTTCCTTTTGAATGTTAATGATGTGGGTTGCTTGAGACACTACTGGGAGTTGGAGTTAAATTCAAAAAGCATTTTCTTTTATAAAACTAACTAGTGATGCACTTAATGGATAGCTTTAAATTTAGGGAATTCAATCTGTTCTCCATTTCAGGCCACTATTTGTAAATGGAAATTTACTGGGGTTTTGTGTAAAAATTATGTGTATGTGATCTGTACCCTAAGGATGTAAAATGATACAGACCTAGTTAGTGGGACTTACCTCCAACAGACATCTATATGATTACATTGTAAAACTGTTTTATAAAATTCTAATCATCTACATCCTTACATCCAGCTAGGAACTTTCTTTTAGATTAAGGACTTCTTGATAAATATGGGCAAATGAGACCATCTATACTATCATAAAGCTATGTGGAAAACAACTATTAATTTAGGAATTTTCCAATCACCCTCTCTCTTAGGATTTTTTCATTTTTTCAGGAAGAGACACAGGAGGTAATACAATAGTTTTGGCAAATAAAACTCATAGGGTGGATTTTGGAATCTGTATTATTTACTGGAACCTAACCCAGACTTTGAAATAGAGCAGATGTACAATGTAATCAGCAGAATGGGGAGGATTCCAGATCTAGGGTGACAAGTGATTAAATTTGATGGGAGTTTGTGGCATTTAAACTAATAATTTCTCTTCTCATGGTCCCATGATCATGGTTGCCAGGCATCCCATGATTATGATTGTCTGCATTCAATTGCCCAGGACATTTCAAAAATATATGGGTTAAAGGAATATTAGTCAGGGAATTTGACTGGTAAAAAAAAAAATCACACATTTACAGTAGCTTCCAGTTGTCCTGAAGCACGAGTTAATGAGATCACATGGAAACATATTGAAAACCAGGAAACATAACTTTTTTTTTTACACATAGCAAAACAGTGGAAAAATATTATACATGTAATACCGGAATTCATTCCGCTTTCATTAACACACAGGGGAATGTTGTGTTCATTTTAACTGCAGATGATAAAAAAACAAACACACACACAGACACTCTCCAATTTCCTGTAAATTAGCAAATGATAATGACTAAGGTGTACTAAACTCTAAAGTGATTTTTCCTGATGTTAAACACACTCATGCATGGGACTAACCCAGCCACACTTTTCAACTAATGGAAATCTTTGGGAAGATAGCTTGACACACTTTTTATGTTGCAGTTCTGGAAATCACTAAAAGCCCACACTCTTAAAAACCTTGGCTAAGTGTCTCCGGAGAGTCCAGATATGACAATGAGTTTTACATGAATGCAGTTTAGAACTTTAATGCTCACACAGATATCACATGTGGTTGCCACATATTTGCTCACTTCCTGGTACTACAGGTAGCATTGCCCTTCCACACTCACGCCTATGTATTTACTGTGTTGCAAGTGTTCCCCATATACTATCCAGCCTTAACCCAAAGACTCCAGAAGACTAGGATGGCTAAACATGGCTAGACTGCACACTCTGAATTTCTGTGCCCACATCCCCAGATAGATCATGTAAATTCTTGGCCAAGAGATTTCCCAATTATTCTTCCTCTATGTTCCAATCCTACACACACTTACCTAAGAATAAGCCCTATCAAACTTCAGAACAACCGTGCATAGGATTGCACTGAGAGTTACCCAAATGTGCTTAGAAAGTGAGGAACAGAAAGCTACGTGTGCAGTTTGCTGTACGAACTGAATTAACAAATTAGCTACCTAATGCTCCAAATAATCTAAGAGAGTTTTATGCATGTATTTATATATGTCCATTCATGATGCTTTGCAGAGTAAAAGAGTATAGGTCCCCTGCCTCAAGGAGCTTACAGCTTAAAATAATATTCAACAAGTGTCAATTGCAGCATGATTCTGTTGCAGTTCTGCACTCTCTTTACCGAAGCTGCCTCTGACTGATTGTGCTTCCCAATTTGTTCATTGCTGTGCTTGAACATTCTGTTTTTCAATGTTTTAGTTGATGCATTGTATTTTAATGCCAATTCTCCACTGCAAGCTACTCAGATTTTTTTTTAAATGTGGAAAATGTTATATACATTTATAAATGGTATAAATAAATAACGACCTTAAACCCAAGAGAAGCCAGAAAGGGGAGGAAATGGAGGGGGGTCGGAAGGAGGAGAATATGCCTTTGAGGTCTGGCATGAGAAGAAGGCATGGCAGGGTGCCCCGCGAGGGTCCGCAGTCCAGAGAGGCGCTCCGACAAGAGCTCCTGGCAGCTGCTTCACCACTGAAACCTGCTTGTTCCCTTGTCTCTCACTGCGACCAAAGAGTGGCAGCAGCAGCGTGGTGAGAAGCAGGACCAGCAGGTGCCTCTGCCTACCTGCTTGGTGGCCCTCTGCCCATCCAGCAAGCAGTAGCGATGGGCAGCTGCTGACAGGGGTGGTGAGAAGGCCAAGTTGCTGAGGGAGGGTTCCAGTTCTGTGTGCTGAGGCATTGTTGCTGGTGTAGGACAACATGGGAATTAGAGGGCTGAGCCAGAGTCTGCAAGAAAAAGGCTGGCTTTGCGGAAGGACTGGAGGGAAATCAGAGAGGAAGATTCACGCAGGCATTCCAGGAGGCCCTTCCAAGCAGGCTGGACAGGGCAGAAAGGGAAAGGTGCTTTCAAGGGGAGAGGAGGCCTTCATGAAGCAGAGCGGTGAAGCTACAGCAGCAAAGACCACCAGCAGGGGGATATTGGGATGTGAGGGCAGAGAGAAGCAGGACAATGCTATGGAAGGCTTTGGAGGTAAGAACAAGATGCTTGTGTTGGATCCCTGAATGGAGAAGAAAACCATGAAGGGATCCATTGGGGCCATCGTGCAATCAGAGCAATAAAAGAGGTGAGTGAATTTGTCAGTAGTACATAGATACAGCAGGATAAACTACAGCTTGCTTGCTTTTATACGGTGCAGCCACTGAAGCTGGGATTTCAAGCAGAAGAGAGGCATTTCATAACTCTTCCCATTTGATACATTTTTGCCACTGGAAATCAACCTCTACCCTCCCCCGTCCCACCAATGCTTTGATTTTCACCTGGAAAAACAGAGACGTACAGACCAAAGTTCTAGCCATAGGATTGTAGCCAATGTTAGTACTACTTAGAGTAGACCTGTAGGAGCCAGTGTGACACTCTAGTTAGACTATTGGGGTGATCTGGGTTCTAGCCTCCACTTGGCCATGAAACTCATTGGGTGACTTCAGACCAATCATGAACTCTCAGCTTAACTTATCTCACAGAATCACTGTGAGGACAAATGGGTGAGGAGGAAACCAGGAAAGCCACTTTGGGCTTCTTGCAGGAAAACGCTGGATATGAACACTAGGAATTATTGGATACCACCCATACTCAGTAGCTATCTCCCAGGACACATAGGAGCGATTGTCTTATCAGCTGCCAGTCCTAGAAGCACCTAACTGTTTTAGTGCAATTAATTCATTTTAAAAGCTTTATACCCTGCCCTTTCGTTATACAGTTCAAGGTGCCTTACAGAGCCTCACTTGAGTGTGCAGGCACCTTTTACATTCCGCTCAGCACAGAATGCAATAGCGGGATTCCTGGAAGTGTAAAGGGTTAAAGCACGGTTAGCTTTTCCTCTCTGAAAAGCAGAACTACCAAGCTGCCTCTGCGAGGACAGACTGTCGAAGTGAGATCAATGAAGAAACTCTGCAAAAGATTGAGATATATAGAGGGGGGTGGAGAGAGAAAGTGTGTGTGTGTGTGTTTTAATATGGCCCTAAGGAAAAGGCCATTTAATATAAAAATAAGGCCTGGCCATTAAAAACATCCAGACCCTATTTATATAAAAATGAAGGACAATCAAAGACCACACAATAAGCATACGGCTATAACACACAATTGTAAATGGGGCTTCATTGTACATTTTTATTGCCTTTGAATTTTTATTATGCCTGTATCATTATTTTACTGCCGTATTATTGTTTCCATCAGGCGCTGAAGAATGAGGAGGGAAGCAGGACCAGTCTACCAGCTTTGCTGACAGATCAGCGCCATCATACCCCTCCTTCAAGTGTCACCCACCAGCAGCTGGTCTATCAGGTCATGACAAAGAGTGACAGGAAGCAGGGACATTCCACCCGCTCTGCTGAAAGACCGGCTCCAATGGGCTCCTCGTCTCCGTAAGTCATTTGCATTCCAGCTGGGTGCTATAAAAACTATTACCGAATATTAAGGACTAGAGCTGGCATTTGCTCTTCCCTTCTGTCTTCCCCATCCCCTTTTCCTTTTCTGCCATGATTGTTGTTGTTGTTGTAAAATTACTCATGCCCACCTTTCTTCCTTTTGTGAGGAATCCAAGGCAGCTTGCAAAATTCTCCTATCCATTTTATTCCCATGACAACCCTGTGAGGTAGATTAGTTTGAGATCTCAGACTGGCCCAAAGTCACCCACTGAGCTTCAGGGCTGAGGTGGGACCAGAGTCCAGTTCTACTAACTCTCAGTTCAACGCTCTGATCACTATGCCACACTGGCTCTCTAGATTGTAAGCCTGCAAATAAGGCCCTGTCTCATTTTATAGACTGTACATAAGCCCTTCAGCCTTTTCAGAACAAGAGCAGGAAAAACTATTTAAATAAATAAATGCACAACAGTACTAACAAGATAGAGAATAAACATCCCTGCAATAAAGCATTAATTCTGTATTTTCAAGGCTGCAAAAATAATCTGGATGTTATTGCTTTTTAAAAAATGCAAACCAGAAAAGAGGCAAGTAGCAATCCAAGAATCTACAGAAGATGGCTTGAATTTGCTTTTATTGACCAATGTAAATATTAATCATGTCATGCCATGCCACATACAAAAAATGATTTCTCCCACAGAAATCAATGGAAATATTTCATTTGATTCTTTAACTATATGAGGTAGCAAAACAGAGGAGTTAGCAGCATTTTAAAATTTAGCTTTAAAGCATCTTTAAAAATGTACCTCATGTATGATGTTGGGGATAATGGCTTTGATTTGGCCCACTGATAGCGTTGCTGTGGCACCGAAAGATACTGATCGCAGAAGTTTCCTTTCCGGATTTGCTGAAACCCAGGAAAATCTTCTGGTGATAAGTCAGCTGTTGGTGATATGGTCCCCTGATCATCACCACTTGGTTCAGTCTTGAGTGTCATGGATGGGGTGTGATCAATTGCAGTTTTCCTCGACTTGATAGGAATCCCATCGTTCATGTCTATTGTGCTGTCAGTGGTGAGGGCATTGATAGCTGCGACAATGGCTGAACTGGTATACTGGTTTGTGTTTCCCAGCCATGTCTCATCGGTCACGCTGACCCTCGGAGAGTTCTGGGGAGAGGGTGTTGGAGAGTGGTGAGGCGAATAGGAGGTCTGCCTGCCATTCAGACTGTATTTTCTTTTGTTGCAGGGAGAAGACGGTCTGGAGCCCCGAGCCACCAGCCAGTTCTCCTCAGTAATGCTTGTTCTTGGAGATGTGGAGGGAGAATGTCGGGGTGAATTCAGTAATGTGCAAGCTACCAAGTTTCGCTGATACCTTTCCTCCGTGTCAGTGGTCTTGGGCGATACACATGGTGACTGCCAAGGGGATGTCTGAGGGGAAGTGTAAGGATAGGAGTAATTGGATTCATAGGAAGAAGCTTCTGAGTTGCAGCTTCTGGAAGACAAGCTACTGGCTGGGCTCAGGCAAGATGGGTCTCTATATGCCTCAATATTTGGTAAGCTCAGTGTGGCAGTTGAAGATGGCCTCTTTGCATTAGAGATGGGCTCCTCAACCTCAGCATCATGGAAGAACTGGTTGTTGTTATGATGAAGTCCCAAGTAGGAGGTTATTTCAATTCTGGGGCTCTCTAATGCTGGAACTCCATTAGGTCTGACATTGGGAGGCAGATAATACCCGGCGGTGCTACTGTCAGTTTGCCCTCCATATGCCGAAGGATGATTAGCTGATGGGACAACTGAAATGACTGGATTAGATGTCTGAAGGCCATGACATGGAGTTGACAATGAAGGATGTGCCACGCTTAGGGGCAAACTTGAATTTATATTTGAAGATGCATAGTTATAATGTTCTGCAAAAAGAAAAGAGAAAAATGTTAAAACAAAACCAAAACGAATGACATGAAATGCTGCACATGCACCCAAACCAATTGAACAGTAAACTGAGTCTATCCTAGTCTAATGGCTATTCTAGAGTTTTATCTGGATTCAGACTTTAGTTCAGCTTGTTCAGTGAGTGGGAATGGGCTCTTTGCCTCAGTTCCCTTATTGTACAACAGGGATTACAATGATATGAGCTATACATTTATTCTGCAGAAAAACGAGCAAAGACTGCTAGTTGAAGGCATTCAAAAGCATTTGAATGCTACAGGGATCACCAAGAACCAAAGTGGCAATAATGTGTACATTTTTGGTACAATGGATAAGGCAGCCACACAGCATGCCCAGAGCTTGACCATCTAATCTTGGTAGATGGGAATTGCTGCTTTGGACACAGCCCTTGGAATCACACCGAAAGGATGTGTGAGTTACTCGGAAATCATCTCTTGACACTTCTAATACCCCCAGGGCAGCAGGTTAGGGAAGGTCAGGCTAGAACATTTGTGAGAGGCAAAAACATTCCTAGGAGAGAGTAAGCATGTTTTCAAAGAGCAAAACATGAATGTACATGATTAAATTGTTCAAGAGAAAACCGAAACCAAAGTTTAAGATGGAGGAAAACATTATATAGGAAAGCATGTTCAGGTATTGTCTCATACTGAAGTGGAAAACACCAGCAACACAACTTCTGGTTTGATCACGTTGTCAGCTAGAGTGCTATTGGGCAACTCTGCTGTCTGGAGTTATTGATCTTCTGGAGTGAAAAAGCATGAGGATACAATTAAGTGTTTATCTGCTCTCTCATTAATTTCTCAAAAGGCAATTTCCATTTTATTGATTTTTTATCCATTTCCAATTACAGTTTAATGCAAGATAGTAGCACTGGTACCAATTATATCATAGTGCAAGCAGAACTAAAAAGTACAAGGAAATGGTACAAAGGTTTTGAGAGAAAAAGAGAAAGAACACTCATGTGCACAGCAAGCGCATGAAACTTCACTGGGCCTCTGACACGTTGCGCAAAGCAAGAGTGGCTTCCTCTTCCACACAAACCAGTACAGCTAGCCAACTCCTCCGTTTGCCACTTGACTTCAGCAAAACAGCTACATCAGCTCTTATGCACTCTCAGATCTGATCAGTACAAGTTGGCCTTTTCCTCCTACTGAACACCAAAAATAGATCAGATTGTGACTCTGTGTGTGATGTTAACCACAGAAAGCACATCCAGGTTACAACACAGAGAAATGGGAGCAGGAGCTTTTTAAAAATATGTTAAATTGGTCTACTAGTAGAGCTCTTTATAGCCAACAAACTTCACCTGCCCTGAGACCTATTCAGCTATTTGCTTCCACCCCAAAACAGTAGCCCTGTGTTGATTTCCCTTCCCCTTCTTCCCTTGACATTTGGGTGCATGTATTTAAACTGACTTCTTCCTGCTCTCACTGCTCTAAATCAGTGGCTAATGCTGGCACGGCAACAGACAACACAGTGCAGGGGTGGGCAACTGGTGCCTCCCAAACATTTTGACCTACAGCTCCCGCAGTCCCTCACCGTTGGCTAGGCTGGCTATGGCTGATGACCCAGACACATGGAGGGTTCTGCAGGCCATGACACTTGCAGGGTCCCAGGTTGCCCAACCAGTAAAATGGGTTGTATGCAGCACAGTCCTCCCACCAGCAGGTGGCCCACCACTGCTGGATCAAATTTCCCCTCCTAGTGCAGCCCCCAAGATATCCACCAAATCTCTTCTAGGGTGGTTGGGAGACCCTCCCGATCAGATCTGGGAGGTGTGCAGGAGGTTCAGATGGGGAATAAAAACTCAAGGTTAAGCCGGTGGCTTGCTTAACCTTGGCTTAAGCCCAGTGACACTGAAACATGGGTATGGGCACAAACCTATGCATGCTTAGACAGAAAAAGCTCGCCTCCAAGCATGCCCCCGTCAGGCAGCTGCAGGGCATGTTTTCCATGTGAACGTACACTCTAAATGGGCTTAAACGTTTCAAGAAAGAGCAGGAAAAGCAGAAGGAACAGGAATGGGAGTCAACATGAAGCTGCTGTGGACTATATACAGGCTGTTTATCACATGTGTGCAACATTCCCTTTTCCTTTCAAAGAGGTGGACCATTCTGTTGGAGAGCTACCTAGCATAGTTTCACACTTCTAGCAGCACCAGTGCCTTTTCAGAATGGTGTTAACCCAGGTCACTTCATCAGCTGGCTAGCTTTTGCCTCAGCTACTTGCATTGCTGAAATTCTACTGAAATCACATTTTCTACCAGTGTTGCTAGAGCCATGAAGGCTAGTCAGCATAACATTTGGATCAAGGTACAATCCTATGTACATTTTGACAGAAAGTCCTACAACATGCAATACACCTCAGCCAGCAAGGGAGTTGTAGGGCATTTTCTGTCGAAACATACATAGGTTTGCAGCCTCAGGGACATAAAACCCCTAAATGCTTATGCAACTCAAGAGCTCTGACCCTGTAACAAAATAAAAACCCAAGAGTCCTGCCTGTTTTTCTGCATCATAGCTTCCTCCAGTTTAAACATGCCCTTTTAAGCTTCATTTGCTTTTTGAGTATTCTGTATTCTGGGATGATTGAAATAAAGCAAGTCAAAACTTCCTCACTTCCTTCATGTACAATGTTTGTTTCCTTCCTTCCCAGGAGGCAAACCCCCCAGGCGTTGGCACTCCCCAACTTAGACACGGAGATCCGGAAAAGCTCCGTTAATGATCATGGCTCTGTTCCCAACACGACTCAATTCTCTCTAGCACTGCATGTGCAACAAAGACTCTGAGCTTGTCCCTTCTGCACGGTTGCTTATCATGCCTTTTTGTTTATTACCAATATTTCTGGCTCCACCATCATCCAAATATTTAGATGTGTTAAGAGCTACAAAGAGTGACAAGACAGATGGGCGGCAATACAGCACCACTCCAGTTGCTCCCTAAACAGCTCTGCGGTATATGAAGATGACTGATAGCACGTCCCGCACAATTAATACGTTCAACACCTATACAAATCTTTTTTACCAGATGCCTTAGGAAACCTGGCTATTCACCAAGAGATGTTCATTGACTTTCAGGGGTGGAGCAGCAAAAAAACAGGGCTCCCTCTAGCTTGAGGCTTCATTCATGTACCAAGCACTACCAATTATGAAAAGATACCATTTAGATGTATACAAAATGTATACTCCATGAAAGCCTATTTAGGCCTGTGTAAAATGGCAGACAACTACGCACCAATGACATCCAGCCCATTGAAAATGCTGTATATTAGCCATGATGAGCAGGAATGGGCAGGAATGGGAATGTTTTAGACCAGAAGTTACCAAGGTCAATGGTCAGGAATGCTGGGAGTTGAAGGCTGAAACATCTGGAGATCTAGTTTCTGCCCATCCCTGATTATGAGAACAAATGGAATCAGTGTTCTTAAAAATGGATAGTAGGCGGCCCCTCTGTGGGAAAAGCAGCAGACAGAGCCCCACTGAAGGCCATGTCAATGGTAAACATAGTCGGGCACCTGGCCAGGGTAACAGAGCACAGACAGAACCCTTTGGACTTGCCCCCTGTCTTCACCACTGCAACCTGCTAATTCATCTGTCTCTTGCTCTGGCAGTGAAAAGAAGTAGCAAATGCCAATGTTCACACACTCACTAGCTCTCTGTTTATCAAGCAAGCAATTGTAATGATGTGAAAGAGGACCAAGAGCAACAGCAGATGGCAAAAATGGTGGTGTGAACTCACCCTGGGAGGCAGTTTGCTAATGGACCGTCAAAACCTGGAGCTAAAACCCTATTCACACACCAGTACCTCCTGGGGTTGTATCCAGGCAGACACAACAGATGTGGGATTTGAGTTCACATGCTGCTTCCCTCTCCCATCCATTCCCCCTCTTCTGTTCCCCTCAGTGCTTCATGGTTCTTTGAATGTAGGGTCTCCATTCATTTTTCCCCTCCCAGGTTCATAGGAAATTAAATAATAACCATGAAATTGCTTGGTCTGGTTGTTCAAATTTCACTCTAGTTCGTTGATTGATTGATTTATATCCTGCCTTTTCCCTACAAAGGACTCGAGGCAGCTTACATCATTCTCCTCTTCCATCTTATCCCCACAACAACAACCCTGTGAGGTAGGTTGGGCTGAGAGTCTGATTGGCCCAAAGTCACCCAGTTGGCTCCATGGCTGAGCGGGGACTAGAACCCAGATCGTCTGAGTCCCAGTCCCATGCTCTTAACCACGACACCACACTGGCTCTCCATTTAAGAAGAACTGGAAGGGAGGAAGGATAATACATATCAAAAGGCCATTTCTGTTCTCTTCTACAAATAATCCTTCAGAAAGGAGGGGATGAAACCCATCTGAATGGCCCCCAGAAAAGGGGCACACTTTTCTTTGCCATTTTTTCTATATTACTTAGCTGTCCTTGTCCCTTTGCCACTTCCAAAGGGGATATGAGGTGGGGGAATTGGTGCATGCCCTGTGGAACATCAGCCACACTACTGTTTAGCTGTGTGCCTCTGGGACGAAGTATTATTCCAAATTTCTCGATGCCGCATTGTGCGTGGGTATGCAACTTGCCTGCAGAAATGTTTGGTGTGAACTGGTTTATACATGTAAAGGGCTGGGAAACACCTCAATGATTGCAGCTGCTCTTTTCCCAGCAGCCACTACCACAGAAATGACTTTCAATACAATGCACACAACAAGGTATACATCCAAAGAGAGTAATATTGCTACAGGCTTGTTTTGTTGTACATTGTTGTCCACAACTGAGTCATGCTCCAACCTATTTTGTGCTAAACTAGGGGGATTATATATTAGAGAAAAGATAGACAGGTTTTTTTCCAAAAAATGTACACATTATATATGTCTATGTTTATTAGATAGGTAAAAAGATGGGTATAACCTAACAGAAAACTGAAATGTTCTCATGTTCCAGACTGGAGCTGAAAAGGCAGAATGCTAGTCTACCCACAGCAATTTACATGACATAACAAGAGGAATTACATGCCTGGTGCATAGTGGTCTTTTAAGATCTCAAATGAACTTAGCAGGAAAAAAATATGGATAAGCATAGCTAACCAAACATGGGTGAACATTTCACCTGGTTCAGATGCAGTATTTCTGGTTCAAGAAACCATGGTTTCTTGGACTTAGAAGTGCCCTGGTGAATATGTCTTAATAGAAGAGTTCCTAACTTGTTAAATTACAGCTGAGTGAGGTGACAGAGCCAAGAAACTGTGGCTCAAATACTCCTTACAAACCAGGACTCCACACCTCAGTTTGTGAATAGCAATCCTGTCTCGGAAAGAGTGTTCAACCCAGCTTTCTGGGCTAGAAGACCCATGTTGGAAGTTCCTGTGTTCTATTAAGACAGGCATACGATGGTAGAAAGGTGCTCATAGGCCCATGGCACATTCCCAATCTGGAAACCACGGAATTATCTTTGTCTCTGGAGGTTCAGGTCACTTTCTATCAGCTAATAGTCTAAATGCCAGCCCTTCCAGGAAGAGCTGGAAGTGGCAACTTCTAACTTGCATTACCGCATATAAATGAGTTTGACGTAGGAGTGCCCTTTGAAAACAGTTCTGAAATTGATAGTCCGTAACACTGTGGCTGCTAGTTAATAGGAATCAGGCAACTACAACGTATCTTTTCTGTATTTAAACAATGTTTAAATACATTTCTGAGCTCAGTTCTGGTGGTGTGCCTAGGACTTGTCTTTAGGGCCAAAGTTCAGGTCCCCTTAGCCAGGGGTCCCCTCAAAATAACTACCCTAAGGCAGAAACAGGCAAGCTTGGTGCTAAGAGGGCCAAAACTGCCATTGTGAGCCGCCCCGAGGCTTTGGCGAATGGGGCGGCATAGAAGTTCCCCAAATAAATAAATAAATAAATAAATAAATAAATAAATACTGATCCCTGTAGCTTGCTTGCTTTAAAAATACAGTGGGACAGCTGACCTACCTTGTACATGGAAAGAGATGCTCCTTCTGTTACTTGTATTGTAATAATAGACTATTTTTTCCAACAACAAAATAATGCTTATTCCCAAGTAAGGGCAGCAGAAGCAGACTCCGTTTAAAGCCATCATGATGCTATGACTTCAATGAGTTTTAAATGTGAACGCCATACACTCTGAATATTTATTTTTCACCAGAACTGGCAAACAGGGTTTGTTTTTGTTTTCTGCTGAAACATATCAGGTACACAGAAGCCAGTGTAACACATAAACATTTTAAAACATAAAAATGTTTAAATAAATAAATGGTGGGAGAGAGAGAGAGAGAGGAGAAACGTTAACTGGGTGCTTTGTTCATGGCCATAAAGTGCCCCCTTCCAGAGTCTGGGGTCTAAAATTACATAGCTGCACCACTGCTCAAATTAGTTTTGTTTTTAAATCTTTATCTGGATCTCAAGTTGTGTATCAGTATATCTGTTTGACTGCCTTCTCCTGAATCAATCTACCTGTACATTCAGCTCGCCAGCTGAAGCATTGCTCCAGCTTCCCCCACCCACTAACACATAGCGAGTCTCAACTAGAGAGGGCCTTCTCAGTGGTGGCACCTCATCTCTGCAATGCCTCGAGGAGGAGGCTCACCTGCTGACATTACCTTCATTTAAACACAAGACTAAAGCTTTTGTTTTCCCAGGATAAACTTTTAACCCTTTAGGCAGTTTTGATATTTTTATCCAAATGGGCTGTTGGTATTTTTATTTTATTTTTTATATGTGGTATTATAATTTATAATATTTTGTGTTGTAATATGTTGCATTATATTTTTAATATTTTATCTGTTACATATAGAATTTGCCACCCCAAGAACCTATCTCTATGTTGATGGCATGAGTCATGAATTATATAAACAAACATATAGCAACAAATTATATAAAGAAACAACTGGCTTCATGTGCAGTTTGAACTGGGAGAAGACTTGATACAGCAACACAATGGAAGAAAACCAGATTTTGGTCAGACTGAAATGGATCCTGAGTGGGAATAAGTCTGCATTACTAGGTTAACTTATTTTGCAAAGGTTGCAAACCAAACTTTTACCCACCAACACCATTAACTTGTTTAGAGTGAGCAGAATAAAATCCCTCTAGACCCAAACATTTCAAAATATAGAAAAACAGAGGCATAATCCAGTAAGGGATAATCCAGCCACACTTAATTCCACTGTTTTCACTAGGGATAAGAATGCCTAACTGTGCAGGCCTGTGCCACAGAGCACATTAATGAAAACAGGTTCCTCTATAAATATATTTTAATAAATTATATTGATACAGGAGGTTCTTCTGTATGAAGGTCCAAAGCCTTGTAACCAATAAGTTACTCTGCCTCATACAGTTAGAATACTGTAGAGCAGAGATGCTTTCTCTTTCGCAGGGCTGCTGCTACTTGTTTGCGTGAAAGGTAGAGAGCACGCGGGCCTTTACTTTTCCTCCTGCACAACACAACACCGCACTGTCTAGGCTGGCAGATGAGGCGAGGAAACCTGAGTAGCAAGTCCTGCCCTTGATGCCAACCTGCAATGAGGTATTCTTTCTGCAGGTGATCAAAACCGAGTGCACAGGGTCTTGCTCCTGAGCAGGCCTGCGTACAACTGGGCTGCATTTTGTATGCTCAGAAGGAAAAGCACCCAAGTTGGCAAGATTACAAGTGGTGCCCAAATATAATAGGATCAATTCCATAAAGGAAGCCACAGCTGAGAGCTGAGCAGGGCTGTCGAAAGCAGGGCATTGTGGAGCACACCTATTCACAGGATTGCCCTAAGCCAGAGGTGACTTGGAGGCAAGTAACTTCAACAAACTCCTGCACTGCTTGCTTTGCATTCTCTGTCCTTGGCCACATCCTGCACTCTAAGCTCCCTACCTCCAGACATGGGGGTGGGCAGGGAGTGCAGCTCCCAATATTCTTTCCAAACTGGAACTTGATCTCTACCTGGAAATGAGTGGACCATCTGGTTTATGCCATTCCCCTGTGTCCAATTAAGGCTGCAAGTGAGACTTGTGCAAGGCCTTACACTGGGATATAAGAATCGTGCAACGTATCATCCAGCCAAGACTGATTGTGTCTTGAGTTCTTGCAGGCTGGAACTGCACCCCCTCCAAATCCTCTCTCCCACCTCCTCCAAGCAGTGCACCAGTTTGAGGATGAATAACTGAACTCAGGAAGCCAGTGGAGGGATTTCCAACCAGTATCTAAACCCCTGTCCTTCTCTAGTCTACGCTCAGCCCAACACAGTGTGGGCCAGTGTTGGAAGTGCTGGCCGGGACTTGCGGAGCCAGGTTCTGGTCCCTACTCAGCCATGAAATTCTGCAGGTGACTTTGAGTCAGTCACACACTCTCAGCCTAACTGGTGTCACCGGGTGGCTGTCGTGAGGATAAAACGGACAGGAGAATGTGGTAGGCCACCTCGGGCTTCTTGCAAGGGGAAGGAAGAAGGGCTATAAAAGTAATTAATAAATAAACTGCAGGCCCACCCAAACTCTAGGCCCTCACATGAGAATGCTTTCCCCACTTCCCTTCTTCTAATTTACTAGTTCGCCCCCTAAGTCCTGTCACTTCCCCACAAAGCCCGCAGCTCACTCGCTCACTCGTGCTTCTAGCAAGCTTTCCCCCAAGGATCCCCACAGCCTTGAGAGGAAGGCAGAGCCGACGAGTGTGCACGTGTGAATGCTCGTCCTTGCGACTCAGCATGGAGGAGCGCTGTCAAGAGCAAGCCTCTTCCCAGATATGTGCCACTAGGATAAGGACGGAAACCAAACGGGGCGCGAAATGCAAAGCGGGCAAGAAGAGCCGCGCGTGACCGCGGCGGCGTTCATCCGGCTGCGAGGCAACCGTCGCCGCCGCGTTATGTATGCGCCGCTTCGCTCTTGCCACGCCAAGGCGCCTCCAGCGCGCGCCGGGAACCTCTCCCGCGGCCCCGCCGGCGCTGCCCCGTCCTTGCGGGCTGCGGGAGAGCGAGGGGGCCGCGCGGGAAAGAGCCGCCCGCGCCAGCGCAGCACCGGGAGGCGCGTCCAGCTCGCTCCTCCACTCCCTCGACGCCGCCCATTGTGGAGAGCGCGCTGTCCCCGGCCCCGGAGAACCGCTATATTTAACGCGCTGCAAATAAACGCTCCTGGCGAAGCTCGCCGCCTGCCTCCCTGCCCCCCCCCCCCCCCAGCCCTGTCGCTGTCTCCGTCCCCGTCCCCGGGGGGCAAGCTGGCAGCGACGCTGCTCGTCACCAACCTTTGCCGTCGCCGCCGCCGCCGGCACCCTCGTCGCTCTGGTTAAACTCGAAGAGGAAATCGAAATCAAACTCGGGCGCTTCCTCCAGGCCGGTCATGGCTTCGGGGCAGCCTCGGAGGCGGCGCGCCCTCCTGCCTCTCGCGCGGGGCCGGCGAGCCGGGGCACCTGTTGCCGGGCCGCGGGTGCCGCGGGCGCCCCTCGCCGCGGGGCCGGGCAGGCGCTGGGGAGCCCTCGGTGGAGCCGGCGGGCGCGCCGCGGGCTGGCTCGCGGGTCCTGGGACGCCCCGCCAGCCACGCAGCCTGCTGGGTCGCTGTAACGTGACCCGCGGCCGGCGGGCGGGCGGGCGAGCGCGGTCGCAGCCGCCTTATCGCTCGATCGCTGCCGGGCGCAGGGACCCTCCCCCTCCCTGTGTTGCTCTGCACCCGGAAACATCAACAGCCGCGCTGCTCAGCTCTGCCTGCCTGCCTGCCTGGCTCTCGCGGGTTCCTCATTTTACAGCGCGCCCGCTCCGCCGCTCGGGTTACACGGCCCTAGGCGCTGGCGCATCCCGCCCCGTCCTCGCGAAGGCTCGGGCACGTCGGGAGGCAGCGTGCTCTGCCCGGTCCATTTCTCGCTGGTGGTCGCCAAGAAAGCCGAGCCCCGCTGCCTGGCAGCGCCCAAGCGCCGCGTCCCAGGGGGTTCCTTTTGGCCGCTCGCGAGCGGAACGCCCATGGGGCTCTGAAGGCTGCACCGTGGCGCGGCCCCGCGCGCTCCGCTCGCTGCGCTTGTTCCGCGAGTCGAAGCCCTCTGGGCGGCTGAACAAAAAACGAGAAGAAGGGGGCCCCCCTGGGCACTTAGACAGAACAAACCTCCTGCGCCTGGCTGGGGGACGCTGCGAGCTTCCTCTGTCTCGGCTTGCATAGGGCTGTGTCCTAAAACAGGTTAACAAGTAAAAGCAGACCCCTATTCCAAAAAGGACCGGCACTAGCAATGCCCAACTGGCTATGGCGCCCCAGCAGGTGCTTCATGGATGGGTTAGGCTTAGGTTCAGGTTCAGGCTTAGACTTAGGGTTAGGGTCCCATGTTTTCCTGCCACCTTTTCTATGGTAAGGGGGGGGGAGGGGGAATGGAAGAAGGGTCGGGGATGGGGTGGGAGAAAGGTGGAATGGCCGCAGCACAGTACCTGAGTGCTGAGGCAGGGAACCCCCCTCTCCCACCCCATGTCCCGCTCCTCATACACCCTATACACCCATGTCTAAGACTGTGACAAGCCTGTGTAAGAGCCTGTCTCTGCAGCAGCCCTGAAAGGCTTTTGCTTTTTTTTTTTTAAAGGAGGCTCAGCAGTGAATTAATCTTGAATTCAAATATAATAACAAGTGTACTGAAAAGATGCAGTTCATTAATTTCATAGAATAGTAGAAGGACTAGATGCTCAGTCTAAATGCTCAGGAGGAAATAGCAGAACTAACACATTCTGCCTCCCTCTTCCCACGTGTCAGCTCCCAACTTGGCAACTCTGCCTCACAGTTCTGCTTCCCACGGCACAACCCAACCGAGCAAGTAGAGGCTGTCAGGCTATCGCTCCCCCTTCACTTCAACCACTGTGCTCGTTGTTGCTCGACTGCCTCTGGAGCAGCCCTCTTCGGCCGTGGCCCCTGCACCTGCTCTTTGTGCTGCAGGAACACAGCCTGGTGCACCACAAATCCCACCCCTTGAGCCACCTGGGAATCATGGTTATCAGTGACAGTGCAGATGTGATGCAACACAGGTTGCAGCTCTTGACATTAAATTCCTGGCTGCCTCTGAAAGATGACCTAGCAAGTCGGATGGGTACTTGGTGCTTCCCACAGTCCTCTGGTGCACAGCTGGAGATGGGACAAAAGCTGCGGCAGGTTCCTGAGGTTCCCGCACTGTGGAAAGGCCTGACCAGCTGCTTTTCTGGCGCCTGGCTTGAAAGAGAAAAAAGGGGAAGCAAGGGATGTACCAACAACAATTATTTTTGCATGGTTGCTGGGTAAGCCTGGTGGTATGTGGGTCAAAAATGCCAGATAGCTTCCCCAGGGTCTAATGATGAAAATATATTAAGCACAAGCTCTGTTGCTTTGGCAGCTACACCACCCTTCCTGCAACCCTCTGCTAGCCTTGTGAGAGCCAGTGTGGTATAATGATTAAGAGTGTTGAGGAGGGACTCTGGAAATTTGGGTTCTAGACCATGAAACTCACTGGGTGACTTTGAGCCAGTCAATGACTCTCAGACTATCCTACCTCACAGGGTTGTTGTTGTGAGGATAAGATTGAGAGGAGGAGGAGAATTGTGTAAGCCACCTTGAGCTCCTTGGAAGAAAACAAGAAAATGCATATAATTAATTGATTAAACACTCTGTATCAGTGCACCTTCAATAAAAACTCCCCTCTGATGATGCTAGTATATAAGAAAAGTCATGCTGTATCAGGCCAAAGGTCCATCTAGTCCAGTTCTGTATACATGGTGGCAAACCAGCTCAAGCAGGACAGGTGCAGGACTTCCTCCTGCCCGAGCTCCTCAGCAACTGGTGTTTGCAGGTATGACACCCCTGGCAAAGGAGGCAGCACACAGCACTCATAGTCTGAATTGTAAACTGATACACTGTGATGCCATTAGCTGAACCCTGAATGAAATCAATCAGCCTACAGCCTATTATGAATGAATCTGTTCATGTGAATTGGCTCTGTTGCAGGTTGCTGCTAGCATTACCAGAAAGAAGAGGTGTCTTCAGAAGGAGCACAGAGGAATCAGGTACCCTATGTCTCAGGGAAGAGGAAAATGCAAGAAATTTCCCTCATGCTGGTTATGAGAATTGCCTGTGCTTACTGAAAACTTTAGCTTTACAAGAGTGCCAGCCCAAGACTTTGGGTGGCTTGAAGTAGAGCTTCTTGTGACAATGTTCCACAACCTCAGCGCTAAAAGATCTCCACTGAAGCTTTCCATTGCTCAACCAGTTGTGGAAGAAGTCACACAGTGAGCAGCACAAGAGCAATGCACAGTGGGTTATACAAGTGTAATGCACAACCACAGCATGTACAAATGTCTGCAGAAATGTAACTTTAATTGTATTCTCCTTTTATCCGTTGTTCAGAATCTGTTTTGTGCCAGCACTTTATCATTTGCATTAACGGAGTGGAACAGATGGATGCTGCCCGATGTTTTCAAAAGGGTTACTTCATGATTTGGACATCAGTTCCATTCTTCAACTATCACCCTAAATTTTGCAACCAGAAATTGCCTGCTCCACTTGTCTTCAAATATTACATCAGTGTGCTCTCTTAGAGGTGCTTTACAAGTTGTGATTAAAACTATGTATGTACAATGCACATGTTAGCAGTGCTGCATTCAGGGCAGAACTTTGGGGACCAAAGACCCCCCCCCAAATGAGCAGGATCCCCCCAAACACAGTAAGTCTTATTCCATTCTGAAGTAAATATCATATCACCAAAGAGAATTTCCCCATAAAATCATTAAACCCAAAGCCTAAAACTACTTAGCTGTACTAGCTCCCATTACAACTAGTGCCTATTACAAGTAAATTATGAGTGAAGTAAAGATGTGTTTGAAAGATGTTGCTGATTTAGCAATCCTGTAAAGTTACCAAGGAGGCAGCAACTGGTCCATAAGGCTCCAAGAGATGGACAAACATTTGCGAGCTGACATATATCTGAAGGAACAGACAAATGTGTGGGAATTCCAGTACACATTCTATTTAAGAGAGACCTGTGAATGTCAAATCTGCTTCTAGATCTTGCTGCACCAACATCTCTTCTAAGGGACAAGTATATTATTATTTCTATTTTATGTCCACCTACCCAGTTACATATAGGGAAGGAGAAAATCCTGGAAGTTTGAGATACCGCATCCAGCTTGTGTCAGGCATGTAAACTATTATCACGTATTTTTCCCATGAAATGTTTTATGTTATAGCAATATCTTGCAGAAACATTTTTGCACATGAAAAGCAGAACATGAGGCTCTCTCAAGCTCCAAGTTAACATTTGAGTCATCCCTTCTGAAAATCAACACATGGTACTCCCATGTTAACTTCAGTTCTGATTTTTCAGTACAACATTTGTAGGGATTAAACTACAGCCTCTTCTCATTGCTTTTCCTTATATTTAAAGAAGAAAATATAAGTTACCTACATTTTCCTGCCTTTAAAGAATATGAAAATGCAAGCTTTGCAAAAGGCACTTATTTCAATTGTATTTTATGGAGCAGAGACGTAAGTCCTCCTAACTTCACAGCCATCTATTCCATAGCACTGGCTGAAACTGCAGGCATTTTCCAGCAGTTACGAACTACCCCTGGTGACGTGCAGCTGTCTATAGTGATACTGCAAGAAGTAGTTCTGGCAGTAAATAGCTAATCCAGCCTTTTCCAGCTTGGTGCCCTCCAGATGTCTTGGGCTGTAACTCCGTCATTCCCAGCCAACACGTCTCAGTGCTTTCTTCATCCCAAACAATTTGCTGCTAAACCGCTGGACCCAAACATTTGCGAACTCACGATATATTTTTGATTCTTTTAATATGGGTACCACTGTCCTCAGGCTGGATAACATAATCAGTTTTTTTACATTGTGTTTTTATACATGATGTCAGCCCCTGTCAGCCTTTGCAATCAACTAAATACACACCTGGAAATGTGGAAAGAACAACGTTTCTATGAATAGTAAATCTGAGCGGAACTGTTGAACTGGAAATTCAAGCCAGTATATTGATCACTTGACTTATGGTAAATCGTTTTCTTAGGAAAGAACATGTAAGTTTGAAATCCATTAGGGAAATTTGGAAAACAGCTTGTAAATTTGTTCTGCATCTATTTTCTCTCTCTTCTCTTCATTCTTAGACATTCAGAAGACAAGTTCTGCACACTAAGCCACTTCAAAAGTGTACGCTGGTTGAATTCTTACTTTTATAAAGTGGTTGTGTGAATTCACCCCTAGTATGACCTGAATCTTCAAGGGCTTAGGATTGTTCCAGTTGATTTTGGTATCTTAACCTTACTGTTGTTCTCTCTTTTTTTTATAAGAAGACTTACATATGTCATTTTAAAAATCATTTCTCCACTTTAGTTGTCATTGTTTTTGAATTCCTGCTCAAAGTAAATAAGGGAAAGCCTTGCCACATCTCCTATTAGGTGAAACATACCACACTGTAGCCCATAAACATCTTTGGAGGGATAAGGAGTGGCAAAGAGTGGGAGCAGGGCTGGCTGAAAAGTGTGCAACAGCCACCAGGGAACCTTGGTCATGGTGGGGTTTATATTTCTCTTCACTGGCAGACAACAATGTAATTGGCAAAGGTTTCCAGTCTCCTGGAACACACTGATTGGAACCTTCTTGTATCTTTTTGGCTAACTGATATATTATGAAATCTCCAAAGAGAACGGTGGTTGCCCCTTTATGTGGGCTGGTGACTTTGAGAAGGTATTTGTATCTAAGCACTGCTGACCCAGACCACACCAAAAAACCCGTTCTCTAGCCATGTGTATATAAACATGGCACTAATGATGCTGCCTGCACATGATCTGCAAATGATTCCAACCTGGTAGACCCCAGAAGAAAGGAATGGGGGTTATCTGCTGCTAAAAATTGTTCTCATATGCTATGAAATGCCAGATTTCTTCTTCAACTGGGAAGCTGTGCTATGATGCAACTGACGTCAATTGAACCAAGGTCTAGCGTCTTCAATGGTTCAATTAATTTCCCTACATTCATCAGATGGGTCATATTTGAGGTTTTAGTCCATCACAATTTGTGACAACACCTTCGTTTTTACAATGTCCCCAAAGCAATGGCTATGATTCAGCCCAAGCCCAAGCTGAATCAGACAACCCTTCCAGACAATTTGTGGGGTTTGCCAAAGAGAAGTGGGCTTCCATTCGAAGAACCATAACCAAAGCTGAATCCTACAGGAAGCTTGTTAGCCTTTTGGTTGCAGAAAAACACATAGTATCTCCACAAAGAAGTTTTGTTTCATTTCTTTCAGTACTTAACAAGAAGATTGGGGTGCAGGGTAGGGAGCTGAGTGACTGACAGGCCATCTTGAATCAGAGGTCTCAGTTTACCGGAGACACTCCTGTCTCAGTGCTTTGGGGAGGGCAAAGCTGGGACTGTCGGGTGGACATTCTTACAGTGTCACCAGGATTCACTATGAAAAAAGCCTTAAACTGTAGCTTTTGCACCTAGACTTCTTAAACTTTGGAAGTTTCTTGCTTGGAGATGCTTCTATGATGAGTGCCATTTTCATAGGCATTGCCCAAAAAAATTATAGCAGGAAGGGGATGCAAATGAGAGGCAGTGTGGTGTAGTGGTTAAGAGCATGGGGCTGGGACTCAGACGACCTGGGTTCAAGTCCCCGCTCGGCCATGGAGCCAACTGGGTGACTTTGGCCAGTCACGGACTCTCAGCCCAACCTACCTCACAGGGTTGCTGTTGTGGGGATAAGATGGAGGAGAATGATGTAAGCTGCCTTGAGCCCTCTGTAGGAAAAAGGCAGGATATAAATTGAAAAAAAAATTCCTCACCCTTTCCCCAGTGTAAAGAGTTCTGTACTAAAGAAACCACTGTAGCTATCCTAAAATCTCTATGCCTGCCATTTTCAGAAGAATGATCCCCAATGATCATAGAAGATCACTGAATGGTTTTTTGCATACGCTTAAAATATGAAGGCTGTTCTTGCGCAAAAATAGCTAACCTAGTCACTTGACACTTCACAGGTTTGCTTCAATTAGGAGCAACTGGGCCTGCAAATTTAAGCTCATTCTGTGCATACACACACACACACACATTCTATCTATCTATCTATCTATCTACCTACCTACCTACCTACCTATCTATAGAGAGAGAAGTGGTTCAGAATGTACTTGTGAATAACACAAAACCCATTGGATTTATTTTTCTGAATTTTTCCAAGCCCAATCCTCTCCTAAGGGACAACTGTGTCTGCAAATGCAATACATTTCTGACCAGGGAAATGTTATGGCTATTTTTGAATTTCTCATGATAGTCAATGGGAGATACAAAGCCTCAGATTCCTAAATAGAAACATAGAAACACAGTGAGTCAGAAGGGTCCTCCTGGGCCATCTAGTCTGACCCCCAGCTCTAGCCGGCTTCACTCATGACATGCCCACCATGTGCATGTCTAGCCAATCCTTGAACACCCTCACTGATGGGGCTTCAGCCACTTCCCATGAGTCAAGTTTGTTACCTAAGAGATTTGCTACATTGGGCTTTTAACCTACTACTTTACCAAGACATCTGCTTCTGGATTCTTGTCTGGATCAAGACTAGCTCCTTTACAAACAGTTTTTCAGATTGATTTCTTTCTCTAACTTTCTATCTGTTTCAATTCTCTTCCACTAGGTGGTGATGTGATATAGCAGAATTGCATAAATACACTAGGCTTTCACACCACAATTTTCATATAATACCACAATTTCTTCAATCTATAACAAGCAATGGAAATGGTTGGAAAAAAAATGGAAGAAACCCTGGAGGGCAATGACATCTCATAAAGCACCTGTAAACTACCACAAATGAGAGGATAGCCTTCAAATTGGTTGGCACAGCATCATGCTGTTTTCCATTGTACACCTCTAATGATGACATTTCAGTGTTTAATATGCTAGAATAGCAAGTTTTAGGAATGGGCTACTAGGTTACAATGCACAAGATATTTAAACCAAAGGAAATGGTTTCAAAATTATACTAATTTAGCTTGAAGCCAAGTACTTTAAAGGGTAACTGTATTGTGAACCGGGCTAAAAATACAACACTTTGAAATTCTGTTTCTGCCTTTTTCCAGAAGTCTTTCTAGTCTTTCAGGAAGAGAGTAAGTAGTATTAGTAGTCATTGTTATTGCTACAGAATATTCAGCTGCAGCACCCACTAGTGCTGGCTGTTACAAAAAGCACATGAGAAAGGGGAATTCTAATAAGAGAGAGGCTGATGCTACATATCCAAAACAATGCATTAGATTGTCACATTACAGAATGTACTAGCCTCTCACTCATACAGAACATGTACACTTATTTACTCATTTTGGAATAATTCCAGAAAAAAACTCCAACAGTAGTTAGTTTAGTGGGGCCATTTCATATGGAGCATCTTAAAGACTACATCCTAAACTGGTTCCTTTTTTTAAAATATAAGAAGCCATTATGTGCAGAGTTTTATCATTACTAAACACAAAGTTTGTTATAAACAAGGCTTTAATTCTCTTCTTGGAACCATAGTGCTCTCACATTTGCCAAGATAATTTTAAAGTCTGCAACATGCAAATGACCTCACCGTCCCAGAAGCCAGGACTGTAGGGCTCCCAGATCTTCAAGGCTGTATTTCAAAGGAATAGTTGTTAAAAGCAGTTATGGAAATGGTATTCCTCTATAGACTCTGGGAATCCCATTTTCCAGGCTGATGGCTGAAAAGTCTATCACAGAGTGCCAGGAAAATACCATTTTTTCCATGAGATCCATTATGCTTCTCCCCCACCCCTACTTTCCATAACAAAGTGCTATATTGCCTTACACATTTTCTATTATAGTTTACACAGCTCTGGCAAACATCTGCTCCTGGTTTCCCCCCAGGCAATGCAGAAAACCTGTCCCTGAATTGGTGGGAGCCACTGGCCCAGATGTGGTGTCTTCATTTGTTCTGGACAGATATACTTCCCAATTTTCTTGACAATGAACTAGCAGAAAGATATTAGACAAGGCTGTGTGTGTGTGTGAGAGAGAGAGAGAGAGAGACAGAGAGAGGGAGATGGCTTTGAGTGAAAGAGGTTGTTGTTATTGATTTAAGAGTCACATCTGCACAGCCAACTGGGAAGACAAACTGCAACTACATTGTGTAATATACCAGCCTTCCCTGCCTTTGCTGGCTTTTTATTACTTTTTTGCTCCCAGCTGTTTGTTCAAAGTTTGCAAGGCTGAATCATCAGGGTATGTAAGAAATCTTTGGCATCATCTTTCAAGCTAACATCCAGAATCATCAAGGTAATTTTTATGAGGAATTTGAGGAAGCTGAAGAAGAATAAAAAAAACAGTGGGTGGGTAAGACTTCTTTGTCCTACTGTTAGCTGTTGCTTAGGGGTTAAACCACCCAGTGTTAACCCAACAACAAACCATGGGTTGTTGATTAAAAGCAGAAGCAGTAAGTGTGCAGAAAGAACCAACCTTCTCCTCCCATGTATTGCCATTATCTGAAAGCTAATGGATGACTAATACAATTACCTGCCCATTCTCTTCAGCTCAGGAGTGCAAAAAATGAAAGCAGGCTAATTTCCATGGATAGCATATAGATGTTATGTTTTGGTGCTACTGTGGGTGAAGATGTGACCTACAGGGAGGGGGTGCAAATGGCTCCAGACCTTCTGAAGTTGCTTACCCTGCTGTAACTAAAGCGGGATCTCAAAAAGTTGCACACTCATATCAGAAACCTGGAAACCTGAAGGCACAGGCTACAATATAACAAGAGTTAGCTACACCTAAAACCACTGAAATCTATGGCTTTACACACATCCAGTTCTGTGCAGAATCGTGGCCATGGTCTCTATCTTTCAAATACGCAAAAGCTATATTTAACCTAATGGGAAGATCCCCACAGCTCCATGAGCAGAGAACTTCTAAAACATTTATTATTATTATTATTATTATTATTATTATTATTATTATTATTATTATTACATTTCTATGCCGCCCCTTGCCGAAGCCTCGGGGCGGCTTTATATCTTGGCTATACCATCTGGACCACTATAGGAAGCTTTTGGAGATATTTTTTCTGGACACAGTCTGTTGCACAAACCAATTTAAGCTGAAAATGACTGTGGGCCCCAAAGGGAGGGGAAGTAACAGTTGGAACCAGGTTTTGGCATCCCTTGGCATGGTGCCACCAATGCCCTTCCCACAGTGCTACTCTGAACTCTTGCCTGGCATAGATCTGCCATTTTCAATCTACCATCTGGTGGTGGTGCTGACCCCCCCCCCCCATCAGCCCCTTCCCACCAGTGTACTTTCCCGGCACACTGCATTTCCATTATGATCCATTATGTATCTTAGGTTGCATAAAATGCAATGCCCATGGTCAATGTCAGGCACTGCATTTTGGGAAGCTAAGATGATAGTCACCTACTCTGCATCCTACTGAAAACAATGAACAGCTAAAGAAAGTTCTGGATAGGTGTCAAGAGAGAAACCTGAAGATGAGTAAAGAAAAATGCAAACGAGCCATGTCAGACATAAATCGCCTAGGTCAACTCTTAACCAAAGGTGGGCCAAGCAATGTTGCAACTAAAACACAGGACACAGCTAGAATGCCTAGTGGAAAGAACAGGGCTGATATTCCACAATGAATCACTTACCTGAAAAAGTTACATTCCAAGCACAGCAATGGTAATAACACTATTATTAATGCCCAGTTTTATTGGATGCCAGTCCAGGAAACATCATACATTATTTCTAAAAGTTAAAGCAAACGTTCAGAGCCTCAGACTCAGGGGTGAAATCTGGCCTACCTGAGGTCCTAATTCAGCCCTCTGGGATTCTCCAGAAGGCTACACTCTCTCCTTTGTCCTCATCCCCTTTCCCCAGCAACCAATCATTTGGGAGTTTTCTGGATTTTTGCATGCTTTCTCCACTTCTAAAAGGTTGAAATGCTGCTCCTAAGGCTTAGTTAATTGCTACGTACCTCACAATGTCATATTTACCAACCTTAGCACTGGAAATCAAACTTGAATAGTTATTATATATGGTAGCTTTGCAAACCCTAAAAGATAAAAGATACTACAGTATTTTGTGGTTCCTATATATCAAGCAGAACTGTGAAATGCAGATATGACTGAACAACTTATGACTTCAGAGTCAGATGGGGCTGAGAATAGTGATGCATGGAAAATATCTGCAGAACCCACACAGTGGGCTTCTGCAAGTAGAAACCTCTCGTTCCTTCCTGGGTGTCCTTCAATTGTATTGGACTACAACTTCCATCCTTTGCAGCCAGTATGACAAATGGCTATGCAGGCTGGGGATGATAGAAGTGGCAGTATAACACCTTTGGAAGGCATGAGATTAGGGAAAGGAAGCCTTGTGTCCCGTCACAGAACAAATGACACTGTTGTGGCACTGAAGTACAGAGAAGGTTTCAACTTTGAGCCTGTTCAAGTGGTAGCACGGTAAGAAAACCTATTAGGTGCAGAGAGTCTTGTTTTCCTACAGAGAAAGCATCAGAGGTGGGAAGGCAGAGAAAGAAAGACAGTAGCAAAACGAAAGCAACATAATAGTGACCAAATTCTCCTGTGTAGAGAGAAGCAGTACTGGAAAGGACAAGCAGAGAGCTGGAGCTGATGGCAGCAGCCATTTTGACACCAGTTACATCATAAGAACTGGAGAGTTTTAAAGTTGTTGTGCCTTCCAGTCTCCTGCTGCATCATTTTAAAAACTTTGTGGCAAATATTGTTCAAAAAACTTGAAGTCAAGGGTCAAAATTTTTGTACAAGGATCTGAGAGGGAAGTTCTGCCTAGGGAGCTACGTGACTGGCAGAAAATAGGTTCTCTGTATTCACCGTAGCCCGATTTGTATAATATTTTAATGTGTGTCTTTCTATCTGGCTTTTCTCCAGCTATTTTGACTACATGCACAGAGACTGTTTTTGTTCTTTTCTAACCTGTTCAGGGTAATGGTTAAACCCACATTAGCCTACATGCAAAGGTATGGACCACTTCTCACATACGCCTGGGTCTGGGTGCTTCAGGCCCACCCAAGCCTGAGGGAAAAGTCTGTACAACTTATAGCCTGCTAAACTGAACGCAGCTCATCAACCATGTCATCAAACCTAAGAAGTATTTTACTCACAGAGAGAGAGACAGATTTTGCACTCTTAAGTACACAGTGGTGGGGTTAGGAATACATGAATGTTCCTGAGATTCTGGTGCGCAACCAACCATGGTGCACAACCATGGTGAAGCTCTTCTCAAGGAAAAGACAGATGGACGTACAGCAAGTGATAATTTACAGAGGAGAATATGCAACCACAAATGGGACATCTGTATTATTACCCACATCAAGAGGACGCAGTCTGCCGTACCAGAACCAACCCACAACCCAAGTGTGTTAGGATTGTGTTCTCCATGCATCTACAGTGAATAAAATGTTGCCTTATACCCTCAAAACTTGGGAATACGGGACACTGGTAAAACTCTGCACACCACTTAACCTGAACCATTATGTGGAAACTGTGGTTAAACCTAATCATGGTTAGAAAAATTACCACTGTATACTTAATACCATACCAAATTTGGCTCCAAAAAGGATGAGCAGAGAAGCTGTGTGTGTGTGTGTGTGTGTGTGTGTGTGTGTGTGTGTGTGTGAGAGAGAGAGAGAGAGAGAGAGAGAGAGAGAGAGAGAGAGAGAGAGAGACTGAGCAGCATAAGGGACCACAGTGCATTACAGAACTCAATTTAATTCAGTATAGAAATAAACAGAAGTGGCACAAAAGGGTTGTTTTATGAAGTGTCGTTAGAGCCCAGAACCCATGGTCAATTTATACTACATAATACCATATTAATAAAATTTGACCGGATGGACATATAATAAGCATATTTAAACATAGAATATGTCATTGCTGATGTGGCATTAAACATACTCCTCACCAGAAAAAAATATCTAGTAGTAAAACTTCAAAAGCAACTAATATATGTTGTCTGTTAAGCAGACATTCTCTTTCGTAAACAAATACATACCTACCAGTAGCAATCCATAAATCATTTCAAGCAAACATCTGCAATTTCAAGGTGTTCCTGATTTTAAGTTATAGTGGAAGTTCAGCAAACTTCATGAGACTTATTTTCAATAGAATTGTTTCTGATATTACCACTGATGTTTCCTGAAATTAGCCTGCCACAGAATTCCTGAACAATTTTAAATACAGGTACCAGTTCAGTTACATATAAGAATGGGTGTCTTGATCGAAACAGCTTATGGTTGTCAGTAAAATTATAAATTTAATCTCGTATTATTTATGCTTGCTTTACTTCCTCTCTTGTTGAATTTTGTCACGGAACGCTTCCCTAAACCCAGATGAAAACTTTTCCAGCGTGCTTTCACATATTAAATATTTTCTACATGAAAGTCACTGGTATAAGAAAAGGCAAAGTTGTGCCTGCCTTTCCGTTTCATGTCATGTCCATGTGCTAGGGTTCTCCAGATAATCATGGCCTTCTAGCAGAATGCTCACATACAATGGATTGTCCAAGTCTTCAGACTGCAGACTCTTAGAAGAGCTTGCAAAATATAATAAAAGCAACAAGGCTTTCTGGGGAGAGCACTTGGTCACAAGGGAGAAGAAAGAGTCTCTTGGGTCACCTGAGCTATCTCACATTTGGAAACGGGGGATATTTAGGAAGAGCCTTGGATTATGACAGAATGCAGGATGGATTTCTACATGGAGACAACTTATTAGTAGAGAAGTGAAGGCTCAGAAAAAACTGGAAAAGCTTTTGGAGTAAACCCTTTCCCCCCACTGTTTTCCCAAGGACCATTTGTTTTTCATGAGAAACTAAGCAGCTTTGACTTATGAAATATTTTCTTTAGACATGAATTCAAGGTGCCCCTATATTATTACTCTGTCTTCATCCTCTTCAAATGATTTCTAAAAACCATCAGAACACTTTTCTAGAAAATGTAGGGATATAAAGTGTCTGGAAATAATGAAGTCATGGACATATTTTTGAAAATTCTATGTGTAAGATCCCCTGCCTATTTTTCCATTCCTTATTAAAATTATCGATCTACTATATTTTCTATTGATAGACATTTAGGAATGTTCCAAGTCAAGTGAGTACAGTCATCATATCATAGTATGGAAAAGTATCTGCATTCTTGTCACACTCAGCTTCGCTCTACAGGGTCATGTGTCTGAGCTTGTTCTGGTTACATGCTGTACCAATCAATTAATATAGATATAATCTAAAACCCACACTGAGGAGGGAAAACTCATTGTTTTTCAGGAGTGTCACCAGATGCAATGGTACAGAATCTGGTTATCCCACCTTCCTTTCCTTTTTAATTAGCTTTGAGGCTTCAGTCTGTGGAACTCACAGGCACTATTTTAAATAAACACCACCAGGGAATGCTACCTAAACTATACAACTTTTAAACTGCTGCCTCTGAAATAAATCCTTTCTACCTAAAAGAAACTCAGCAGCCCAGCTTCTATGCTACAAGCAAGATTGACCTTACTACTTCAAAACAAACAAACATACATACAAACAAATGGAAATTACTGGAAATTACTTACAGAAATGAATAAAATGTCTCTTTCAGATAAGATTGAAGAAAAGTTTTTAAATTAAAGATGGTGGATTACCTTCCCTAAACCGAATCTTTCTCAGCTGAATAAAAGCTTGATAGAAAAATCTAACCGGAAGGAAAAGCTAAGTTTCACCTCACAAATAGGAACAGATGTAGGAGTTTCCCTAAACTTTCTTACACTAGTAACATTTACTATACACCAGTTTTCCTCTGCCTCTAGTTCTTCCTGCTTGTGGCTCCTAGGATGATTCTGATGTTTAAGGAACTACATGTTGACATTCTCTCTGGTCAGACATTAAATAGGAAGATAAAATATGTTGTGTATAACTTGGCTTGCTCGTAACATCATCATTTCTGTTATATTGCACTGAGAAGTATAGTTTATTTGGACACTAACAACACATTTATAAGCAGAGTGATGGCAGCATCTGTAGGGTTCTAGGATCACTTGGATTCCTAGCTGTGAGGTTAGAAAACAACATCCAGTGTTCGAACTGGGCATCCACATATCCCTTCCCACCCCAAAATAACCTGTGTAGAAAGCATCTTATCAGTCACATCTCCAAGATCATAAGATGGATCTTGGAGAAGAGCTAAAGAGGGTGCCATGGAGGGAAGAGGAGAGTGGGCTGGGACAGGTGCTCCAGCTTATTTCCCTCTCCCTTTGAAGCTCATCAGCTAAATGGCCAAAGGTAAGCATCTCTCTGATTGTCTCAGCACTCCTCCTGACCTGCATGGACACCCATAATCTTCTGAGCTTGGAGATGATGGGCACCTCCATTAGACTGCCCTCTTTACCTGTTTACTTGCGTAAGTTCTTATATATAATGATTATTTTATGAACAAACACAGTTATACATAATATAACCTTAGGAACATAAAGATCACTTTATGTTCCTAAGGCAGCCTTCCCCAGTGTGGTGTCCTCCAGATGTTTGAACATTTCCAGTGCCCAGCATTCCTGACCACAGACTATGATGTTTGAGGCTCATGGGAGCTGAAACTCAAATGAGTAGACGCCACCATGTTGGGGAAGGCAGTCCTAAAGCAACAAAGTAACCATGGATCTGTACAAACTACTAAAATGCTTGTTCTTTCGTTCTTTCCTTTTTTCCTGAACATCCTCCTTCCCAGGAAAAAAATGTTCTATTTCTCATGGTGACTTCAAAATTTCCAGTAATTTTTTCACCTCTACATATTAATAGTTATTTAATCAGGTGTGAAGGAGCCTAGGCATACCTAAGACAAAACAGAGTGACATTTTCTTGATACCTTTACTCTGTCTCAGTGTGCAGGTGTATAAAAATCAAAGGAGAAAAGGACATGAAGTCCCATCAAGATGGAAAGAGCCTTAAAAAGGGAGCCTCTACAAAGTAAAGATATGCATGCAAGTGTGCAGATCCTTTCTCATTTACACCTACGCTCAGTTTTCCACACCAAACACGTATAAGAACGTCTCCCCAACTGTTTCCAAGAAGTGTGGAGTTGGAATTGTTTGCTCCTCCCCCAACTGGCCCGCATCACAGCCAAACCACCAGACCTTTTCTTCTTTGGGGAAGTGCTTCATTTTGGTCAGGCCTCCATGTGCTTGAGGCCTGCTACAAGTATGCATGAAACTGCTGAAGTCGGATCAGTTGCATGCTTTTGTTTTTTCAGATATTAAAAAGGCTGCCCACACAACCACTGAAGTGCTGTGAGAAGGAAGTTACTAAAGTTGCAATTTAATCTGAAGCTATGTTTGAACCTTTGCCGATTCACTGGCACTAGACAACACGTGCAGGCAACTGTGCTTTTCCAATAACTGTCCTGTAGAATAAATTGATCTAATGATGGATGAAATATTCCAGATAATGGACATATCTACTCAGAAACGGTGGGTTCTACAGTGCACTATATCCAATAGTGGTGTTGCCAATGCAAGGAGACTTATGTTTAGATAGGAAAAGGTCCTATGACCCCTAGCATTCCCAGCCAGCATGGTGCAATATTATACAAATTTACTAAGAAGTAAGTCCCATTGTGTTCAATAGTGCTTGCTCCCAGAATGGTACTGTTAGGCTTTCAGGCTAAGGCTACAATGTTAGATTCACTTACATGAGACTAAGCTTCATTCAACTCAATGGGACTTACATTTGTGTGCACATGCATAGGATTGTCACATTCCATCTCAGTTACATTCCACAGGTAACATTTCACCTGGGAAAACCATGAAGAAGCCGAATGTCAGGATTGCATGTAAACAAACCCACAGTGTCTTGAGACACGGGAGCTTTCGCTTTGAAATAAATCCAGAACAACACATCCGTATTATCAGAGCAAAGACTGTCTCAAAACAGAAGCCTTCTCTGAAGAGTTAAGGCACCAAATCTTAGAATTTACACAGCTGCATGAAGTTGCATACAAGCAGCCAAAAATTTCACTGCACCTGCTAGCAGATTTAGGGCACAATCCAGAAAAAAGCCCTGTAAGATCCAAGTTACGGTGCTAAGTGATCAACTCTATCTATATACAGTAATTTACGGTGGATATTCACGCACCTATCTATGTCAATACTGCCATATCTTTACTATACATAAACATATCCCTCTGTCAACAATTCTGACTTTTTCAATATGGCAGGGAATGCAAGAATCATCTCAGTTCTTTCAGTCAGCAGAAGCGGTCTTGGCTTTTCGTGGGCTGGTTCTGATAAGCGACCAAGATTGCCCAGATCATCAAGTGAATCTTTCTGCCTCTCCTGTTGCTCAGCATAGAACTGTTCTGAATGATCTCCTGTGTGTGGCAACAGGTTGCAGCTTCCAGACAGCTTCGAATCTTCTGAATCAAGTCCACCGAACCGCTCCTGTATGAGAAGGTTGTTCTGCTTCGTTCTACACCATTCCCGAAAGGCCTTTTCAAAGTTACTTAAATCCTCAGGTCAGAAAGCTTTCCTTAGAAACGGATCGGCAGAAGCACGGGCCAGCCAGGGGAGGCCCGGATCAGTGGGAATGATGTTTAGGGCAACACAACTAGCCAGCAAAATAGACCATTCTGGGAAAGGGAGGCCCGGAGCCCTTTTTGAGCTTCCAATCATCCCTTGCCTTAAAGAAGAAAACCTATACTAAAAACCCGAGGACGGTTTTTATTAACATTACAAGCGATTTTAATTATAGGGTGTGCTTTGTCAGGAGGCTTCGTTCTCCCTTTCTCACTCTCTTTGGGTCAAATGATATTTCATCACAATCCAGCCTGCAATATCCAGCGCTGGGGTTTGGTAGTTAAAAGTAACTGGCTGCGCCGGGCTGCGCCCGCCCGCACGCACTCTGCGAAGCCTCGACACGTACAACGCACCGCGGCCGCCGCGCGCTCGAGAACTCCACGGTGGCCTGGGATTCCTTCGGTCTCCGAAAGAGGCTGCCCCACCCTCCAGCCCTCCTCACCGGCCGCTTCCATCAGCTTCGCTCCGTCCCACCTCCAGCGTAACCGAGGCGCCCGGCCGTGCATCACCGGCGCACAGTTTGCCCCCCGCCCCGGAGGACCCCGATGTCCCTTTAAAAGAGAGGGAAGGAAAAGGCGGGGGGGGAGCGCGCCTCTCCCGGGCTCCTTCTGCCTTTCCCGGACTCGAAGATCTCCAGCGCCCAAGGCCAAGATCGGAGAGGAAGAGGAGACACCTATTGGCAAGAAGTCGCAGCAGGCAAACCTCAAGGCTGCTTTGGGGAAACACCAGGGGGACACCGCTTCCCTCCTCCCAATCACAGCCGCCAGCGCCAAGCCCGGGCCAGCCACTCCGTCCCGCCTTTGCGCACACACACGCACACGCACGCACGGACGAGCTCCAAGCCCGGGGCCTTCCCGGGTTTCCCCTGGCGGGGCTCTCCCTGTCTTCAAGGAGCAGGACGAGCAAATGTCAAATGCAAAGAAAATGCACCGGGGGGAGGGAGCAGAGAAGCCGCGAGCTGGTTCCTTACCTTCTTCTGCGGATTTCATGCTGCTGCCGCTGAGATGGCTGGAAACGCACCAAAAGTTTCTCGTTCACCACTTGGCTGGATCTCGAGGTGCAAAGAGGATTTGATTAAGAGGATCACCGCTTGGCATCCGTTCAGCAGAAAGAAAGTGAGGTGAAGGCAGAGGAGCAAGACCCTCCTCCTCCCGCGCGCTCCGCTCCCGCAATTACACCCGCGTCGCTAAATATATTAAAGGTGGAGTCGACGCTGGTGTTTCCCGGTCTCCAACGAAATTGGAAAGCCAACGCCGGGAGTGTTTTTTTGTTTTTTTGTTTTGGTGGGGGGCAAGGAGAGGCGGGGATTGTTTGTTTGCTTTTTATGACGGAATAATGCTAGATCTTAAGCAGCTGTCCCCAGGGAGACGTCATTGAGAAGAGCTTGGAATGGGACCCGGGAGGAGGGAGGAGAGAGAGGGGAGGGGGGAAGGGGGTGTACTTCAGGAGCAAGCGATCCTGCTCCGAAGAGAAGAGCGGAGAGAGAGAGGAGAGAGAGCGCGCTCTTGGGAAGTTACTCACACACACTCTCCCTCCCTCCTTCTGGTGTCTTATTCAGGGCTGGGGTTTATTTTGATCAGGAAAGTTTGAAGAGCCTCTAAGTCTCTCTCTGACGCACGGCTGCTCGGCGACTGCTGCCTTTTTAAAGCTGGAAAACACCCCCCTCCCTCCGTCCCCCTCCCAGCCCCTCTCCCCGCCCAGAGCCCCGTGATGTCACGGGTCCTCGAGCTGCTCTCAGCTGCCTGGCGAAGGAGCCAGCCAGCAGCGAAAAGCGCTGGAAGCTTCAGGAGGCGAGAGGCGTCCAAGAGGACCCGCGCTCCACGCACATTCTGCTGAAGGAGCAGATCTTGGCTACCGAGCGCGCCCATTGCTGCAAACCAGAGCACCGACCCAACGCAGTCTAGTCTCAAACTCTCTCTCTCTGTCTCTCTCTCTCTCTGTGCGCGCGCGCGCCTGTGTGTGGAGGATGGGTTGTTAGAAATGGGGCGGGGGCGGGCACGCAAAGGCGCTCTTCTTTTGAAAGAGCGAACAGAAAAGAAGCAAGGGAGGTGAAGCCGTGAAGAGGTGGAGGGAGACACAAAAACTACGCATGCTGAAATCATTAGGGTTTTTTTTTTTTTAAGCAGTCTTCAGGCTTCCCCCGCCGTGGAAATTTGGAAAAGAGCATCAACTGGCAAAGCAGCAGAAAGGAAAATCCTCTTCTGCAAAATTACTCACAGACTCCGAGGAGCAAGCTTCGATAACTGAGATTTATGAACATTGGTGGAATTTTGTAAATGCAGGGGCAACGCTGCCATAAAAAGGCGAAGCGAGAGCGGAGAAGTCAGGAGATTTAAACCTGCAGTTCCTCCCTCTGTAAAGAACCCCCCCACACACACACACACACACACGCCGCCCCTCAAATAACGCACGGGGACGCTTGACAGGAGAAGGCGCAACAACTTTTTCTGAAGGCCCTGAGTAACACGCCAGACTTGGGTGTCGTTCAAGCCTTCTGTTAAGTCAATCCTTTCCCTTTCCGCCCGGCTTTGTGCGTGTGCTAGGATGTCTCGCCTCTTTTTCTCGGCCCTGTAACCGTCAGAAGGGGAGAGCGTGCTTGCTTCTGCTGGACTTGGCACAAGGAGGATCGGGGCGCTTGCAGTCTCCGGGGCATGGAGACGAGCGCCACCAGACCTCGGCTTCGCAGCGCCCCGTGCGTGGCGCCAGGCCAGCCGAACCTGAAGCGGCTCCGACGGTCTCTGGAGCTGCGGCCGTGAAGCCGACGCAACGACGGAGAGACCGGTTCTGCTGTTGCATCGCACTGCGGGAACTAAGCTGCCCGCGGGAGCCTTCGAGCGCTCCAAGACCTCCCGACTGAATTGCAGACAAGGATCTTTTCTGGCGGGGGAGGGGGTTGGTCTTCATCAAGGAATCCGGAGGCTTCTAACCACGGCATAATTAGCGTTGCAGCATCCGTGAAATGCTATCTTTTCCCTCGATCCGTCTTAGCAGAAGCGTTCCCAAAGACCGGGCCGTGCACCACGTGCGCGCTGCCCATCCGGGCGCGCAATGCTGAGCATTCCTCCGGGTTGGGAACGGAAAGAGGACGAAGGCGAGCACGTGGGATTCATCCCGCGGTCTGCTGTGAACAAAGAGAGTAGGAACAAGCGCCACTAAAGTCGATGGCACAGAAGCACGAGTGAAGGGGAGAATCGCATCCAAGTGTGTCTAAAGTGGCGTGCTACTTTATCACTCTTGAAAAAAGTCTTAGTGAGATCTCTTCTTGTCCTGTATGCAGGCCCTTCTCCACCAGATTAAGGGTGGATTTGGCACTCCATCCTTAATAATTAACCATCGATTGGGCATCAGATGCCTGCTGTTTGTGTAAAAAAGCAAAACCCAGTTGTACAATAAGATCCCACGGACCTGGATCACCTGGTGATTATGATATTTTAGATGAAAAACATAAGTTAAAGTCCCTTCAATCCCTCCTTTACTACACGTGGCGGGGGGCGGGGGGCGGGATAGCCCCCGATCCGGGGCGGGCAGCAGCATCCCTCCTTACGGGACCACCTCCCACTGGCGGGGGCTCTTTCAGCTTCCGTGCGGTGGCTGCTGGGGAAGCTTCGCGCTTTCAGGTCTCTTGCGACTCTAGTCGACTGAAGTCGCGGGGTTCGGCAAAGCGGGGAGGGGTTTTCCCCTATGGGTAAGAGGGAAGAAGTGAGCAACAGATTAAGTGGGGGATGATTAATGGTAGTTCCGAATTTAGTCTTCTCTTGGTTTTTGGACTTTGGGGAGTTCCCTTTCCGGGTGAAAGATCCAGTACTGTTTTCTTCAGAGAGCAGAGAGGGGTGGCAAAGGGTTAGGGTTAGGGCTGAGCGAAGGTGGGCACGCATGCCTGCCCCCACCTCGGCACTTACTGGCCACACTAGTAATCAGGGGACTTCCCGAGCTTGTAAAGAGCTAGGGAAAGCGGAGATCCTTTGGCATAAGGTGCGTTAAAGAGAGAAGGCAAGCTTTCGTATAGGTTAGAGGCTGGTTAGACACGCACACGAGATATACGCATTCAGGGTCAAAATGCCATCCACCCCCCCCCCCCCCCCCCCCCCCCCCCCCGTGCCCCAAATCCTAAACATACAGAGGTGCACATCATATTCCAAAGATACAAAGCCCTCTTCACCTGCGCGCACGCACACGCAGTTGCCTGCCTGTATACAGCATCTCAGCAAAATACATTTGCCATCATAATAAACGTTAGGCCGGCGGACCTGGATGTTATCACAATCGCACAGCATCGTGTGCACGTGTAAAAACAGAACTTAAGTCTATGCATACCCCCCCCCCCCCACAACCCCGCATGCGGTAGGAGCAGGCACCCACTGCGCATGCTTTAACTGCACAGAAAACTGTGTTCGAATTACAGACGGAGGGCAGAAAAGGCCCCTTCGCTACTGTGCAGATCCCAGGATTACGCTACGATCAAGATTTGGGTTTGCGGGCTTAATGAAAGATGCTCTTCCTTTGCCCACTTAATTTGAGCACTGACCGGTAAAGAGAGAAATGTTCCTCGCAAATGAACACGCTCTTGCTGTAAACATCTAACAATGACTTCCACAGGTGAAGGTGCCTTCACGATTCTAACATAGCAAGCAGGCATGCTAATTCTTGGGAGCTGCATTCACACCTCCAGCTGACAGCCCACATTCGTAGGAGAGTGACTGGCCCAAAGAATCCAGCGGAGGAATGGACACAGGCAATGGCCCAGCGAGGCTGGAAAGGGGCAAGGCTAGGCCCTCAAAATCACCCAGCCCACAGGACAGAACAAGCAGCCTTCCCCACCCAAAAAATCAAGCAAGGCGCACACCGTGGGGGACGTTCATCCACATGCGTCTGAAGTCCCGCTTTCTGTGTGTCTTTAAAGGTCTTCTAAGAGCAGCCCTATCTGGAACGAGAGATGTCTGGATCAGACACACTTATGGGGCGCGGGGGGGGGGGGCAAACCTCAGGTAGAAAGATTCGAGCGGTGCAGCAGCAAGGGCGAAGGACTTGTGGGCAGGAGGCCAGCTGAAGCAGGGGAATCGGAAGCAACAGAGATCCTGCGGGCCACGGAACCTTGTCTCAGTCAGTGCCCACGAGGAGCAAGGTCGTGGGGCAGATGCCCCCCTAGAGGAACGGGGCTGCAGCCCTGGGGCGCGGCGCCTAGCGCTGCCGGTGCGACTAGGAGCGGCGGGGCTGCGGCGCGCGTGGTGCGCACATTGCCCCGTGCGCGCGCGGGCGCGCGCCCATCCACCCTCCCCGCAGAGCGCAGGCGCGTCCTGCGCAGCGTCCCTGCCCCACTCCGGGCCAGAACTGCCCCTGGCCCGAACGGGGCCGGGGCCGGGCTCGGGAAGGACCCTTCGCCGGCACGCTGCGCTCCCCGCGGCGGGCGGCGGGGACTGTTACGCAGGCCGGGCAGGGCCACGCGAGGTGCCAGCGTCAGCCGCGGACCCGGCCGTGCCCTGCGCCCGCGAACGGCCTCTCCGCCGCCGATCCCGGCCCGTGCAGCCGCCTGCCCTACCCTGCCCTGCCCCCCCGGCCCCCGGCTGTAAGGTCGGGGCAGCGAAGGTGCTGGGGGCGCTGAGCGCGGATGAAAGCGCCTCCCTGCCTCGGTCCTTTCCTGTCTGCTTTCAGGGCCTTCTCCCCCACCCGCCGCTTCGGCACTGGAATGACGGAATCCCCAGTCTGTTGCCTCCTGTTTAATGCCGTTGCCTGGACCACCGTGGCTCGGTGCCAAGTCCGAGGGAGTTTTCGAGGGAGGAGGAGGAGGAGAAGGTGGCGGCGGCGGCGGCAGGAGCAGCAGCGGCAGCGGCGGCAGCCAGCTAACCTTGGCCGCCGGAGCTACGGCGCGCAGCTGGCCCCCCTCGCCAGATGTTCCTGCCTGCTCGCTGGGCCCAGGCGGCCCCCCGCTCCGGCTCCATTCACTGCGGCCGCCAGCAGCTAAAGGGACCCCTCTCCTCCTCTCCCTCCCGCCTGCTCTCCCTCCCGCCTGCTCCTGAAGTTTGTTTACAGGCGCTGCTACCAGGAGAGACTGCGAACCGAACTTTATTTTAGGGATCGGTGATGACTAACAAAGTTACAAGGCGGTTTAGTACAGAAAACAACCCTATTTTTAGTCGGGCTGTTGTTTCAGTGGCTCGACTGTATAGCACATTCACCCCTACGCCGGTGCCAGATGCCAGCGACTCCTGGCAGCAAGCTCGACCCGAAACAACAACGCGTTTGGCCTGTCCAAGTTTTGCGCAAGCAGGCATGGAGTCGGTAGAACAGCAGCAGCAGCAGCAACAGGAATACGAGCACAAGTGCCAAATCGATGGGCTTGTTGTGGATACAATCGGTTTTAATTTAATCTCGAGTTTCCAGGACACAAACCCACGCGGTTTCCAGCTTCCAGTGGCCAAAGGCAACCCTCAGGATATTTCCTGCACTTGCGGTGATCTCTCCCACCGAGGCAGCCAGACCCCGATTCTCTCCTCTTTGTTCACTGCTTTGCATGTATCCAGGATCTGGGCTACAATCCAACACCAGTCCTACTTAAGAGTAGCCTTTTCCAAACGAGTGGGGCCTTGGACTAACCTGGTCTAGTTTAAATAGGACTCACGCTGAATTTTACCCTTGTCCTTTCCTTTCCAATGTAAAGCTTTTGACCTGGAGATGGGAGAACGAAGTGGCTTTGTGTGTAAGAAAAGGGGGAAAATGTGGCCTCTTCCTCACGAGTACAGCACTGCCTTGGAGAATGCTACCTGCTACCTCTTGTGGTCAAAAGATGAGGGGTATTAATCAAGGCAGGAGCTGACAATGTTTTGGCCCAGATCCCAAAACCCCAAAACCCAGGCAGCAGTGTCTCCTGCGTGGTTTTGGGCTTGTGTTTCACCAGAAGCAGTTTGCCACGCCTCTTGGCAAGGTGCTCTGGAAAACCAGGAGAGTTCAAAGGGAGAAAAAACAGTACATCCCAGTGGGTGTGTACCTTGTGTGTGCCACCTGAATAGAAGATGCAGTGTAGGACAGTCATGCAAAGGCACAATCCTTGCGAGTTCAGGCAGTAGAAACATCTTACAACTCCCAGCATTCTGGGATGCAACTCAAGCACTGGGAGTTGTGTGAGTGTGTGTGTGTGTGTTGTGGGGGGGGGGTTCTTGCTAAACATACATATTTTTGTACCTTAAGTGAGTATAAGCTAGCATCAACTGTTAACCTCACCTTTATCCACCATATGGGAATAGGATGGAATGCCTAAAGGGTGTGTGAATGACATGAATGCACACCATTGATCATTGTTATTGTCAAGTACAACAGTACCAAAAGTAAATAAAAAGCAACCACAACAACAAAACATCAACAGAAGTGGGTGGGAGACCATGGGCAAAAGAGAAATGTTTGAAATGCATTATAAGCTGCCTCAAGAACTTTGGTTAGCACATAGTGGATAAATGCAGTGAACAAATTAATATGCTGACTCGCCTTACAGAAATGTCAGACTTCAGACTTTTAATAAAATGCTAAATATAGTATTCTTCAGGAAGATATGAAAAAAAATCTTTTGAATGAAGTGAGAGTTAGGAAATCTGCATTTCAGAAGAACAAATTTTATTCATTTCATTTCATTATTTCATTTCTATATCACCCAGTAGTTAAAGCTCTCCAGGCAGTTTATAACAATTCCTAAATAAATGGACCACAAATACAGTACAGGTAAGCTCTATTGTTTCTGAGGCACAAATTGAAAAATATTTAACAGCTAAACACAATTTTAGTACAAACCAGACCTGTTAATAACAGCTAATATAAATGTCCCACCATGGCATGAAATACCTCTGAATGCCATTAAATGCCTAGGAGGAGAGGGCAGTGGTAACCCATTCACAGCCAATTCATAACTTGTTTCTAGGTGAGGGATATATCAGGTCCATGTTGAAACTTCTCCACATCCATGACTGGGGAAGAGGGGGAGTGTGTTTTATTGTTGCATTGTTCGTTATAGCATTTTTTATTTTTATTTGGTAATATTTTGTGTTCTTGATTTCCTGTAAGCAAACTTTTCTGGCCTGGATCCATACCTTATCATATTTAGGGTAGACTGAAACCAAGATAGACCTTCAGGGACTCATGGGGAAGTGGAGATAACAGCCTGTACTTTTCTCTGTGGCTCCAAGGGTAGAATCCTCTGTGCAAACAGGTATCATAACATTAAAATAACTAGCTGCAGTATTACAAAGTATACCACTAAAACAGAATGTGTGCTTTAAAATGATTTCAAATGAGCAAAACGATAGACCATATTGAATTAACGTGATGGTGGAAGGTTAGTGATATACCACTTGGTTGCTTCACCTTGCAACACATTCACTGCCAATGCTTTGCTGGTCCTTATATTTTATACCATTGCTCATTGCACTGCATATTTTCTACACAGTAATCCAGCTAAAGTGGAGGAAAGAATTAGCCACTTTGTGTATGAGTCTTGCATACATTTTCATAAAAAGAAATAGCTTCTTTGCAATATCTCTGTCTTTGTTCAAAATGTATTTTATACCAGTATTATCTAATGCTCTTATTAGCTCCCTGCTTTTTACTTCCGATGTACTTTTGGTTTGTACTTCTGTAAGCCCATTTTTTCATATCTCTTTTGTTTCAATTTACATTGCGGATTCCTCCCTGAAGTGCCTTACTGGGTTTCTCTAGAAAAGGCATTTGTTATACTCTCGTGATTCCTCACTCATGATGGTTTGTGAGTATTTCAATACAATGCCCTCATCCCCCAGGGCTTCTCCCATTCTTTGCAACTATTTCCGTGGCATTTTTAAGATAGAAAAAAGCATGGTATTGTTTAGAAATGGTGGAATGAACAAGACTGTGACCTTTGTATATTCAACACAATTCTGCTATATTGCTGTGCCAGCTTGTAGTTGTGTAATGGACTGTATAGAACTGCAGAAAAAGAATTCTCCAGGGATGGGCACACATGTAAATCTCAATTCCACAAAGGACAGGTACAGCAGGCTATCAACTTTGGTTAGATCTGCAGAATATGTGTTACTGTGATATTGCAATATGGGTAACATTTCAGGGTGGGGGGTTCCTTGTTTTTCTTTCAATAATCACCTTGTTTCTGCTGTTTAGCCATGCTGGAATCTTTCTGGATTCATGTGTGCCTTTTTCAGAATGAATTTTTCCTAGTCTCTATGATTGTGGTTTTAAATAGAGTCGAGCTTTCCTTGGGGGAGCTGACACTCCTAGCTATATCTTTTTGCTTCCTTTTATGGAATCTTATTCCTTAGAAATTTGCTCTTTTCAAATTCAAGGTGACTGCTTTAAGCAAAATTCCAAAGTTTAATGTGATAGATCTGTGCACACCATTTCCAAACTATTTAAAGATTCTTGAACACCTAACCTGGAAAGTAGGGCTTACAGAATATAGGACTTATTCTGACTAAACATGATGGAACTGTCCCTATTCCCAGAAATATTTAATATATCAAAAGTTCACTGCCTATAAAGATATCTCAACCTTGCATTTACCTAGAGTATTTGAAGGTAATTAATGTGTGATTTTTATTAGCACACTGTTCTTCTATTTTCTACTTTATCTTAATTCCTTTTTGTATCAGAAAACTGCCATCACAGAGTTGAGTACAGATTCAAACCATAATTTCAGACAGACTCACTGAAATCAATGGGAAGTTAGTCAGGACTGATTTAAGTCCCATTGATGTTAAGTCCCATTGATGCTCTAAGCACGGTCAAGCTTGAATCTTACCCATAGGTTTTGCTGGGAGCACATCTGTCAATTGCCAGCTCATATTACCCATTTAGCCTGAAATTTCTATCCAACATGATTCTGTAGACATTTATTACCATATTGCCTCAATACTCGTTTTTGCCTTGCCTTGCCTCCTCTTTTTTTTTTTTTAAACATGTAATGTTAAACTACTAGCAGTATAATTTATTCTGCCAATGGGACATTCAAGGGTCTCATTTTGATAGACTCCTGGTTTAGTCTTTTTTTCTAACAGTTCGTATTTGTATTTTGGTTGAAAACCAAAGAAGAACTAAAGAACAATCACACAAGACACCCCCTGCTTGCAATCCTCTTTTCCATTTTCCTTTAAAAAAATCCAGGCCATCACCTTATTCGCTCATCTTGACTTCAGAGCTTCTGTTGTTAGCATATAAATAGTAACATTTCTCTTTTTCCGTTGTATAGTGTCTTTTCCAGATTCTTCCACCATTCTCCTGTATTCTCCTTTTAATCAGTCTCAGCTATATTGTTTCACTTCTGTATCTTAGTGCCAGCCTCTATCTTGTTTCCATTTTGAGGTCAAGCACAAAAAAGTGACTCTCCATCCAGAGAGCTGGCAAGACGAGGGCTGGGCGGTGGTGAAGTTTCAGCTCTTTAGGCTTGACACAGATTCCTGGTCTGGCTGAGAGGATATCCATGAAAATAATGTCATCTCTCCCCACCCACACAGGCTTATTTCTAGGCTAAGGAACTGAGGAAGGAAGCCTGAGCCTCTGGCAGGAGTAGAGGTAAGCTTTGACAAGCCCAAACCCTTGGGAGAACGTGTAAAGTACAGCTTCTGTTTGGCCTCTCTTGGGGCCAACTGGACTGGACGTCAATCGTGTGGTCATGTTACTGTTAACACAGGGCAATTATAATGTTTGAGAACAACTAGTGCAAGCACTCTTTCTCACTTTTTAATTAGTGGGAAGCAGGTAATAATGAAAGAGTAGGTCAATAGGTGACTACAGCATGTAGAAGCATAGCTGAAGTCTACTGCCTTGGTGTCCTTTGGACATCGTTCATGATATCTTGGGCTGATGGAGCTGAATTCAAAGTACCTACAAGACACTGTGTTGCCAGCCTCCCAGGGACGGCCCCAGGAATTTTCTGTCTGAAGCAAAGAACAAGGTGTGTCCCCTCCCTGGCCCATGTGGATAAGATGACAGAATCAACACTTGACTCTCTAACACCAATGTCGGGATCACATCCTTCATCACGGTTGCATTTAAGGGCATCCAAGGCAGCTTATTCCTGGGGTACCGCTGTGTTCTCCAACAGGGTTACAAGTCAGAGTTCAGAAGAACAGCTGGCTGAGATGCTGCCTCTGCTGTCCCATGGCATCTGCCACACAAGGCAGTTATCATTCTGCCTAATGGTAGAACCAGCCATGCTGCCATTGGAACAGAATCGAAGCTGGAGGTAGATCTCTTCAAAGCATGTCCCTCTTCCCAGAAGGCCCTTCAACCCAAAATCTCCCAGAAGGCCCTTTAATGCAAAATCTTTAACAATTAAAACCTGATAGGAGCATAGAAAGGCAGTGCCAAAACTCATGGGGGAAGGTCAGATCGGGGTGTGATCTTTGTGTGTTTAAGCTTGGCTGACTAGACTATGCTGGAAGTTGTAGGGCCTTTTTCTGCCTGGAAAGGCACAAGATTTTATCCTAAAAGATACTGAGCCAAGGTGCCAGGCTTGCCCAGCTGGGGACAGAGGTCTGCCAGGAACAGATCACAGCCAGAAGGCTCTCTGCCTTCTCATATGCATCTGGACAGCCCAGAAACAGGGTCTGGAGAGGACAGCCACTTTTTCATGGTTGCTAAGCTGACATTTCTGCCCTGCTTGTCTAGTCCAAGAACAGTCCTCAGAGGAGCTGGAGGTATGATTGGAGGCCACAACCTTCACAGCAATCTCCTGTAGCCGAGTCTTCAGAATGGCACAGACAACCTTGAAAATGAAGCTTACGTATTTATATCCGGTTGCCAGAAGCAGGGCAGGCAACAATAATTCAGCATTTACATTTGATCTTAAAATACTGTACCTTTTTGACTTATTCTTCTAAAAGTTTCTCTCATGAATTAAAGTTCCAGATTTAACCATCTCCAGCAAAAGCCCTCAGGGAAATATCCATGAACTTTCAGGTAGACTCACTGATCCGGAAAGGATGGGCTACTCACTAAAGGTAGCGTAGCATCGGTTCCACACAAGAGAAGCTTGGTCCATGCTTAAGAAGCAGCTTCTTTGTTTGTATCATTGTACATAATTGTAGCCCCTTTTCCTTTCACAGTTATCCCTTCTCTTTTTATCATTGCTCACTCCTATTCCCCCATCAGACTATTCACTCCCCCTCACCTTTTCATTAACTTTCCATTTAAATGTGCTATCAGTTTTCCTTTAATACATAACCTTCCATTGTGTAATACTGAATTCCAGCACACTGGCCCATTTCCCTTGTGCATACAAATCCTTTCACAGTCTGGAGCATTCCTGAAATTTATCAACCATCCCGTCCTACTATGATGTCATCGGTGTGTCTGGACCAGCAATTCAGTTTATACCTTTTAAACAGGGCAAGTCTCCGCATTCTGCCTTGGGGGATCCCCCCTCCCCATGTGCCGGATCATTGTGTCTTAATGGTTCTGGAGGGCCTGATGCTCAGCCTTCCAAGCTGAACCAGCCCACCACTAAGGTAGCCACATGCCTTCTTTTACGGGGGACAGTTCTCTGAATGTGCTGTCCTGTCCCAGTCCTGTTTGAGTGTAGAGAAGCATCAAAGGGAAGAGCTGGGTCTTGAAGCTGCCCCTCGACAGCAGGCTGAGCAAGGACTGGCTACAATATTCCACATTATTTCTCTTTAGATTATAATCATGATTTCTACATTTGCATCTATGCATAGAAATTAGTATATGCATCGGTATATCCTTTGTCAGATGTGAGATGTCTGAGACCCAGTGTCAGGTAGTGGTTAAGAGCACAGGACTGGGACTCAGGCAATCTGGCTTTTAGTCCCCACTTGAGCATGGAGCCAGCTGGGGGACTTTGGGCCAATCACAGACTCTCATCCCAACTTACCTAACAGGGTTGTTGTTGTGGGGATTAGATTGACAGCAGCAAGAAGAGAATGATGTAAGCCACTTTGAGTTCTTTTAAAAAAGAAAATGGTGGGATATAAATCTAATAAATAAATAAATAGTTCTCATATTCATTAAACATTTAACTTTCTGGGAAATATATAACTGGCCACTCCACATATGGATGGCATGACTCACCAAATCCTTTCAAAGTCTGGGGATTCAGAGGCCTTGGTGGGCCACTTACATGGACTCGTAAGGCTGGGACTACATCATGGAGAAGTGTGGTCATGTTTGTTTGTTTGTTTATTAAAAGCTTTTGTATGCTGTCCTATTATACAAGATCTCAGGACAGCTTACAATATTTAAAAGGACAATTAAAACAACAATTTCAATAATATAACAGAACAAAACAATAAACCAAACAGAGTGACTAAACTTAAAAACTATTAGAGTTTAAAATACTGTTTAAATAAAAAGGTTTTGACCTGGAGTCAAAAAGAGTATAAACTTGGTGCCAGGCATACCTCTGTGGGGAGCACATTCCAGAGTCTGGGCGCCACAGCAGAGAAGGCCCTACTCCGAGTTGATTTATTTATTTATTTTTCGATTTATATCCTGCCTTTTTCCTACAAAGGGCTCAAGGCAGCTTACATCATTCTCCTCCTCCATCTTATCCCCACAACAACAACCCTGTGAGGTAGGTTGGGCTGAGAGTGTGTGACTGGCCCAAAGTCACCCAGTTGGCTCCATGGCTGAGCGGGGACTAGAACCCAGATTGCCTGAGTCCCAGTCCCACCCTCTTAACAACTACACCACACTGGCTTGATGACCTTTTTACCTCTCTTGTTGGGTAGGACTATATCATTCTAGTGCTGGAAACCAACCCACCGACCAACCAACTTGTTTCTTTGACATGTTGAGCATTTGGCCCTAATTACATGGTATTATGTAACTTTCCTAATTCAAGGAGGGCCTTTCAGTGATGGACATGGACAACAGGGCTGAGATGTTATCCTGGACTGCGTCTTAGAGGAAGGTTGTCATTTATTGTTCAGAAACAGGAAAAAGAGGGCTGGCTGGAGTGGCACAGAAAGGGCAAAGTGACTATCAGTGAGTGCTTTCTCCATGTGCTAGAATTCTGAAACAATAATGCTTTTCATAGTAATGCTTCTATCCTATGCATTGATGTAAATATTTTTTGGAAATTAGGTCCTTCTTAATTTCCAAGAAGTCTTCTCCAGTGTATCCTACAGCCCCTGGGATGACTTCTTATGGGCCTTAGGAATGTAGCTGGTTGGTATTATTTTTGAGTTATTGATGGAGTTTTCTTTCAAGTCAACCAACTTAACGCTGGGCAGTACATCATTTTAATTTCTAGTTTATGATGCATACTAATTTGCATGTGAAAAGGGACTTTCCTTCAGATAACCGCATGACTCCAGCAACTAGGCTGGGGAAGCCAGTCACCAAAGACCACTGCATGCATGCTCGCGTGCGCGCGCACGCACACACACACACACAGACTCTCTCTCTCACACACACATATGCAAACACACACCTGTCACCTGAGATCCTTTTTCAACTGAGAGGCCCTTCAGTGACCTACAGCAACCATGCTCAAAATCACACAGAGATGATTTTATCTGCTCATGAGCAGAACTGAAGTGCAGGTGTGGTATTCCAAGTGTTCAATATGTAAGCTACTTATTCCAAAGACATAGGATGGATGAGAGTGTCTCCCATAGGGAATCTGCAGCTCTGGAAATGACCCTGCACAGTAAGATATCTGGAGGAAAACGTTCTGAAGTCCTCAGTGTTTTGGCAGATACTTGAGAAAAAACACCAGCACTAGGCTTGGTCAGGGTAATCCTACTTGTCCTCCAGGAGAGCTCTGGCACTGGAGTTTCTTGCATTGGCAAGCACTTTCAGCATGAGGCCAGTAGGGTGGGAGACCCCCTCCCCCTTTATGTTTTCCCATACTGGAGTTTTGACTAGGGCATACCCAGGAACTCCCCACAGATCTGATCTTTTTCCCCTTTCCAAGGTTGCTGCTCAGGCCCTGGAGAGATAAGGGCTGTAAGGTTTTTGCTGGGCTGGGAGCAGCATTGCAAGACTGAAGCACATGCCAAGCTGCTTGGAGGGAGGTTCAGTCTCTCCTGTAGCCCCTGAGATGTCTTCCTATGGCTAAAGGACCGTAGCTGGTTGGTATTCTTTTTTGAGATGTACCTATTGTCCCAAATCAACAATAGGAACTACATCACCAAACAAGGGGATAAAAGAGTCAGTAAATGTGCATGAAATGTGCCAATGCTGCTTGATATACATAGATGCATATATTCAGAAATAATATTACTGAAATAGGAAAAAATATATTTCATCATAGTGGGGAAGACTGTGACAGGTGAGCTTTGCACCTGCAAAAAGGGCTGTTGATGGGCAGATCTAAGACTTTCATCTCTTTGATTATTGTTCCTGTTCTTAAAACTTGACAGTTCATCCCTCAAAGGGGTATCTTCAAATAGAAACTCCCCTTCAAATGGAGCTGTTCCCAGTAAGTAGGGCAAACAACCTCCTTAAGACAGACAAGAGTAACCAGTACAGGACATTCTGTGTCTAGCTAGTGTATACATAGGAAATTAAGTAAAGAAATGGGAAGACTGATAATGTGATCAGGCCAGGAGTCAGAGGAAAGGCACAGACAGCTAAGGTGCAAAGGAAGGTCAGAGAGAAGATGCAAAAGGCCATCCAGACTGATGGGAGAGACAGAAAAGAGAGGTGAATGGTGCCAGATACAGCACACTAAGTTTTCTAGGTGTCCTACAGCACCACCAAGAAATCTGGTCAGAGAAGGGAACTGCAGGCACTCCAGGGTACCTAGCAGAAACATGTAGGCAGAGTCCTGAGACTGTGGAAAATTAGCTACTTGTGGTAATTGAAGGTGACACGGGTGGAAGATCTTTCACAGAGAACAGCAGTGATGCTCAAAGCAATTCTGGTTAGTACCGCACATAAGGAGCTGGTGCTTAAGCTTCTGCCAAACATTCCTACCATATAAACTCTCAGTGAAACAATCCAAAATGAAATGAGATCAAGTCAGAAGGTGAGTGTCAGGACTGAGAAAGACATTGTTCTTGGGATGCATTCCCAAGGCGTTCTGATAGGAACTCGAAGGAGGAGGAGCTGTAGAAGCTGTTGGAATGTGAGTCAATTCCAGAGTTTGGGATGAGAGAAGGTGGTAATTACAAGGCCAGGTTCCCCAGGTGCTCCAGCAGCCCCTGGGAATAACCAAGGTGTACAGATAGTAGGGAAGGGCTCGGAACCCGATGGTGCCATGTTGGCAAAGGAAGGCAGCCCAGTTGGACGATCAGTGTGTGGAGGGGAGGTATGCTCATTTCCAAAAGGCCCCTCTCAAAAGGATGGGGCCCAGGCATGCTCATAAGGAGAGTTCCTAGAAGTAAGCACTAGATTGGGTTCAACAATCGGCTCTGTGCAGGCTCATGCTGGTCATTTGTGCTCCTCGAAAGTGTTCTGGTCAATAAAGAATGTTTTGCAGGAAAGGTCTGCGGCTTTGAGTGCGCAAAAGGAGGAACTATACCTTATGACAATGACATTCTCACATCAGAGGTCAGTCAGTCAGCTATGTAGAAGAGGAAAGGACAGATATGAATAGTGCTGTTGCTAGTGATACAACAAGATCAAATCTAAACGGAAGCCTAGTGGCCAACATGCACAGAAGCAAAAGAAAAGTCCAGTGCTGCATGACACATACAACTGTAGCATGGGATGAGAGATGTATGAATCCCAGCAAACTGGAAACTGCAAATCAAGAAATGGGATGGCTGAACTTGGAAGTACTTGGAATCAGTGAACTAAAGTAGATTGCAATGAGACATTCGCAGGCAAACAAGCACCTAATGTTTTATTTTGGAGATGACAGACTCAGATGTGCTAATACTCTGGTAAGATGTATCAGAGGGGCTATAATGCAAAGTCTGACCTAATAATATCAATCCAATTTCTCAGAATACCTATCAACATAACCACCATTCCAGTCTATGCTCCAACAACAGATGCTGAAGAAGAGATTGAAAAGTGTTACACTTATCCAAGGGGAAATGGATAGTACACCAAAATAAGACACTCTGATAATCCTAGGTGACTGGAATGCAGAAGTAGTGAAAAGGATAGAATCAAATGTTGCAGGAAAATTTGGCCTACGGGTCAGAACCCAACCGGCATCTATATGATTCTTGTCAACGTTCAAGCAAAACGTATTTTTATTTAATTAATTAGGGCACAAAATGGAAAGCAAAGAATAAGCAATTCAAAATATCCATTTGCAGAGTGGGGCACAATCCATTTAAGCTAGGTGAGGTATTCTTGATAGTAGAAATGTCTGGGGTCATTGCTACCTAAGATAAGGAGAAAGTCAATGTATTTGTTTCTATTTACATCCCACCTTTCATCTAATTCCCAGGCAGGTAACAATGACATTAAACACAAAGAGCACTAAAAACAAAAGGAAAGCTCAAGTCACCGATGAAATGAGCAGAGTCAGAAGAGGAAATGAAGAAAGAGCCAACAAATTCATCCCCATTGCTTGCTGTGCTCCACAAATGGAGCGTCGATGTGGCCATCTTGGACCATCCACTCCCCTTTAGAGGTCCGAGCTAAATCAGGCAGTTCTGCAGCTCTGGCACGAGGTTGTGATGGAGGGAATTACGCGAGATGAGTGCTCGGCTCTGCGCCAGAGGCCTGCCTCTTTAAGGTTTTGTAGTATGTTTTTATTTAAATAAAAAATTTCAACCTAAGGGAGAGGTAGAGCCTGGGAGCAGGACCTGACCCTGAAGACACAAAAGGCTGCACCAGCCCTAGCTTTCTTTAGAGCAAGTGACTCATTTGGAGCTTTCCACGGTGCTGCCTTTTGCCAAGGTCAATGGCACCAAAAAGACAGTTTTGAGTGAAAGGCTGCAGAATTTAAGAAAATGTGATTGGCATGACAAGAGCCAAAAAGCTAAGTAGTCATTCAGAAACAAAAGCATCTTCCCCTGAACTTTTTGCAAGCTTTGATGCAAAGGCTCAGCTGTGCCCATTTACGTTTCTGAGCACCCTGGACTCTTTTGCCATCACGTGGTTTTCTTACCACCTTCTCACCCCAAAGGACAAACTTGCTACCCTGATCTCTTCCCTGACTAGACGGATGAAAAGCTAAGCTTTCTAAATAAATTGAATTGCTCTACTTATACACATTGACCCAGGCACACCAGGGCTGTCTGAACAGCATTATGGGCCCTGGGCAAAGCAGTGTACTGGGACCCCTACGACAACTACAACTACTGTTAATTTTGGAAGTTTTCCAATTTTCCAAGGGTTAACATACACAGATTAGTATGGGGTCCACGGGCAAGTGCCTCTCAGGCCCATGCGTTAAGACGGCCCTGAGGCACACCCACAGTTGTCCATCATGTCCACAATTCTAGGTCTCTGCTTAATTATTTCTATATTTATTGCAATGCATTGATATCTTGTTTTGCCAATGCAAGTGGTGCTCAGTATAGCTATCAACAAAAATATACAAAACATAAAAGCAAAAAAAGAAAATACAAAACATAAAAGCAAAACATCAAAAATCTTCAATAAAATTAAGAAAGGAACAACACCTACTACTCTCTGCCTTTTGGTCGAAGGGCATCAAAGAAGGAGTTTACTCGGCCACTCGTAGAAGGCAGTTCTAGAATTGGACAACACCTCCCAAGAGGGCTCTGTGTTTTGTTCTTGCCTTAGATGATGGAAAGAGAAATTCAAAAGAGGATGTTTGAATCCAGGCTGGTTTGTGTGGGTGAACATACAAATTTTCAGAGAGCCTGTTTCTAAATTAGGTAATTTCTATTTATTTTGAAGAATATAATTCTAGGTGGATTTAACAACATGATACTTTACTTTGAAAGAAGCTTCAGTGTGATGAATATGGCTTACTTCTAGGTAAACGTGTATACAATAATGGATCTTGTTGAAAGGAACCATCAAAAAGATTGGCAATATCGGATAAGAGCCTGTTTTTAAATCATTTATTGGCATACAGCGCCCTCTTCTGGAGTACAGCGAGAAAGCACACGTGGAAAATACAAACGGAAAACTAGTGTGACTAATAAGCAAAATACATCGTAGGTTAAGAGCTACTTCACATATATAAAGATAAGGCTGAAAAATACCCATAGAAACCCTCTTTCCCCATGTCTGGAAACCATTCTGCTATATGTACCTAACTGGAAACCACTGCATAGTTTCCAAACAAGACCAGCCGTCTCATGAGGCAGCTGCCCAGGCAGTTGATTTTGGATGTCATGAAAGGGCAGCAAAGGGTTTGCTAGTTGACTGGACTGAGCAGGGGGTCATTTGTTGGTGGTTCCAGGCTGGCCTGTTTCCAAGCCACTTGTACATGCAGTAAAGAAGAACACTTCGGAGTTTCATACATGTCACTTTGATATGCACACTTTCCCTGTGCTGTTTTATCTTTAGAGAATTAATATCCTCCAGGAAGCAGTATTGAGTGCTATTGGTAAAGTCACTCTATTTTTCTCTTTTTCCTAAATTGTCCTTGTTAGCTATTACTGAGTAGCCTGGAAGCAAACAGCAAATATTTTAACCATTCTGTGTGTGAACCTTCAGTGTAATATGCTAGATTAAACAAACAAAAAACAACCCACACAGGTGAAGCAACGTCTTTTATCGAAGCAATGTCTGATCTTGGCAAAGATGAAAACTGCATGGTGCAGCATTTTGATGCATCATTAATTTATTCTTCTATTCTAGACACGACAAAGCTGATTACGGAAGCAAAGAATTCTGTATATTCAGATCAGTGGTAGCCAAGCCAAAAAAATAAAGCTATGCTGATGTTTTCATTCTGTACATATGAAGGAGTGTAATGCAGCTTTCCCCAATCAGGTGTCCTTCAAATAATCCTGGAACATCAACCATTTTAGCAGAGCCTGATGGACACTGTAGTCTAAAACATCTGTGAGCAGCACATTGGGGGAAGTGGAACTTGGGAATACAGAACTTCTATTTGGTTATTCGGATGCACATGTTTAGGTCTGGCAGTGGAATTGCTGAATTGCTCTCAAGATGCTTGTGGAAACAACAGAAAGGATGCTTATTTTGCTGCCACACAGAAACTATACTGGCTTTCTCCAACCCTGTTTCACCAGCTCCTATCACCATGAATCACAATGGGTGGTGTGACGGGAATTATAGTCCAACACATGTTGGCAAACCCCAGAGCCTCCTGACCCTGACCCTGTATCTATCCAATTTCATCCTTACTGAAAGCTGTTCCATCCAGAGCATTTTGGCTACAGGGTGATATAAAAATGATGTTGATGTTGACAACGACGACGATGACACTGTTCACTGCCCTCTACAAGAAAATGTGCAGCGCCACAGCCTCAAACTGGACATATGGGAATCTGCTGCATTTTTCCTCCACTCTCTTTGCTTCTGAACTACTTCCTACAGGGGTGCCTGAGCCATGTTACTCCACTGCCAGGCAGCTTGAGAAAGTGATCCAACCATGAGGAAAGCACCAAGCTATGGGTCTTACCCACTGAACTGGCACCTCTGGGTAGGTGCTGATTCTGTGTGAAAGGCCATTTGTGCAGGATTGTCCTTCTACCCATGTTGGTGGATCATCTAAACAATTTCTTAGCTGCAGGGGAGCTGCCTGCATGGAAAATGCAACCAGTTTGCTATCAGAACCGGCCCTGTCATTAGGCAGTGGGAGCGTTACCTTAGGCAGCAGCTGCAAGGCGTTGCGGGACATGGCCGCATGCTCTTGACCTGGTCTTTGTCCCCTTCTGCCCTCAGGTGTGGCAGGGACTGGAGAAAGAGAAAACTACCAGTCCAGTTAAAGTTTTGATCTTGGAATGGGAGGGGATGCTATTTTGTTCTTTGACTTGGACAACAAAATGCCTTGGAGCAGCCTGGATGGTTAGGGCAACAGTTAAAGAGCTGCCAGTCACCCCAAGCTAGGAGACTGTCAAGAACAAGATCCTGAAATTTTTAGAAAAGACAGGAGATATTGGAATGAAGAAGGAAGGCTGGAATATCACCAACAGCAGAAAGATGGGCTGTCACGCAGTTCATGCCTATTGATTTACAACTCCTTGCATTGGTCTTGCATTTGTGAGGGGACTACTGGGTGCTGATTCCACAGATGGAAAGCTCCTCTCTTTGTCTTTCCACACACGCTCAGGAGCAATGCTTTCCAGGGAGCTGGTTGCACCATCACCCAGCACAATCAAGAGTAAAAAGAGCAAGAGATGCACAAGCGTCAGGGCACTGGGTCTGTTGCCTCCAGTGTGGGGCCATGCTGCTTTCAAATGGAGGCATTTCCCGGGTTAGGCCTGCTCCCTAAGCCCCTTTCCTAAACATAAAATCTCAAGGCATCAGCTGCAGTGGCTTTGCTGCTCCCCCCAGCTGTTGCTCACTTGCCCGTGCCGCATGATGTCCCGGTGACTCTGTTCCCTGTGGAAATTGCTTGCTGTTCCTCCTTTAAAAAAAGCTTCCTGTGGCTGATTCTGGTTCTCCTGAGGCTGAGACTTCGCTTGAGTCAAAGCATGTACAAGATCAGCAGGCCATCCTGTCAAGGAGAAGAGAGCCAAACGGATGACTCAGAGGCCGGGAAAGCAGGGAAAGAGGAAGTGGCTTCTTGCTTTGAGTCAAGGGGCCAAATCGCCCCCTGGGAAAGATGTGTGCCCATTCGTGCCTGTTATCCAGCGGTGCTTTATGCTTCTAGCAGGCTGTTATGGCTCTTTGGCTGCTTTGCAAATCTGGGCTGCCCCAGGGGATAGAAAAAGAAGCAAGTCATCTGAGGGCAGGGCAGGTGTGAGGTACGCTGTTGGACTACACATCCCTGCAGCCCCAGCCAGGCTTGGCAATGGTGAAGGCCGGGGATGATGGATGCAGTCTGGCAGCATGCAGGGGCAGCACACTCCCCAACACTGCCCCAGGAGCATGATTTAGGGTGGTGACCCTCAAGCTCCCCACATAAAACCAAAGCATCCGGGGGCGTCATGTTGGGGAAATCTGACTTATGTGACACCTCAGGGAAAGGATCGGCAGTTTCCTTGCCTGGTCATAATTAAACTGCCAACAAATAGGTGGCTCATCTCTCATATCTAATGCCAGCTGCTTTTCAACAAATCTTCTTGTTGTTGTTTAGATCCTGCCTTTCTTTCTTCCCCTGAAGACGTCTGCGGCTTATTGTGCTCATGTGTCTTAATGGCAGAATGAGTTAGCTCTGTGTCAAGAAGAGGAACGCTTGCGCTACTGAGCAGTAGGTCAGTGACCACAGCTGTACTGTGCTACCGCTGAGGTATAGCTTCTTTCCAAGCTCTTCTGCCATTTCGAAGTAATTGCTTTTGGACAGATGGAAGGTGAACAGGGGGCTTCTGTTACCGTTTGCCTCTCCTCCCAACTCCTTGACCAAAAGTAGAAAATAAAAAGGCATTTTGAGACAAGTTTGGCTAGATTCTCTCCACATGGCAATCTCTCTCTGTCTGGGCTGCAGAATTCAAGCAGCTGAATTGACTCCTCCACAAAAACAGCAGTCCTGCTCTTTCCTAAGTTGGAGGCTGAGATCCTTCCAGCTCTGGGGATGGGTTGTGAATGCCTTTTCTCCTCACCTCTGCTGCTTCCCACATCATCGCACAATGGGAATTGAACTGTCCTCTAGCAAAGTTTTGGTCATGACGGCAGTAATTTTTGCCGGATAAGGTAAAAGCTTCATTTGTCACACCTGTGAGTGCTGGAGATCTGAACATCTGGATCCCCTTCCGTTCAGCCAGCCCAGCAGAAGCCTGTACGGTGCTGAAGGGTGAAAAAGCAAATCTGCATTTGGCTAAGTGCTGTGATATTGCGCCCAACACAGAGCATAGCTAAGCCGTTTGCCCCTTCCCCTTAGCAAGTGCTGCAGGACGCCATTCTTGTGGGAAGACGTGCAATAAATACCATGACTTCCTATGGGGACACCATTGCGGAAGAGAACGTGCTGTGTGGGCTTGGTGCACTGCAGCCGTGAATGCGCTTCGTCAGCAGCTGTCCTGGCAAATAAGGGTTCAGGACGGGCTCTCTCATTTGTGCGCTGGCATGATGACTTCATGGAAGGGATCGTGGTTTCCTCTAGGGCATTTCTGCCCCTGAGACATGAACTGAGGCACTGCTATGGAGGATGCCACATATACTTGAAATTTTGAAGCAACTTAAGGCCACATTGGCACACTTGAGGTTCTTAGATGGCCACGTTCCCTTTCCCACCACTGCCGATCATTTGGCAGTCCCCATTTCACTGAAGCTGCAATGCCTTGCCTGCAAATGCTTAGTTCCCAGCAGTAAGAGTTTGTTGCCAAAATAAACTGATATCTTTTTGCTCATTGGTCTTTTACCCCTTGTCCTTGACCCCACCCAGCACTGGAGCAGCAGAAAGAGGTTTAACTCCTAAAGCCTAGAAGATCTAGCTACTGGGGACTTGGCTATGTCACTAGAACCAAACACTCCTAGAATTTTTAGGAGAGGATCATAGCAGAGGGTTAGTGCAATGTCTTACTTTCCAAACTAAAGAGGTGTTGCAGCTACACTGGTGGAAAGCTGGACTAATTATAGGTACATACAAGGCCCATTTCACTATTAAACAACCAAAAATTTAAAACATGCATTTTCTTCATCCATTTCGACCGGCAACTTTCCCTAGGCCAGTGATTGGCAACCTTAAACACTCAAAGAGCCATTTGGACCCGTTTCCCACACAAAAGAAAACACCGGGAGCCACAAAACCCCTTTGACATCTAAAATGAAGGTAACACTGCATATATCTTTTTTACCTTTATGCTGTGAGTGTTGCATTTATGAAATCAATGAATGATCCTTTTATATAATCTCCACCTGTGAACGGCTTCCCGTCCTATTTCCTGAGCGGCCACAAAACTAGCATATGTAGTTGAATGTGCAGACTTGATCCACTCCTTGAAATGATTTTTGCTCAGATCAACCTTCCGCATCAGTTCCAAAATGGCTTTTTTTCTCTCATCTCCAGCCGGATATTTTTCAGCAAAGGCTGTGTGTTTATTCTGGAAATGTCTTGCAACACTCGACTTTTTGTTGTTTGCCAATTTCTCACCACATATTAAGCATACTGATAAACCAGTCTCGTCAGCAGTGAGAGAAAATGAATCTGCCCACGTACCATTAAACGTTCTGTTTTCTTCTGAAACTTGTCTTGGATTTATCCATGGTTGGTCTACTGGGGGTTGAAAAGCTCAATAAACCGCATGCCAGCGGGTGTCGCACATTGGTGGTAGTGACGCATATTTTGAGTGACAAGGAGCCGCAGCAGAGGGATGAAAGAGCCACATGTGGCTCCAGAGCCGTGGGTTGCTGTCCCCTGCCCTAGCCCAATGGGAAAATGGAAGCTGCATAATCATATTCTTTGCACTTCTTGCAGTGAATTCTTGATTCTCTTCTTAAATGTCAGCATTGCTCTGTCTCCTCTGAATTTCTACTTTTGCATCCTATCTCTTGAGTTGTGTTACCTAAAATCCAGGAACGTGTTACCAGTACGGTTGGTAACAGCACTGACATCTAATTGTTTCCAAAATAATTTATTCTCTAACTTGTTCCTTTGTCTGCTTTTTTTCACCCACCCTTTCCCTTTCATTTTGTCTTGGCATTGTCTTTCCAAGTGTAATGCATTTTTCTTACCTGCCTCGTCTTCTAATCTCTCATTCCATTCTTGGCTCCTCTAATTATTCTCCACAGATCCATTTGCTTCCTCAGGTACCCCCTTTTTTATCCTGTCATTTTCAATACATGTTACCCGTCTCCTTGTAAGATCTATGTGCTCATCTAGAATCTGTGCAGCACAGTCTGTGTTACTCTAGGGTAAGTGCCACTGTGTCTAATTCATTTTACTCTCTAGTAACTTTGCCTAGGACAGTAGGCTTTGTTCTAAGTCAGCCTTCCCAACATGGTGCTCGCTCTCCCTCTCCCGTATAGTTTTTGACTATAGTGAGGGATTACATTGTGCCAGGGGTTCAAAATCCTGGCCGATAGGTCTAATCTAGCTTGCTGGGTTGGCTGATCCAACCCACTAGCATCCAGTGCTCTTCCAGCAGGGACTGTTTTTGCTGCTGTCAGGGAAGAGTGGGGTGCAAGTGGTGGGGAATTCTGCTGACACAAGAGAGCTATTTTGCATGCTTCCTGCATGGAAATGCCTGGCATTGTACAAAGCCTGGACTCTCTGTGGGCAAGTACAGCCCCAAGGGCTACTAATCGTAAGTGTATATTGCCTCCAGATCAGAGGTCATGTGCCTCTAAGTTCAAGTTGAGGGGAACATGAATGGGAGGTGCTGTTATGTTCATGTTCTAGTTTGGGCTTTCCTTAGGCATCCAGTTGGCAACCTGGGAAACAGAGGGCAGGATGAGATAGGCCTTTGATCTGATGTTCTTAATGATAGATGCATGACGGGTTGCTCCAATAATAAGTGAAAACCCAAATCTTCAGAAAGTGTAAACCATGCATGTAATAATCCCACTGCTGAAGAATAGGCTGGAACACATCCACCTTGGTTTTCCGTAAAAAAAAAAAAGCTCACTACTTGCTGTGTGCATGCTTAGATGAGCAAATGAAGGCTGCCAAATATTAGTCTGAACCCTAATTTGGAATAAAAGTAACAGCAGAAGGGAGAGACATGTGACTACAAAACAGTTCATGAATGTGTTCGGTTCCAGGCATCTGACTGTGCTGACTTTGCTGCAGAACGCACTCATCAAATCTATGGCTTTCAGCTGATGGAGTGGCAAATAGGCCTTTGACTGTAGTTCCGTATCTGACGGAGAAGATTTTCACTGGCAATTGGCTGAGCAAATCCTACTCACACAGTAACAGCTGTGAACCCTGCTGAGGGCATCTGTTGGGCTGTTAATACTGGTTGGGAATCATATAGCTCTGACTGTGTTTTGTTTACCAGAGAAATTCCTATGTTTTTTCAGCAGCATTAAAAGATATTGTACCTCCTGTTTGTTTACATATAATGCTGGGACTGTGTTCCCTACTGCTGATTTTCTTCCCTGCAGGAGGGCTAAACATATTGAAGGGCTTTTTAAATTATTTTCATTGGGGTTGAATAATAATAATAATAATAATAATAATAATAATAATAATAATAATTCCACCAGCCTTGCTATACAAATCTGCTTGCTGTACAAAGCTGCCTTGCAGGAAGAAGGGGTCTCATTCTCATGCTTTTTTTATACCAGCATCTGTAGAAATGAAGAACATCACCACTGCATCTGGAAAAAGCAAAAGAGGCTTTGCAATTAGTCTAGAGATGATTTTCAGCTTCAGCAACCAAGGGACAAACTTGGGAAATGGATGGCACATGTCTCATGGGGACAATAGGAAGTGCTGGTTCCAGGTTCTGGAGGGCCCTTGGACAAGACACCCTCAGGAGACCCCTGCCCTTACCCCTGCCCCACAAGAAAGACCCCTGTCCTTTCTTGTTGCCACTGCTCCGCCTCCCCGCCATTTCTTGCTTGACAGACAGGGATCAGGTAGCCAGTGGCAGCTGGTGCTCCTCCCCCGACACACGCAATGGGGCTGCTGCGATCAAAAGGGCAGGTGAAGAAGCAAGTTGCAGAAGTGAAGGAAACAGTCCAGGAAGCTCCTGGTACCAGCCAGGAATCACACATTCTTCCCTACCACCTGAAGCAGAAGAGTAGACACGTCCTGCACTGCATCCACCCCACCCCTGCCACATCCCCTGCCCCCAGTTCCCAGCCCTTCACCTGCTCTTTCATCACAGTAGAGGCAATAATTAAGAACTATCCTTTCCCCAGCGCTTGGCTAACTCTGCGCAGGGCAGCAGTAACCGCTTATGGCCAAACAACGCTTCTGAGAGGGAGCCCACCCATCCAATCACACCGTGAGAATCCACAGCTACAGGACGGGTGGTGTTTCTCCTGAGAGTCCCGAGAGTGACCAAATCTCCCACAGTGGCACTTGCCGCAATGGGATAGCAAGGTAATTTTGGATCACTTGCTGTAGTGCTAGCAGGCGGCAGGCCAGAGGTGCGGTTGGTTTCACTCTCCCGCTGTGGCAAATGCCACAACGGCACAAATGGAGGAACATGTGATGGGCTGGTCCTTCTGCTCCATGGTTTTAAGATTAGAGGGATTTGTGCTGCATCATGGGAGAGCTGCCTTTGACAATATGAATTGCTAAGCTTAAAAAAACAATAAGACCATTGCACCATTCCATTAATAGGATCTTGTCCGCGCAAGGAAACTGATCGCAAGTGTTCTGTGGGAAGTGCTGGTTCCATGTTCTAGAGGGTATTTCAACAGCTACTGAAACGGAAATCCTTCAATGCTGCATTCAGTGAAGAGTTCCATATTCTGTATTCCAGTAGAATTACAGGATCACCTTCCATGTCAAGAGCCATAGAAAACATACTTAGTTAACGGATTCAATGCTAGATCATAAATGAAGTAGCACATTTCATTATTATTGTCATTATTTGTCAGGCCTGTTCAGCTGGGCTTTTTGAAACTTGGAACACGGGAATTCCTTATTTGGAATAAAACCTGTCTTGCAAGGATAATAAAGAACAGGTTTCTTATTCCTTTAATTTTTATGTAAGAAATACAGAGCTGATGTGCCTTAGCTGTACTAATATAACAAGAGAAGCACCAGTCTAAACCATTTGTAAACCCATAGTAAACCCTTATTATTTATTGAAGCCTGCAGTCTTAACAACATGAGGTAACAAAAAGGATGCTATAAAGAGTAGCTTCAGCGAGTGGAGTGAAAATGTGGCCGTTTAACATCTGAAGTGGATCCTTTCAATAAATCTGCTTTACTTCTTTGTGGTAGGTGATGTGGTAAAAGCAATCACATTCAGTTATGCTCAAGATCCTTCACATTACTGTTCCCTTCTGGGCCCAGCCCTACCATTACAAGAATGGGCAATCCTTTAATTGAACATAGAAGGCAGCAAGACTTGATGATGGGGTTTGTATACAGTGCAAAGCACAGCAGTGGACAGGATGACTCAATTCCCTGCCAGTCACTCCACTCGGTCTTGTGGGTATATGCTCTGTTTTACACCATCTTTTTCACCCAGAAATTTACAGGTAGGAATCATACCTGAGGTCTGTTACATGATAAACCTGTATCATTGCAATAGGTTTATATAGCTGAGGGCCTTGAATGCTATTTCCTTTTCTTTCCTCAAAGCCACCATGCCAGTTTCTAGCAATGTTTCCTACACTATTGTTCTTGTAGTGTTTCTATTATATTTCCCTCATCTATCCATCTATTTGGCCAAACTCCTTTCCCCATCAGATTTTAAAACAAACAGTCTGTATACATTGCTGTATACCACTGAGAGTGATTCTGCTGTGGGGTGGTAGAGAAATGAAATAATAGCAATAATAATTTTAACTATTCTAAATATTGGCTGCATTAACTTCTCAGTACTGCAGCAGGACTTAAATTTTTCTCCTAGCAGACTGGATATTTGTTAGCAGCCCACAACCATGTTTTCATGTCACCTGTTATATCCATATTGGCAATTTATTATAAATTAAAAATGTACACTATGTTTCTAAGAGCATGGGAGAGGGGCACCAGCTTTTTTCCTCTAATCACACCATGGTGCCTGGATTCCAGCTGCTGGTGAGAACTGACCCAGGAAATTCCCACAAGCTCTGTGATTTTAAGTCTTGACTAATATGACTGCAGGAAACGGTGAGTCAGGTGACAATGCTTTGCATCACTAGTTTCACACACTTAAGGAACTGGAAAGAATGAAGGAATTCCCCGACTTGATCTATTTAGTCTGAATGAACAATTAGGTGTTGGTAACACCTTTATATGGTGAACAGTTGCTCTGATTTTGTGCAAAATCACAAGTACTTTTGTGATATGTAAACATGGGATAATGAATCAGTTTGATTGCAGAGCAATGGGTAACTTCCAGTGAGAAACTTACTTTTCTGAAAACTTTCCTGAAGCGTTAAATAATTCTACATAAAATTGGAACCCAGAACCACACATATTGGATGTGTCTAAAATAAAATGACACAAGTGCAAGTCAGGGTGCTGACACATGAAGGCATATATGATATGCTCATACAAAGTGTGGAATCAGGTTCAGTCACAGAAGATACTGCCTTTCCCTATCTCATCTGTACCTTGATTGTTTTAGGCAGGGCCTACCAATAATGGTTTAAATAGAATTCCTTTTATAGTTGCTCCAGAGCAATGTCTTTCCTGTTGCAAAGGCAGCATAAACTCGTACACTTGATTTCTCTGTGTCCCTCACACAGAGATAATTGCTGGGGAAAAATGTTTTTTGACAGATAACCTATGCTGCAAACCTTTCTACAAATCTGATGCTGACAGTACAACACATGTGAAAAGGTAATGCTTTTCTGTCCTATCCAAAGCAATTTGTTTGTATCAGGCATGCTAAGCTATAAATGCCAACTTACACATATGTGTTAGTTGTGTGATTTTTACACAGTGCTCTCACACTAACCATATAATTGTCAGTCAAAATTTTAATATACATATATACACATTTATATACATGAAATACATGATACATTTATGTATGTATTGTAGTGCTTGTACACGATATGCTAGGGTAAAACTGCTTGCATTTACAGTCAGGTGTGAACTGCTATTAATTTAGTGTACAATAAATGTATTTTGTATCAAAAGATGACGAAGCATCATTAGGCTTTTCTTCGTTCACTGCATGTAAGCATTCTGCGGGTTTCTATTTGGACCATATGAGTAAGGAATTACAATAGAAATGGACATGGGATATAATATTGCTGACTATTCTGCTCATTGGCTTCTAATTACCTGTAATCATGTATATGTTTTCCAAGTTAAAGCACAGCTTAAGAGATCACTTAGCAAACTTCACATACTGTGAGCAAAGCAGCCTGCAGGCACAGAAAGCCCCCACCAGACAGCGACATCTAGTGGCCAGTGGCATAAACTGACTGTTCCATAAGAAAGCAAACGAATAAGCACAACATAAAAGAAACACTACCAAACATGTTTATTTTACAAATTTTCAAGAATATCTGGTAGAAATGAGGTTTTATTGCTTTTATCATGAAGAGACGTTCAAAAATGTTTTAAAGCAAGAATCAGCTGCTGTTAAACATCAGCCTCGAAACAAATGGAGTGGTTTGTAGCTCAAATAGTTCGGCAACAGTCTTTTTCTGTAAGCGTTACATTTAGCATCATTAGAAAATAACAAGGGTTTGAGAGGCTGGTTCTACGGAACTACAAAACGAGTTCTGTTGTCAGAAGTCTAACAAAACAATACGGTATTATTGATATAAAATACAAGTATTAACTGCTTAAAATGTACAAATAAATCCTCCTTTAGTAAAGAAGCATGGTTAAAGGATGTCTGCTCTTTCAGCTAATTACTGACTTATGCTGAAATACCTGGTATATGTACTTCTTGATAAAGGAAATAGTACTATGGAAGAAAAGTGTATTCTGCATAACAGTACAGTACGTAAGATTTAAATAACTATCAGATCAGAGAGTGCCATTTACCTTTCTTGGAGTAATTCAGAAATGCACAAATTATCTTTTGGAAGATGATGGATTTTCTACTAATATATCCGTTCTGCACTTTTTACCTGAGTAACCTTAAGGAAACAGATCATGGTGTGCACATACTTGCCTGACTTCGAGTTCCATGTCTATGTTCACATGAACTATGCTTGGGGCCCTTCATTCATTTAAGCTAAAGAAAGTCCGTTCGCATGCAAAAAAAAAAAAGGGAAAAAGAAACATGGATCAGCTCCCTCCGTTGAAATTAATGGGGAGCTGAGCATGGGTGGGCACTGGAACTCCTGCATCCTGAACAGATCACTGGCTGGGGTATTTGGGCATGGCCTGTTAAGCATGGCTACTGCAGTATTTCCATTCAGTTCAATGGGGCTTGTGTGTAACTCCACTAAAATGAAGGTAGCATGTTGCTAGACTGTTCCATACAAGGTAAATTCCTCTATGTGAAATGTCCAGGAATGTGCTGACACTGTTTGAGTGAAGTTGTACAAATACAAAGCAGGTAGGAACTTATAAAACATCTGATGAACAGTAAAGTCTATAGCAGTCTGTACAGATCAGTAGGCATAATTAAATTATGTACAGAAGATTATTTTCATCACATCTTGTGCAACTTGACCTCCATTTGCAGTTGAAATGCTGCTCAAATATTCTGATTTCTTATGCAGCTAGCAATGGAGAATACAGGAAAAAAGAGGACCCACAGATCCTAAACAAATACTGTGCTATGCAGACAGCTGTACATAATTCATATAGTGCATATATCAGAGTTACATATAGCAGCAAATACAGACAATGGCATTTACAGTTTCTAGGTTTGTTATACTTCATTTATGTGAAGATGAATGAACATTTCTATGAAAGAATCTGATGGTCAGGAAATTATGAGCTTACAGGGAAAAAAAAACTTTTCTGTTCTATGTGCCAAAAAATAGTGCAGTAGGAATAAATCCTTTATAGAAGCAGTTAAATAATTCAGAAGCACTGTTAACTCAGATGCTTTTAAAAGCCACATACAAAATGAAATCTGGATGATCTGGATGGCTCTGCTATTAAAGTTCATTGTTACATCCGTCAAGGCTTTCGTCTTCTTTGTGCTCTGCTTGCTCCATTTTACTTATCATTTTTTCTTCCTTAACTTATCACAGACTAAAGTGGAATGAATATGTTTCAAGCAATTTTTAACTAGAGTCACATTGGTGTTTAGTCACACAGGTGTTTAGTCACTTTTACGAGGTAAGTTTGGAGTAGCTTGGAGGAGAAAATTTACGTTTTAAGTACTTCAGAATATAAAGTGGAAGACAGCTTACTACGGTGATGGCTGACACTTTCCACAGGAAGGTCACAGTTGTGATAAAGGCAACATCTATAGACATAAAAGGGGGAGAATAAGTTATAAAAGCAGGAAAGCGAGAGAATGTCCATTGGGCAGAATCAATAAATATCACTGGAAGGTTGTCACAGGCTTTTTTTACAGGCTGTAGTGTGTCAAGTGCAGGCTAATTTTTGGATGCAATTATATACCGTCATACGACTTTTCCAAAAATGTACTTTCTTCCTCTATCTGTTCCGAAAATGCCATAAATGATACCATCAAGAGAGATACCAAAATTCACCCTACTGCTCAAAGCCAGATATGAGAAAGAACTGGGTAAAGTTGTTTAAAATCATTTTTAAAATTCAGTATTGTTTAAACAAAATTGATGGTAATTTTAGAATTAAAATGTTTAATTTTATTAATTTCTACATAGACCTTCTTAATCTTCATTAATCTGTATTAGTCTCTCCCTGTATCATATTAAACATGTCTGATATTTCCACGATGAACATGAATTATCAAAGTCAAAAATCTGGATCTGGCCCTTTATTTTAGCATCCCATTTATAATCTATAGACATTCTAGAATAGCCTATAACTTTCCATTTAATTATAAATTAGTGGCAGACTTCAAGATCATCCAAACTCCTCTGGCACTCTGGGAGTGCAGGAGGGCAAAACTGCCAGTGTTCCTGGATTTTAGTGACAAAAGTGCTGCAGACCTTAAAAAGGTCAAATTTAGCTTTTTCTGCAGCTGATTTTGACTCTTAGTGCACTAGAGCAATTACAGAGTACTGAAAGGAATAACATAAGCTTAAGAACAAACTAAATTGGACCTTTTAAGTGCTCTGTAGTAGTAAACTGCCATTTTGAGGTTTTTGAACCTAATTTACTTTTTTGCCACCAGCTAATTCGGGGGTGGGGGCACGCATTGCCCACCCCTGCTATAGGAACTAATAAGTTGCCCATTTCTGATTAATTACTATTATTCAAGATTTCACTCTATTTCTGCAATCACGTAACTACATCAGTTATGTAGTTACAATTATTCCAATCAGATAACATGGATAATCGGTTAAAACTGAAGACTAAACTTTGCCCCAATGTGAATCAGAGATTTTTGGAGTCTTGAAGGGACCAATACCACACCTCTGCTTCCTCCAGCACACATTACAAAAAGAACCCTTAAGATACTTTCCCCCACTTATATCCACAGTCAAGTTTACTTTTCAGGACAAATCACCTTTGCTTACTTTAAACAACCACCAAACACGCGATACATGGCTGAAATCAGTACACATTTAAACCTGCTTCCTTCATGATCATGATAGCCCTATGCCAGCATTCAACCTGCATATGTAAAAGTCGAAAGAGTAGCAGGATAACTGCATGCATGCAAGTCCCACCCTCAACATCTCAGCTGCTCTGTGGATCTTCAAGTCATGAGTGCAAACACCTGCAGAAAGCTTCTAAGGACATTCAGCTGAGCATGCTTGCAATTTCTGAGAAATCAGGCAGGCTTCCTGATCAAAGGGGAGTTTCTGTATTCAGATGAATGCCATTGCAGCCTTCCTACAGAACTTAGCACCAAATGTACAAAGGTCTTTAGCACCTGCATGCTCAAAAGAGTGGGTCTAAATTTATTTATTTATTTATTTATTTATTTAAAACATTTCTATGCCGCCCCATTCGCCGAAGCCTCGGGGCGGCTCACAACGTAAATTAAAATATAATACATTAAAAATATGTATATAAAATTATGCTTCCTTGCTCACCAACTTTTTAGCCATTACGTGTGCAGTATTTTTATAACCATGGTTAGAAAACTTCTTTATGAACTAGTAAATATTTGCCACACATTTATGAATCAGTGAAATATGAAGGGAGGGTTTTGTTTTTCATTACTAGAAATATTATGGCTATATTTGAGTTTATCTCAGTGCTCTCTGAAGCACCTTACCTTTAAGAAAAATAGCAATTATACCTACCTAAGAAAGCTCCAAAAGACACTCTGCCTATACCTGCTCCGATAAGGTGGAAGAAGAAAGGACAGATTTATAGGAAAACAAGGAAATAAAAGATGCAATATTTAAAAAAAGGAATGTATTAGAGAGCTCTAAAAGGACTGAAAGAAGTTAGTACTGCCTGAAAATTACTCTCCTACAGACTGCAAATTACATATTAAAGCATATTCTAAGAGTGAACATTATTTTTAAAAACCTAATTTAGGTAAGTAGAAGCCAGAAACTTACTTATGGTCCAAAAGAAGTTTGATTTTTGATTATGGGGTGAGGGGTTCTCCTAATAGATGTGTGAAAGACCTTGAGATGAAGATCAGATTTTTATTTATAATGTAAGATACTTCTTTTCAGTAGGTTGCCTAGAGTTCAGCTTTGGCAACTGATCAATACAAACTAAGTGAAATCAATACAGCAGACTATAAATATAATATTTTATATTTTAGTAGTAGCTAACTCTTTGGTAAGAATGGCATCTTAAAACAGGACAACAAAGTCTACACAACTCACCAAAATATTCATTTAGAAATGCAAGAGAGGCCACATAGCAGCAGAGACTGAAGACTTCAGCCACCACCATTAACCAGTGCCATGTTCGTATGGTAAGTGCAACCATCAGGAGTTCAGTCAGGATTAGTGCAGTGAAGGAAATGGCAACAACGTGGACAAATTCAGATTCAAAAAGCAAAAGAGCTCCATACATCAGAATGCCACCTGGGACAGACATAATAGAGATTCAATTACAGATACATCATATATTTTGGTTTTTCATGCACACACCGTGCCTTAGAATGCTATCCTTTAAAAATCCTGTTATCGTAAATAGCAGTTTTCAATCATTTTGAAAATACTAGCTAGGCTTCAAAGGCAGCTGCTAAAGTAAACTTGTCGACAAATATTTCAGTAACATTCCATTTCTAGATATACCTATTGCATGTTTCAAAAGGCTTTCATTTTATTTGTGACCATACACAAAGGTGCACACAAGGGTTTTAGTTAGTTTTGTAATGGGGATTTTTGCAAAAGGACTCCTAGCACTCTGGGGAAAAATGCTATTGTGCAGCATATGAAGTATATGTACTCTTTGAAACAGCTGATAGCTATGCTTCTTACATCAAAGCACCCACACATGATGTTCACACAATCAGCTGAATATACAAAAAAGGCTCTACATGCATGCACCTCGGTGTACGGAGATTCTCACACAACTGTGCAGCATTCCACATAGGCCCTTCGGTGCAACTGGGAAATCTTTCACATATACAGTTCTGGAAGTAAGATGAGCAGAGCAGTTGTCCCAAAACTAGGAGCACTGTGTGCTGGAGTAGTGATGTTTCCTCTTTTGTGCACTGATCAAACCCATGTAGGGCATGCATAAAAACAGCTTATAAGTCGACTCAATTTCAGGAGACATTCATTGAAAATACCATTCCATGCTGCACTTCAAATAGGCTTGATGATGCTTGAATGTGCTATTTCAAGACAAACAGAAGGCATCCCTATGGAAGAAATGTTAAGCTTTCGGAATTTTGCTGTGAAGCCATTACAGGGAAAAAAAAAATCTTTAGCCAAGAGGGAAAAAAAGCCAGATTTCCTACCTTGATAAATACTGATCAAAACCCAGATGAGGAAGGTCTTAAATGACAAGGATCTTCCCTAGAACAAACAGTGAAGACAGTTAACTTCTTTGGAAAAGACAAACAAACAAAACAATGAGCAAGGAATCCTGAAGCATCTTAAACACAGATAAATGTATTATGGCATAAGGCTATATCACAAAAGTTTGTCCAATAATAAGGATACCCTTCCACGGTCTCCTGACATTGTCTGAGAGTGAAATAGGATAACTGAGAGTCCCAGTTCCAACCTTGGAAATGCTTTTTGAAGTCAGGGCCCTTGGATGATCCTCTCTCTGTTGTTGCAGCCAGCACAGATCTTTTTGTGCTGGTTGGGCAATGAAGATAAAAGACCTCTCAGAACCTCTCAGGGGAGGAACAACACCTGGCAGGAGACCGCGCCCGCGCCCGAGAACCGCACCGCGCCCAAAGACCGCGCCGCACATGCGCCCAAAGACCGCGCCGCGCACGCGCCCGAAGACCGCGCGAAGACTGCGCCGCGCCGCCGACTCCGCCGCTACCTGACTGCCCTGCCACG